>NC_071391.1:144829631-145143560 GCF_022682495.2 Desmodus rotundus | reverse complement strand
GCTGTTACCAGAAAGTGGATTTTCTGACACTCCACTCTTGGGACTGATGGAAACAAGCTACCTCAGTTATAAAAATTGTCTCATAATATGCTCTCAACCTAGAAATGATCCAAGTGTTTGTCAGGAAGTAACTGGATAATCAAATTATGGTGAATCTGTACAAATGGAATACTACTCAGCAATAAAAAGGAATGAATTACATTATTACTATACACATATAAGAGTGTAGATGAATCTCAAAGTAATTATACTACAAAGTCAGATAAACAAAATGAGGCCATATTGTATGATAATTCCAGTTCATTATAAAGTTCTAAAAAAGACAAAGTAACCTATAAGGACAGAAGAAAGATGAATGGTTGGTCATCTGAGAATGGGGCAGTGGGCCAGAGAAAAGCAGGAGCGAGAGATTACAGAGGGACATCAGGAAACTCTTGGGTGATGCACACGTACGTATGGCTATGTTCATGCGTTGAAACTCAAGTTATATATGTTAAATATGTATAGTCAATTATATATTAAAAGATGGCAGTGACACTGTTTAAAAAATGCTATATATGGCACTTGGCGCTATGCCTAATGTGCAGCCTGTGTTCAGTAAATAGGGGCTATTTTTAGCATTTTCACACTGTGTCTTACTCTTAAGTATTTTAATGATAACAGGAGCCAAGGACATGGAGATCCCAATTCTGTGATGTGTCCTACATGGACCCAAGAACGAACCTCAACTGTTCAACACAACTAGAGTCAGTACAGAGATTCAGAAATCGGTTTGGGAACCCCTTCCAACCAAGTGACACTTCCTGGAAAACACCTTAAAATCTCAGCTGTCGGAGGGCAGGGGGCAGAGGTGAAAAACTTCTTGAAGTATTTTTCTGGTAATGCTTGCAGTTCCAACAGTACATTTTGGCCTGTTTTCCTGCCTTGTCTAGAGTGAAGAATGTTCCACATCAGTCATTCCTACTGCTCTCACCAGAGCCAGCCACTGCACAGTTAGAGGTGGCCTATCCCGCAGCGAGGCTTCTTGCAGAGTTCCTGCAGAGTTCCTGCAGCCCTGGGTGCTGGGGAAGCTTTAGGATTGGGCTTGAGTCTCCCCCACAGCCCAAGTTTACCTCTGTTGAGTTCAACAGGCATTTCTGCAGAAGAAAATCCATTCTCCTCCTTAATCATTGAAAACTTCAGCATCCGCGCTGGCCACCCTGCCCTTGCATACCCGGGGAATAGGTGATGGTTTCTATGGTGGGTCTGAGAGACTCCAGGGAGACTTTCTTGACCTGACACAATTCTCCACTGTGCCCCTACACACCTTGGCCCATTGGTGAGTCATTTTTGATTCATTTTTAAAATTACACACATGCTTTAGAGGGATAAATAGTGAGCAGCTTTTCCTTCACATTTTTCTAGAGAGGAAGGAAGGGGTGGGATGGTAATACTGGGTCATGGGGTAAAACACTGATGAGAGAAAAATCTCCTCCAAGAGAAATCTCACTAGCTTTACCAGCGGGGTCTTTGCCTCTCACTCCCTCAAAGGCCTTTGCATTTGCGTCAGCAAAACACAGGGAGGGGGATCCTCTGAGGATCAGGCATGGAGCACTTTAAAAATCTATCACGACTGTCCTATAAAAAGGGGAATTTGAGCTGCTATTTTAATCAGGTGAAAGCCCATTTGACACTTCTCTATTGGACACTTTCTGATTTTCTTGGCCTCTGAATTCTGTTTCCTGGTTACTGGGGAAACAAAAAGATTTTTTTTTTTCTCTGAATCTATATCTGCCCTCTAATTACCCAAGAGCTGTAATGTTTATTTTAGTTTTATACAGAAGAATCCTAAAACTGATCAGAGAGCAGCTAGTTATAAAGACAGGAACCCGAAGTTACCCAGAGGCCTAAGCGTGGACTCTCTGCGTCTGTTTGGGAGACCTGCTGACCTGCTGGCTCGTTGGGCCCTGATGACAGGGTCGCTTGTTCTGCTGGGCCAGGCACCTGCCTCAGGGACCTCACCTACAGCTGTGTGTCATGCCTGGAGTCAGTGCCTGTTCAGATTCTGAGTCTTAAATGATGAAGGGTTGACCTGTTTGCGGGAGGGGCCCCACCATGCAGACCCCTGTCCCGGGCTTCTGGTGCATTCAGGAAGCTGCTGGCAGGGAGGGAAGGCCTCAGAGGTACGGGGATTTGCATCCAACTCAGAACATCAGAGTAAAAAGCCAGAGGTCAGGGACTCAGGGAGGGAAGTGTGTCAAGGAGAGGTGCCCCCTAAGCTCAGGTGAATCAGCTTTTCAATGGATGGCCCTGGACAAAAGGGTCGAATCTGCAAAATGCAGTTGTATTCTACAACATTCATTAGCAACTATCATATGCCAAGCATTATAATAAGCCGCGAGGAAGCATGGGTGAACAGGAAGCAAGAACTTACAGTTCAGTGTGGGTGGAGACATAACTAATTTAATTATCAGACCATGATGGAGTGCTCTCCCCACCTGAAGGGTCCCCTTCTCCCTCCTAGTAATTTCCCTACCCCACCCAGCCTCTGATTTCACTTTAGACAAGATACCTGACCGAATTTCTGTTCCTGGAACACAGCCTCCGTACTCTCCCAAGTCCCTTTCTCTCACACCCCCATTTCTTCAGTACCTTCAAATACCTATTTTTTGGAAAATGAAACCTATTGGCTCATCACTCACAGATTCTGTATTACCTTCATTCAAAAGCATTTGCCTTTAAAAGAGAGCAAAACAAACAAACAAGAACAGACTCGTAGAAACAGAGACCAAAGGAATGGTTCCCAGAGTGGGGGAGGGTGAGTAAAAATGGTGAAGGAAAATGGAGTCAATAATATTGGGGTAAGTTCACAGGGTGATGGATGATTTCTAGACTTAGTGGGGTGATCACATTATAGGTATCAAAATGTCAAGTCATGTATTGCCTACATTAAACCAATATAACTAATATAATATTGTGTACAATTATACTTAAATAAAAAATAAATTAATTTTAAAAAAACAGGCCCTAGAGAACAGAGCCTTATCCCAAAGAGTCATATCTCTGATGGCAGAATTTCTGTCACAGGGACAAAATGGTAAAAAAAAAAAAAAAAAGAAAGAAAAGATTTTAATAGTGACATTATTTTAGTATTTCCTTCTATATCTAGTGACATTATCTGAATATTCCGTTAATTTCATAACAATCATATGTTAGTAACATAAGAATATGAAATTCAGAAAGCTCCGTTGTTTTATAGAAGGTCGCACAGCCAGGACATAACACAAGGTTCTCTGGCTCCAAAGCAGGGGTCCCTCCATTGTAGCACAAGTGCCTCCCCTGGCAATTCCCCTGTGCAAGTCTCCAGGCCATCATCGGCTGGCTTGACTTAGGGGTGGAGACAGACTGCAGTGGGATAGCCATATTTATGGGGATTTTGGTAACTCAGACAGGTACCTTGGGAATTAACTTTAGTTTTCCTAGGTAATCTGCCAAAACTATTTCCCCTTCTAGTTTCCTCTCAATCTAGCTAACTTAAGCTCCCTTCTAAAATTCTGAGGCATTGAGGGAGAAGGGATAGTGGGTGATGGAATCATGCCAATGTTTCCAGAGTCCTTGGGCATTGCTAAGGGATTGGCCCATCCTTCTCCCACCTCCCATGAACAGGGATCAGCCTTGGTTGTTACGAACTTCTGCTGGTGGTCAGGCAACATAGGAAAACCATGGCTCGTCTGGTGGCCTTGGCCCGGCTCTAGCCATAAAAACAGATTTCATATCATTAGCAACTTCCCCTTTCACAATTTGTTAGCATAAAATGTCTTGGCAGCTGAAATGACAATGAGGACTCCATCTCCCCAGTGATTTCACCGGAGAGACAGAAAACACCCCGTCCTAGGAGCAGCCATGGTGCAGCTGCATTCGCGGCTTTAATTTGTGGCTCTGGCTCGATAGCAAGTTGAGATGCTGGAAAATGCTTGTAGCAGTGCTCAGCCGGCAACCAGATGGCAAATTGGCATTAACTTCACATGCAAATCTAGTGGATAAACTAGTTGTGTCTGGATGCCTAGCTTTATCTACATTACTAGAAGGCTCTGTTACTAAGACTGAGTGGGAGTACGCTGAGGTGCCCCAGGTGGCCCCAATGACTTGTGTGTGGGGTATGTATACACATATATAAGTATAAATGTACATGAGTACATATACAAACATATATGTATAAAATATATATATATTTATTTATACTCAATATTTGTTGTCTATCTCCCAGAGAGAATACAAAATTTACTTATCTTAGCCCCAGAGCAAGTTGCATTTGAGATCAGGATATGAAGTTCAAACATGTTTTCTGGGAGAATTGAGTATCATTTCTCAAGGTGGGGCCAGAGTTGAAAACGATAGTTCCCAAGGTCCTTCGAAAGTGGACTCCTTTAAAAGACAAAAACAGTGATTGATTAATCAAGTCTCTCTGTTGATACTAAGGTGACATCTATGGCTCATGCTGTATGTGTTACAGTACACTAAACTCAAATGTTTGCTTTGGGCATATTGATTTAATTACCATCATTAGGCAATAGTCATTCCAGCCCCACCTCTGCCTACCTGCCATGTAGAGATTGAAGGATAGAGGTGAAGGTGGTTTAGTGTAGAATTTTAGCTCTGCTATTTCCTAGGGCAGTACAGCAAGTATCCTTTAAGAGACCTCCCAGGGACCCCTGAATCCTGGTATTGACATCCCTGTGTAATTTCCTCCCCATGGTTGTTGTGCTCTGAATTTACCAACTTGCATCTAACAAATACAGAAAAGTGATAGGATGTCACTTTGGAGATTAGATCTTAAGAGATTGTGGCTTCCAGCTTGAGTGTTCTCTCTCTCTCCCCCCTCCCTGTCATTCTTTCTGTCTCTTCTCTTTTCTTCTCTCTTCCTCTCTCCTCTCACCTCTCAGTCCTCTCTCTCTCTGACCACTCTTTCTGTAGAAGTTAGGCTGGTGGAGAGGAGCAGTGTTTTCCATGGTCAATTATGTACGTGACTGTGGAAGCAGACTAACTCCTCCCCACCCTTTGGTCCCCTCTCTGGCATTCTGATGAGAGTGCAGCCCTGGCCAACCGCTTGCCTGCAACCTCAGAGAGGCCTTGACCCAGAGATTCTCAGGTAAGCTGTATCTACCTTTTTGATTAACAGAAACAATGAGATAAAAATAAGTGTTTATTGTTTGAAGACACTACGTTTGGGGAATCCTCTGTGAAGCAGCAATAGATAGCAACTATAGGCAGCAATGGAAGACAGGTGATTCCACCGTTAACCACTGAGTGGATGAACCCGGTGGCTACAGCACTCAGTGGCCAGTTCACTCAAGTTCTAAATGAATGCCGATCTTGAGGAGGAGTTTTTCTACCCTCAAATTGTGGAATCACCACGTGTGGCTCACTGTGCATACAAGGATCACACCAGACACATTTCTACCACTGGCTAGAATGGTTTAAAGATATGCCTATCCAGAGTGCTTTTAAAAATACAGAGGCCAGGGTTCCACCACAAGACTTACTGAAATAGAATCTCTTGGGTGGGGTGTAGATCTGTATTTTTAGAAAATCTTTCTGGTATTTTTGCTGTTCAGTTCAATTTGGATATTTCTGGAATGGATAACCTTTCCAGGTCTGCATTGGCTCTCCAGGGGTCTATGTGTTAAGGGGGTTTCAGTCTAGTATAAGCGATGCCCTGCGGTGAGTGTCGCATACTTCAGTGCTCTAAATGGGGGCGTCAGCCACTTGTAGGTCTCTGCAAGTTGAGCAGTACTGCAAAGCTGACTAGTCTAATCAAAGATGTAAGGCTCTCTGCAGAACTTCACAAATGTTTTGTTTTTTAACACCTCAAACATCAATGATGTGTCAATCAAGTGAACTTGTTTTCAGAGATGCTGTGGTATGGGGAAGGAATCGTTGGGATTAGAGTTGAAAGAACTGGGTTTAGGTGCTGACTCTGCTGCTTGGCAGCTGTGTAACCTTGGGCAAGTTAACTAATCTCTCTGAACATGCTTCTTTTACATTGTAATTTATTTTTAGGAACTTTGCTGTGGTTTTTTTTATGAGTGTAAAAATAATACATCCTCCTTCTAAAAATATGGAACATACAGAAAAGTATTTTTAAAATATAAAATTATACATAATGCAGAAACCTGTGATAACTACAGTTCTATTTCCTCCAGTTTAATTTAAATGGGTTTGCATGTATTTCAATATAACCATGATCATGCTATTTGTAAGCTTTTTATCATGCTTTTTCAATTAACACTATATTCTGAACACTGTCTTATGTCACTAAAAGTTATTCAAAGCTATCCCTTCTGGGGGTTCCATTGTATTCCATTGTGTAGGTGTATCATAACTATTTTCTATGGTTTCTATTTAAATAGTTAGGTTGTTTTCACCTTTATAAAGAATATTGTGAGAAACACATTTATATACAAAATTTGTCCTCATTTCCTAATACTCCCTTTTTAAAAATCTCAGAAATGAAATTACTGTAGCTAAAAGGGTGAATACGTTTTAAGTTCCTGATATACATTGCAAATTGCTCTTCAGAAAGGCTTAGCCTATGTGTACCTCCACCAGTAGAAAGAGAATTTCCATCTCAAAGCAACCTAGCCAGCATAAGACTTATCTATTTTTTTAATATTATAAATTTGACGTCTACCTATTTTTGTTAGTTTATAGCCAAAATACAATTTCTTGTTTCAATGTGTGCTTCTTATATTGTTAGTAAGATCAAACGCTTTTCCTACATTTACTACTGAGACTATCTTTATTGGTAAAATGGAAATAATAACCTCTACTCATAAGGTTACTGGGAAACTTTATGAAGTGATGATTGTAAATACTTTTTATAAATGCAATGATATTGTTGTTGGTGGAAGTCAGAATCTTCCACTGGATCATGAGAAAAGCATTCCAAACACTGTACACGGAAGACTGTGATGTGGCAAGGTTTATTCAAGTGATAATCTTCCCCTGGGTTTCCAATTTCCCATCTCCCTCCATCCCACCATGGAAAAAGTCCAACTGTGTCTTCAGTAAGGCCAAAACAAAAGCCAAAGTCCAGAGTTTCTGCTTCATACTAAGGTTTAGGCTTTTGAAGCCCCACCACCTGCTGCAGGGCCTGGTAGCTGCTAGACCCCTGGTGAGAGAGAAAACACACCACTGAACAGGGTCAGAGGTCAGAGAGAGAGAGAGAGATTGGGAGAGACTGGGAGACAGCAAGTGTGCTTCTCTGTTCCCCTGGGATTATATTAGCTTGGGTTTGTGATGGACCAGGTGCTTTTTCAAAATTACCAGTCAGCTTTCCAAGCTTTCTCAGACTTGTAATAGGTCCACCCCTGGTTAGACTGACAGGCCTCTATGGTCAAGCACCTCCCCCTGTACCACCCCCAACAATCTGGTACTAGAGAGGGAAAGGGAGGAGTGTTAATGCCCTTGGTGGAACAATGCTATGATCCCCTAAGTTGTAAAGCTATAGCTTCCTAGTGAAGCAAACAGGTTTATGCTCCCTAGTTTATTAAGCTCAATCTCTAATTCCCCTTGCTTCCTTTATTAATAATTAGCTGACTACCCATGGTAGCAATATGGCATGTTTATATAAGTCCTATGGTCTTAATTTAGTTGATAATTATTTCATATGTAGGCAAGTCAATTTATCATAATGCTGTGCAATGGCAGGTAAATCACCAAGTCCTCCTTCATCACATACATTTCCTTGTCATGTAATCAGACTTCAGTAGCATTTAACCGTAATGAAGAATACTCATAAGTAAATGGATCCATGCAGCCTGCATGGCTAGCTCCATATTCCCACTCTTGGCAATGATAGGTGTTGGGGGTGGAATGACTGGGTTGGTTGTATGTTTTTTGGGGGGCTCCAGCTATTTAAAAGGAGCTCTCCATAGCCACTACCATCTTTTTTGCCATTCATGTCTCCAAGTCCTGCTCAAATGTGGTCACAGTGGCAGTCAGCTCCTTCATAGCAAAGACTAAGACATTGCCGCTTTCAACATGTTCTAGGTACTGGTCTGTCCAGATGTAGAAAGTGGTTGATTTCAACCCACATAACGATGGCCAGCACCAAGAGAAAGCTACAGTGCAAAATTTTAACATTAAATGGATGACATATATTATTGCTTATTCAACTTGATTCTCTCACTGATTTGAAAAATAAAATTAAGAAATAAAAAACATTTTCATAAAGGCCTGAAAATTCAACATAAAGCATCCAAGATGTTAAATCATATATGAGTTTCAGAGAAGAAATATGTGGATTTAAAATGTAATCACTGTTCAACCAGACTATGTCTTTGTTATCAGAGGCCTGGAATTCAGCCTTCCTTTTTTCCAAGAACTCTGTCCCTTGTGCTTGGAGACCACAAGTTTTGGAGTAGAAGTTGTGAAGGTAGAATCTGTTCTTTCATATTTATAATTTAAAAAAAATTAAAAATGGTGTTTGGGGACCACTTGGAGCAGTGCCTATAAATACACAGCAAGGAATTTTTGCCTTAGTAGCTCTAAACAGACTATTCCTTTTTCTCTAAATTTATGGAAGAACTTTAAAGGCATTTTGTGTACATAGTTATGCAGTGTGCACTTTAATTCAATGGAACTTTTGGCTGAGTATGAACTGCAAATTTAGACATTTAAAGTTTAATTTTCTTTGGTATATCTTTCCCAGATATGACTTCATTTTATTTATACAAACTCACGGTGTCCCTATAAATTTGCTTTTTGTCATCATATTCTGAAGACTCCTGCAATAAGTTGTGGTCTTAGAGAAGAAAAAAGATCAGTCTCCTAGCCTCTTTCAGTGAAAGAACTGCCATTTTGCCCAGAAGGGCGGTTATTACGGCCGTCACTCTGATTACCAGCACGGTATCTGCAGCCTCCTAGAAGTGAGGGTCTCTACAATGAAGCCTGCATCAATTTGTCCCACCTGCCACCAGGGTGTGTAGAATTAGAGAAGCTTGGATCAAGGTGACTCTGGGCTTACCATAGAGCAATGTTCCCCTGGTTCATGGCCAGTTTGGAATGACCATGAACACTGAAAACCAAGGGTATGACCATATGAAACACAATGGAGAAAAAATCCCTAAGGAATTCACCGGTTTGGAAACAGCCATTTCTGACCTTTATGTCATCTACACAGCAACTCCAAGTTCTTTGGAGTGATGAACTCAAGGAAAGATCCGTGGGACTACCTCATTTTCTTCTTGCTCTGAGTTCTCTGGCCAGTACAGATCTTTCTCCCACTTTATGATTAGAAATACTATTACTATATTAAATAATAATAATTGATGCTCATGAGAGTTTACTAAATGCCAGGCACTGGGTGGAGTGCTTTTTGTGTTTTATCTCCCTGAATCCGTGCAATGCCTCTGTGAGGTAGTTGTCATCATTATCCCACGTTATAGGCTGGGAGACAGGGTCTGAAAGATTAAATAACTTGTGTTGGGGCTTTAAAAAGTAATGGTTTTCCTCCCACTCTCAAAGTTCTTCAGGCTGGGCCCAAATCAAGTTACCAGAGACAGATTAACAGGAGAAAATCAAATTTTAATACATGTGCATGAGGAATGCACATAGGCATGAAAATTCCAAAGACAGGGAGGCAACATGGGGTATATAAGACATTTCAGCCAGAGGAGAAAGGTGGGGAACAGGGTATTGGATTTCAGAAGCAAGAATGGGTGATTCACAGGTAGTTGAGGAAAGGGGGAACACACATGGCGAGCAAATTCTTGCTAGGCAACTCAGGAACAATGGACACAAGGCGTATCTAGCTAACAGGTGCCTACCTGCCCGAAGCCCTCTTATTTACATACTTATTTCAAACTAGACCAAAGCACTATCCTAAGATTCCCTTCCTGGAGTTGAATCCCTCAGGCAGGAAGGGGAGGGTCAAAGATTCTCTCTGAGTCTCTTGTTTCTCAATAAACAGCTTAAAATTAATATTCCAAAAGGCAGCTTCCAGATGGCAAAACTTTGGTTCCCTTTGCTCATCAGGCATTTGCCTAGGAAGAGCTGGAATTTAAACCCAGGCAGTGAGATCCCAGAGGCCCTGCTCCTCACGACCACTATGACAGCAAGCAGTACAAGCGGTGTGCTGGGCACAGACACAGAATGGTCGCAAGGCTTCACTCAGTGTCTCTCACTGCTTATTGGAGAGCGAGAGAGCCGTCACTCTGTCCAGAAGGGTGGTTAAGACAAAAGGCGTCTGACCGGTTGAAGGTGTGCTGCACATACCATGGTCACTGCTTTGTGTCTAATCTTTCAGTCCTTTGTCACACAAGTAAACAGTCCCTTTCTACTGATGTGACTGGGATGGGAAGGCAAAACAGAAAGAAAGAAAACTGCAATATTTCTATCCCTACTTGTCATGAAGGAACGGTTCCAAGGAAATTTGAGAAACAGATGGTCCAGGGCAAAAATCAAGAAGTTTGATGTCTAGGATTAAAGACCAGATGCCACTAAACAATCTTTAGAAGCCTCAAGAGAGACTTCAAAGAAATCTCCCCCAACCCCATGTCTCTCCCTGAAGGAAGTCGACTTAGTCATCATGCCCCTTTGCAGCCAGGTTCTCTTCCGCCAGAGCACTCTCTGGGATCAAGCTAAGCACTTTGGGAAATGCGAGTAATTTTTTAGGCTGCCAGGAACAGAGAAATCGAACATCTTATAGCTTCCATCAATGTAGCTGTTTCACTGCGCTGACTGATCAGACGAGGTCCCTGCAGGCGCCAACTCTCCTTCTGACTTTCACTCTTGTAATTAAGTTCGCTTCTCCTGGGGATTTCTCTCTCACGTGTGTGTGTCATGAGCTTCCTCTTAGTCTCCATAAAGTCATGTCTCTTTGGGAGGCCTCTCTCCCTTCTTCATCTCTTCCTACTCCATTTTTGAACTCGAGTGATGCTGGTGAGTCATAACTCCAAACAATGACAGTGGTGCCAGAGACCCACGCGTGTCATGGAAGAGGAAAGACATAGATACGGAAATAAAATTTGAATATGAAACTGAGGCTATTGATCTCTGAAGATCTGCGACTATCCATTGAGCCCCTTTGGAATCTCCCTTTTCAAATAACCTAGGATTACATCACAGAATCTCCACTTTGGAAGAGATCATGGAGGTAATCTGAACAGTCAGTCAGCTGCTGTTTGTACTCATTCTGTATCATTCACATATTCATTTTTAAGAAAACGCTGAACCGTGATTGGGCCCCAGCACTAAGTCAGGTGATGGCAGTTTGGGACAAAAAAAATACCCAGATGCTGTCCTCAGGAAGCTTAGTATTGCAGGGACACTAGGAAGGCCCATGGGGTGGGAGGTGCAGGATGCTGTGGTGCAGACTAGGCTTGGTGGGGGAAGAGGTCAGGGGAATTTTTGCAGAACAGAAGATGCTTGGGCTGGTTCTAGAAGGGAGAGGAAGATTCTTTTGGTTTCAAATAACAAATATACAGGCAAAACAGGGGGTGTGTATTAGATGGATAGGGCTCTCTCACATTACTTAGGAAGGGTCAGGATGCAATGGAGTCCCATGGATTCAGATGTTCTTGGGCCCTCCCAGTGTGCTCATTTTGTTTTTTCTGCACATCGATTTCATTCTCTCCTACCACAGACAGGCGGGAAACTTGGCGGCCGAAGACTCACCACCTCACACTGCACAGCCAAGCCACCAGAGATGAACTGACCCTATTTCCTCAGATCCAGTTTGAAAACTCCTGGGGACCAGCTCCGTGGGGCCCACTACAGGGCTGGTCAGCTATGGCCAGGAGACAGTGCCAGATGACACAGACATGGCTACTGGAGAATAGACTCTCGGCATTGGGCCCAATCCCAGAGTAGGGGAAACCTTGGGGAGCAAACAACCGTTCCACCTAGGGTCCTCCATAGACGTGTCACTCCAGGGCATGGGTCTCACCTTAAATGACTCACCAGCAGCAGGGTAGAAGCTGCCCTAAAAAGACTGTTGAAAACCTGCCTTCCAGCTCAGTATTATTCTAAGCATACACCCTTTGCACACCACTTCTTATAACATACCACTCAATAAGCTTTAACTATTACACAAATGGTAGGGCAGACCACGGCAGCACAAAGACCCAGCAAAATTACTGGTTGCATGCTGCTAAGTTCATTATCCCATTTGACTCTCTTCACCATCCTGTGGCATAAGGAAGTTATACAGCGATGAACACTTAACCGAGCACCCACCATGTGGCAAATTACTGTTCTAAGAGCTTTACGAGCATTAATTCACTTAATTCTTATGACAAATCTATAAGGCATATGCAGTTGTAATCCTGATTTTATAAATGAGAAAACTGAGGCATGGGGAAAATCAAATAACGTATTTAAGGTCCTACTGTTTTGTAAGGATAGAACTAGGATGCAAACCCTGGCTGTCTGGTCCCTGAGTTCATATTCATTACTTATATTCTGGTAAATTATTATTATTCATTTTGTAGTGGAGAACTTCACCAAAGCAGAGTCATAGTGAGTGTCATTGATAGTAATAAAAAAAAAACAATAGCCAATGTATATATCTCACACCCGCCATACATCAGATGCTACAATAAGCGTGAATACTCTACTTTCTTCAATTACCCTGCAACGGAATTATTTTTGTTGGTAAAGCCCAAGGCTGCATACCCAGTTTGTGTTCTGGAGGCCCTAGAAAGTGAGGAAGATGTTGGAAGAGATGAGAATTGGCTTACTCCAAGACAGAACTAACTTTGGGTTGGAGTGATGCTCTGACTAAGCCCTAGGGCTTGCGGTAATAAATATACAAGTCCTAATGCTTGCTCTGGCCCCTCAGGTCTTTCCCACCCAGGTCTGCTTACTAGAACAAACACCCCTGGAGTGAGGGACCTGGGGTAGAGCTGGCTCTACCACCAGATCCTATGTGCATGGGGGTCAGCCTGGCTAAGCCTCATTTTCTTTATCTATGAGATGGGAAAGTTGGTTGAAATGATTTGCAGAGCCCTTCAGAGGTCTAACATTTTCTGAGTCTTCACTGACATGGGACTATATGCATCTATGATTTTCTTAGAGGACACTGTAAGAGGAACTGTGCCTTCCTGGGTGTACGTCTGGATGTTTTTGTTCCCCAAAATTCCTATGTTGCAACCCTATCCTCTAAGATGACCGTATTAGGAGGTGGGACTACTGGAAGGTAAGTAGGTCATGAGGGGAGAAGCCTCAGGAATGGGATTAGTGCCGTTTAAAAGAGACCCCAGAGAGCTCCCTTCCCCCTTCTGCCTTGTGAGGTTATAGCTACAAGATGGCCATATAAGAAGTGGGCTCTCGCCAGATACCAACTCTGCCAGTGACTTGATCTTGGACTTCCCAGAGTCCAGAACTGTGAGAAATAAATTTCTGTTATTTATAAGCCACCTAGGTTGTGGTATTTTGTCAGAGCCACTCAGACAGACTAAGATACCCGGATTCACAGCAAAATAGAAGTGGGATCCTCAGAGCAGGAAGGGGGATTGGAGGCCGGGAAGTGTGGCCTCCTAGGCAACCCCCTCTAGCTTGCTAACAGCCCCTCTCCATACAGCCCATGAGGATCCTGTCTCCAGGCAAACAGGAGCAGTCCCTCACCTCTAGGGTGGAGTCCTCAAAGCGACCGGTGCAGGCTGCTCAAAGCTCACAGAGAGCAGGAGCTTTGAGGAAACCTACACGTGGTTGTGATAAGTGTGCTTCCAGAGTCTCAGTGCATAAACCTCCAGAAGTCACACTTCTTCAAAATCAGTCACGGTTACAGGCATTTAAATAATGGCTCTCGCAGGGAACCCTTCTCCTGCTTCACATTCTTTAGCTGTTTGGGGAATATTGCTAAGGCACCGAGATCAGTTGGAGCATTTTCTTTCAGAATCTTGTATCTGAGTTGTGACTGTTTTAACCAGCATTTAGTGCATTGAAATCTCAGCTCTATTGCATTTGTTTGCTGCCATGATAGAAAAAAAAAACTGACCACTTGTACTGAGAACTATTCTAAGCCGGTCACCTATGCGGAGGCATTCTATCCCCACAGCAGCCCTGGGACGAGGGTTTTCCTTTGAAGGAACTGATTTATGGGGGTTAAATAACTTGTCCAAGATCACTCAGCTGGTAAGTGATATATTCGTTTCCTGGGGCTGCTGTAACAAATCACCACAAACTGGGTGGCTAAAGACAACAGAAACTTAATCTTTCATGGTTCTGGGGTCCAGAAGTCTTAAGTCAAGGTGTCGTCAGGACCATACTTTCTCCAAAGGTTCTAAGGGAGGATCCTGCCCCTTCCATCTTCTGGCAGCTCCAGGTGTTTCTTGGCCTGTGGCAGCATCGCTCCCACCTCTGCCCCCCACCTCCCGTCTTCACAGGGCTGTCTCCTCTCCTTTGTCTGTATCTTCTCTTCTCTCTCTTGTAGGGACACTTGCCATTGGATAAAAGACACACTGGTGATAAAGGACCCACTGGTTTTCCAGGATGATCTCATCTCAGAGATCCTTAATGTATTTGCATCTGCAAAACCCTTTTTCCATATAAGGTCACGTTCACAGGTTGGGGGGGCAGATATCTTTTGGGGTCACTATTCAAGCCACTACAGCTGAGCAGCGGGACTCAGTCAGGCAGTCAGCTCTAGACTGTGGCCTCATAAGCGTCCTGCTACAACCTCACAGGCTGGCTTTTCACAGGTGTCAGGAAAAGGCCTGCTAAATTCACCTGAGCTTTTCCCAGATCACCGCAGGGTTGAAGAGCCCATTTTCCTGTGATGATATTCTGCCCACGCTCCAGAAGGGCGACCGTAAAGTATATACCAGCCCACACGTGCCCCGACGCAGGGGAGTGGGGGTGTAACAACAGCAGATTGAGTTCCTTTTTAAAGAAGACTGAATTAAACTTTGCAAATTGAAAAGCTTGTATATTTTTAAAAATTCAGGCGCAGATATAAAACCTCATGGCCTCAAAACTACAGTTTATAAAACCGACCACTGATGAAGAATTACTCCACGCGCAGTGAAAATCTGACACAACACAGCGGCCGTCCAGACTGTGGCGTGAGGTCACTACCCAGACAGACGCCCGCAAAGTGGAGGGTTCTCCCATCGTTCCTTTTGGATGAGGGAAAACAGATTTTTAAATGAAGCCTGCAGCTTAAGCGTAGAAAATGCAAAGCTGTAGACAATCAATATTGTCATTTAAAGGGTGAACTTTATTTCTTCTGAGGTAAAGTGATAAGCTCAGGCAAAGCACTCACTCCATCAGATATGATTTGAAACAGCTGAAGAATAAATGTCTGACAACAAGATTTTAGGGCAGAAACACTGCCAGGTCTCTAAGTGCTGCTCAGAATAATAAAAAGAAAGTAAACAATGCCAAAGTGCAGAGGAACAAAAGGAAAATTCTTACTTCGTTTGTACTCGTCAAGTACCACACAAAAATAATCTGTGCTTAGGCCCGTGCTCTGGAGTCCAAATTCCTGCCCCGTGCTCATCCTTCTGTTTAAGCTCGGTGCTTTGCAAGCTGCCACGAAATTGCTTATGCTGGTGGAAGGGGCCAAGATGCTTTTCAGTCTAAAGCCAGTGAGAGCCTCCGGGCAGATTCTGAAGGCCTTTCACCACCTCAGCCTGGCCATCTGGGCTCTTCCTTTCATTGTTGTGACAGTGCATTTTCGTCTGACCCCTAGGGAGACCTGAGTCCATTAGCAGAATCCTCCTGGCTTCAGCAGCTGAAACTAGCCAAGAGCGTGGCATGAAGCAGAGGTGCTGGTAATAGAAAACAACAGCTCATGAGAAAATCCTGTGGATTAGGCATTTCGAACATTTTGTCAGATACCTAGAGTTGCCCTGTGAAGAAGCCAGAAGCTAATTGGGCAATGAGGGCAAGTGACACAGAGGGTTGTTGCTCTCAGTAAGTAACTGGGGCTTGACTGTGTTAAATAACTAGCAGGTAGTGATTGACTGGCTATTGGCAGAACTTTACCAGCTACCCTAGAGCTTGCCCATGAACATGGTCCCTGGGGTCCGTGTTATAATGAAGTCCTTCTGATAACTCACTCCTTGGGATGGAGTCCAACAGGGACATGTGCCCTGTGGAATTCCACATGGAAACCAGGCATGCTTCCGAGACTTCTAGAGCAGTGATATTGCTTGGCCTCCTCCAGATCCCTTTGTGCCCAGGGAAGGGCACCTCACTGGTGACAGACAACAGGGGTTCGGTTCCCCTTTCCTCAAATGAGCTTTTCAAGTCATGCATACTTTGGAAGGTCTGAAAAGCCTTTTCTCTTGGCCTCTACTTACAAAAGAAGGCGTCACCCTTGACATGGTAGCGAGGGGCACAGAATCCTGGGTTTATAATCACCTAGGTGATATTCATGGAGGCCCTAGGGGAAATGTCCAAAATCTCCTTATAGCTTTTGGAATTAATCCTAAAATTCTGGTTGCCAGTTGTGGGTAGGAACATATGGATTACAAATAGTTTGGTCATTATTATTTCAAGAAAAAGCTAATGCATTCTAGTGAGGGTTGTATTTTAATGGAGGGATAGTATAGGTAGGGAATTTGTAGTTTAATCTTTCTTCTTTCATTATGTGCAGAATCAGCTGGGGAAAAATAACATTTTTAAGGGAACCGACAGGATTTATTTAAGAAATCAGTACATGTCACCTCTCTTTCCCTCATATAAGTTCTGAACTATTTAAGCAATGGACTATTTAAGACTCAAGGAACAAGGCAAAGGGGATGGGGGCAGAATATCACTTTGGTTAATGAGAACAGCTAAGATCTGTGGCAGAGCTAGCTCTGAGCCTTGGAATTAGGAGGCATTACCACATACTTATGGGAGTCTTAGAAAACTTACGCTTCCCCAACTCAGGACCCTGCAGAGCAGCACAGAGCAGAGCATAGTCTGAGCTTCACAGGGGAAGCTGGCTCCTGACAGGAAGGGAGGGAGGAAGGACCTACGCTACCCACGCAGATTCCCTTCCCTCATCATCATCAGGTAACTCACTCCACATGCACGAGGTTGAGGGAAAATCTCTGTTCCTGGAAACCAGAGAAGAGGGAGAAAGAGTTCACCCACTAATAAGAACTTCAATGGTTAACTTTATCTTCTTGAAACAAACATCTGTGTAAGTATTGGCAGGCAGAATGAATTCTTAACTGTGTTCTTTGGGTGAATTCTGCAATGGAGGCCTGTGGCATGTGGGGAATTTTCACCAAGACCAAAGTTCTCGTGGGTCCAGGCCTTCATCTACCCTCAGAGAAGCGATTTTCAACCGGTATGCCACCGGAATTTGTAAAACATGCAATACCTGACTGTTTAGTCAGCGGCACGGACCTCTTTGCTCTTAGATAGTCAAATGCAAAAATGACAACAGCCAACCGAACAATAGTTGTATGGTATGAATGAGTCAAAATTATACCAATATTTTTTGTCAGACTGCCAAAAAATATAACATATTTTTTGGTGGGCTGCAGAATTTTAGTAATGAATGTGTGCTATGAGATGACAATGTCAAAAAGCACTGCCTTAGAGGATTCTAGGACCTGTGTCAGCCTCCACAAGCCACTGCCCAAACCATCAGCTCAAGTCTGCCATGGATACACCCCACGAAGGCAACCCTAGACTTGAGTGTGATTTATTTGGAGTCTGGCCTTTTTCATCATGGACATCAGTGACTCACACCCGACTGCTGGAGAACCAACTGGAAGATCTTTTAAAGACGACTGGTGCCCAGGCCTGTTCTGAAACCAAGAATACTGGAAACTGGGGGTGAGCCTGGCACAGATGTTTTTCCAAAGCTGTCCAGGTGATCTGAATAAGGAGCCTGCCCCAAGAACCACTGATGTTGGTGATGTCCCTTTGTCAGGATGGACAATCACGGCTGCTCAAAATGGTGCCACTCTGGAGCAAGCCATGTAGACTGGCAGTTAAAACGCTTGGCGGTGGAGGCAGGCGGCCGGAGTATAAATCCTGCTTCCCCTCCTAACTCAGTGCTGGTTCAGTTACTTAAAGATTTTTAGTTTCCCCAGGGGGACCAGGGCCATCCATAAAAGGAAACTCACTCTAGTGAGGATAGCTGTACAGCTTGGTTTTCAGCACTTATCACAGGTGACCTTGGAAGGGCTCCTTCTGTTTAATCCATCACCCCTTCATGCCTGTTGCAAATGACAGTGAAACATAGCTCTGCCACGCAGACACTTGGGGTGTGCCCTAGGCTAGAGAGTCCTTGTGTGTGCTTAGCCTCTTGAGCAACTGACATAGAAAGCACCGCATTAACGCCAGGCATTGGGTTTCTTTTCCCCTATCAGAAAATGCAGTTCCATGCACCCCCTTTCACTCATGGTCCCATGGTACAAACCTTTTTATCTGGTTTATTAAGTTCTTATTACTTACATTATTAATTCATATTGTGAATTAGTTGAATTTTTAGTCTCTCGCTCATGTAGCTGTTGGCCCATGTCACAGCTATCTAGCCTATACGGCCATGACGTCTTGCTCTTATCTTCAGAAAGTCACACACTAACTTAATAAATAGTTCTTAACTATGGAAATACTTATGGCTTGAAAGGATTCTGTTTATATAACCAAGAACTCCTAGGTCGTAATCTTAGAGCTAAGACGGACCTTAGACACCCAGGTCTTAGAGCTGAAAGGCAATTTGCTTAGGGTCACACAGGCACAGAGATGAGGCCCAAATCTGAGTGTTCTTGCTCCAAGTCCATTTCTCTTTTTACATTCTCATCGTCTCTCTAAACGGCTGTCTAACTTCTCATTCTCTCTTTCTGCTGCAAATGCCCCAAATTTATGGAAAAGGGAAAAAAAGAGAAAAGGTCTGAATATTAATTTCTGGCTTCCATGTTCAGGTTGCTTTGGAGGATAGGTTTTCTTGTTCTACAGCTTGTTTCTCTATCAACTTAAGAAGGAAAAGAATCCCCAAGCGTTTGAATCAGCCACAAGTCAGTCCTCTGCCATCCTCCCCCAGCCAGCCGGTGCCAACGGCAGCCCCCACGCAGCAATGCTACCACCCTCTTCCCTGGAAGGGAGTTGGACGGGGCAAACAGACCCGCATGAGGGGGACCTCTCAGCCAGGGGAGCAAGGCAATACCTGTCACTGCTCTCACTGGCTTGAAGTCCCGTGTCCCTCACTGCCTACCTTGACGGCTTTGGCTCTGAGAACTGTCCTTACAAAAGAGACTCCAACAGGCTCCAGCCACAGGAGCCCTACAGCCAGAGTTTCAGGAAACTGGGGTGAAATGGGCAGAAAAAGAGTTTGTCCAAAGACTAAATGGGACAGGAGGTTCCCACTGTTTGGAAATCTATCTGTGTGTTCCAGAGACTTGCAGAACAAAGACCTACACATGGTTATTTTGGCAAGAACAGGAAGGCTTAGATTATCTTTTTCCACCCCGTGAAAGTGGCCACCTAAGATGCGCGTGCTGAAGGAACATCTGTTTTAGCACTAACAGAGCCTTGGTGAGGGCCTCCCCGTGGTCCTCACGGCAGACTCAGCCCTAGCTATGGGAGAGCTGCAGCTGTCGGATGCATACACGGCTCAGGGTTTTGTCTCTCCCTTTCATCTCAGTGTCTCCAAAGTGGTCACGGGCATCGTGTGTGCTCTGATGGGCTACGCCGCCTTCCGCTCCCATCAACTCCACCAGCAGCTTGGAAATATCCCACAAGGCCACATCTTGCCTCCCTAAGGTATTATTTTTGGAGAGTACATTTGGGAAATGACAAAATCAAAATATCCAGCATAAGCCTTTGCACATCTTTTGTGCACTGGGTGCCTGAAGTGATGGAATTGCATCTGGCTGCATATGCTGTGTGTGAGACAGCTCTCCCCATCTGGAGCCCAGGTGTGCGGGTTCACCCCTGAGTCCCAGATATGTGTATCGGTGAGCAGTGAGAGCCAGGCAAATCCAGCTCACCTACCTTTGTTCCACAGAAATGATTTTAGTCTTTGATGTACAAGGTCAAAATCTAATTTTATTTGTAGATCAAGTTTAGCTGCAATTGAGCAGATGAATACACAAGAAAGATGGGATTTTGTAACTCATTGTTGAGCATCAATGTGGCATAATGGTTAAGAGTTTGCATTCTGAAATCAGAGAAACCTGAGCTCAAGTACCAGCTCTTTTATGGTTTTCTGTGAGACCTTAAGGAAAAGAAAGCAAATTGTCCAAGTTATAGTTTATCTATAATATAAAGATAATTATAGCTCCTACCTGGGAGGATCATAATGATGATTAAGGAGTGAAGGAGCCCTGGCTGCTGTAGCTCAGTGGATTGAGCTCCAGCCTGTGAACCAAAAGGTAGCCAGTTCGATTCCTAATTGGGGCACATGCCTGGATTGCGGGCCAGGTCCCCATTTGGTCCCTGATCAATGTTTCTCTTGCACATCAATATTTCTCTCCCTCTCTTCCTCCCTTCCTTCCCCCTCCCTAAAATTAAATAAATAATCTTTTAAAAAGGAGAATACTTGTGAAAAAGTAAAATGTCACATCATAAAGGCACAATTAACTTATTATTGTTAATCTTATAAGCATGGATTCCTCCTATTTGACCCCTTTCCAGATACTTCCACCTATCTCCTCCCAATGTTAACAATGTCCTTATCCTAAACCAAATTTAATTCCCCTTGCCTTCTGGTCCTTTTATTTTAATCTACTTTTTGGATCCATATGTTACACGCTGAATCCCTTTTCATGATGACAGTGGCTGGGCCACTGCATCGCACAGATCCAAGGGACACACTTTACTTTGTAATCTGTGTAAATGGCACCCCCTGGTGCCAGCCCTACAGGAGAGGTGACTAGGAAGGATGGAAGGGAAGTAGGGTTGTAGAGAGGCTGGCCGTACTCTTTTTCATGAACGTCCCTACGGAAGTAAGGATAACACTAATGTCCTGCCTTCTGCAGGCAAAGCAGCAGCACCTCCATCAATGCTTCCTCACAGAACGTGATTTCACATCAAAGCCCAATCATGCCCTTGGACCGTGCTGCTCTGAAAGTGAGATACCCAGGTCTAAGTTAGCACTCCAGGTAAGACGTGACTGGGCCAAGTAGAGCTAACCTTGACCTTCATTTTCCTAGATACTGAAATCCAGGTGCCATTGTGACACAAGGCAGTATTAGTATTGAGTCTTTATGGCAATTCTTTTCTGGACGGTGGCTTTGGCCTTTAATCCCATATTGTCCTGCAAGACCTCTTCACTTGCCTTGAATTGTTACCTACTTTGAATTATTATTTCACTTTATAAATATTTTTGTCTTTTCGTTCTCTTTATCTGGGAGCTCCCTGAGATACATCTGTGACCTGAACATTTTAGAAACTCCTGTCAAATCTGGCACCATGTCTGGGACAATACAAATGTGTCTAATTTGAATATGTAAGTAGAGCCAAAACAAAGGGACAGTAATTACTAAATGTAATTAGAGTACAATGTACATGTAATTTAGAATGTCTGTGGTGGCTGTGCAGTAAACCTATTCTGTGCGCAGTACGTTCTGGGGTAAAATGCCCTTGAAGAAATGGCAGTAAGTTCTTATTTGGTGGATGAATCATAACTCCCCAAAATACAAGCATCACACTTACAGGAGCCCTTAGTAACATTTCTTCCCTTGGAGTTTGCTCACTCATGTTTTGTATACATGCAGTGATTTTCAAATTACACTCTGTGGGCCTGTGATTCCAAAGGGATGTCCCGGGTGTGTGGGAGGGGCAGAAAGAGCGAGAACAGAGGGTGTGGCTCCTGTCAGCCCTCTGTTTCATGCCGAGCTGTTGACCTTTAGCTGTTGTATGTATTGGACTTCCCTATACTATTTCCTTTTGGGGAAAAAAAATTAAAATCCATCAGTTAAGCCGCTCCCTGGTCACTTCAAAGTGTTATGGAATATTATCACTTCCAAGTTTCCTCCTTCATAATGAATTTCTAGGTGGAGTGGATTTGAAGAAGTCAAAATTCGGTTTTGAATTGCTAAATTTGGCCCTAAAATGTGTAAAACTCTCAACAACCCTGATCTAAAGAAAAAGTAAACACACTATTATCATCACTATTGCTGTCAAGCTTCCCCCCACCCCCAAGAGACTCAGACCTGGAGGAACCCTGAGGATTGACAGACACCTTCTTCCTAATCTGTGCTAGTCTATTCGCATGTAATGTACCGGGAATGAGCAGCTCATTTGAAAGTAACTTTAGTTAAGTAATGTATCTTTTCATTTTGAGGGATTCCACCCAATTTGATATTTTCAGTTATACTCGAGGGAACTTATATATTGTGTGTCTACTATCTCAGTTGCTATTAAATTCAGAGTAGGGTTTAAAAATAAAGTAAAATATAAAAATAGCCTTTCAATTTCTCTGTAATCCTCGTAAGTCCCCATTCTACTGGGCCAGTGGGTCAGGGATGGACAGAGAAGGGAAAATTTTCCATTTATAGGGGTATTTGGATTCAAACAGACTCTTAGAATTTGTTCTTTACAATAACTTAGATATCTTTAGCAAAATGGTTTAGTTAGGCTCCCTACCTCCCCCAACCAGGATGGCATCTGACTGAAGAAGCTTAATGTCTTCATAGTGATGGGGAAGAGGGTCTCCCAGCTGGGTATCTGACCAATGCGTTTGGCTAGGTCTATGCCCTGGGTCCCTATCCAATATCTGTGGCCAAACGTCATGGCTAATGAAACACATTGTTGTTGCTGGCTCCAGCTCTGGTCCCCTCAGATGGTCTGGTTTGGGGTAGGGGTGGCATCTAAGGCTTGCTCTACCATGCAGCATGCTCATGGGTCTCTGAACTAGCTGGACACCACTACACAGCTTCCCGATACCACGGAGGTATGGCTTTCTCTCTCCCCCATGCTTACACTGGGCCTACTCCATAGCTATTGAGTGAGGTTCTTTTTCCCCACAGGACACTTTACTTGGGATTGGTGCAGTTTTCTCTAGGCCCTGGAAAACCTATGAATTCACATGTGTTGCATGTTAACTTCATTTTTGGAGAAAATCTGTGCCCTATCCCTGATCATCATGCCAGCATTTTGCCTTTTCTAGTTCATCACTTAAAAGATAGATGTCATGTTTAATTCTCACCTGGCAGGGCGAGTACCATGGTCACGAAGGTGGTCTCCCCAGGGTGAGGCTCAACCCGTTGCACTCTGGGTGTGCTGACCCTTGTGGTTCCCCCAAATGTGGAAAACTCGGTTGCATAATTTATGGCAGTGGGGGGCTGCATCCATGCTCTTTCCTGGGAAAAAAAAGATATCATGTCAAATGCAGGAATTCTCTAAAGGGACTTCACATTTTTCTCAATCTTCCCAGGGAATCCTCTCTTTTCTAGGATTCCCTTAGAGTTATTTTCTTAGACTCCTTTCTGGAGTTTTAATTCCCCTCCCTACCTGATAGAGATTCTCTTACATAAGACCCTTCTCCTCCCGTCTCCCGAGGTCATAATGATGGTAAGAAATCTGTCAAAGGGAAACACAGCAGGAGGGTTTTTATATAATTACAGTTTTCCTTGCAGTAGCCTCAAGGCTATCATTATGATTATTCTCATTTGCAGATAAAGAAACTGAAGTTCAGAGTGGTTATGTCACCTCCCCAAGTGATTGGACCAGGACTGACAATAAATCCTCGGCTGTCCTATGACACCAAACCACCTTCCAAGGACCCACAGGGGACAGACAGGGCTGAGCTATTTTCTACTGACGTTAGTTGTTCTTCCACTGGGTACCCCCAGCCCTTCAATCTGATTTGTCTTTCAGATTCGCTCCTCACCCCCAGCCCCAGTGCAATGCAAAAGAGGAGAACTACGGGGTCTTTTAAGGTTCTTAGTGGAGAAGTAATTTAATTTGAAATTAACACATTATCACTGTAATTGCAACTTGCTTCTCCAGGAAAACAAATGAGATGTTCCCTTGCTTGTCACCATTCCCTTCAGAACCAACTAGGGACTATGGCAAAGTAGCAAGTTTACACTAAATGATAGAAGGGGAGCACAGAGGCATTTTAAAAGAAGTTCAAACATTTGGCTGGAGCCCAGAAGACAGCGCTTTTTGTCCATTACGATTCTCTCCACCCCAGTTTTCTAGGGGAGGCTGGAATTCCTTGTGTCATGTTATAAACATTCATCTTCTGAATCGAGCCCTGGAATAGGAGGAACAGGAGATGAAGCGTGTGCTGCAAGTCACTGTCCCGCAGAATGTGCTCCGCACAGGGTAATATAACATGTGGGGTCAGCCCCTGCGTCAAACACCAAATACACAAGTGTAAAGAGATGGGAGGAAAAAGACAGACTCCACATGGCCCGCCTGGGGGACGGTGGGGTGTCCACCCTTCTGCGGGGGAGTCTTGGAAAGACTTGTCGGGGAGGAACTGAGGGGGACATGAAATCACTGTGTTCTGCAGCGGTCTGGGACAGATGGAAATAAATGTGTGGGTGTGGGGGTCGCGCTCAGGGGAGCAGGGAGGAGAGCGCAGCTGGGGCAGTCCGGCGATTTCTCCACAGGGTCAGGAAGCAGGCCAAAGCTAAGGAAGGCACCTTTTACCCCAGGCCTCCAACGCTTCTGGATTGATTCCCCAAATCTTCCTCTCTCTCCGTCAACTCCAGACCCAAAGGGAAAAAGTTTTGGATCCTACTGGCAGAGCAGGCAGCGTAGGGAACGGTTTTCTCCGTCTCTCTCATCAATCTTTTCTTCTTCAACCAAATAAATCTTTTAGCCTCTTTTTTCCTGTCAAGGAGCCAAGCAATAGGTACATTCCATTTGAGCCCTACATTCCTCAGCACCCATGCAGGAACCCTCCCTGGATGACCCTTCCTAAAGAACTGATAAGCTGTGCTTTGCCCCATCTTGTTAGCCTCACACCCCTCGCCCCCAAATTCACAGCCTCTGTTACCTCTGCTATTTAATTCAAGCATCACAACCCCATGAAGCGACTTCAACAGGCAGAGCACGATGCAAGGAGTCTGCAGTCTGGTTCTGCTTCTAATGAGCTGAATGGCCAAGTGCAACTATAACCATGCTGAAGCTATGTTAAGCACTTTGAGTTATTATCCTGGGAAAATGATTATTAGTATTTAAAATTTTTCTAACACCCAGAAGCTTTGGTGCATCATTAACTTATTTTTCCCCGTGGTTATTAAATTTGAAAACAAAAGTCCACAAAACAGCAAGTTTCCTGGTTCTCAGGGTCCGGGGAAGAACGGGGTGTGTGCCTGCCAGGATTCTGTGGCACCTCCTTCAGCGGGACCCAAGTGGGAAGACAGGTGATAGTAGTAGAAAAGGGCAGGTGGGCAAGTCCCTGAGATATTTAGGGGACAAGAAGGAAGGAAGCAGGATGCTGCCCTGGGAGACACGTGTCCACGCAATGAGCAATGACCTCTCCCCTGGGCATTGCTAAATAACCAGAGGCCTGCCTGCTCTTTCCCTAGGTGACCATGGCAGTTACATTGCCTCGATGAGCTTCAGGTCCTGCTTTGTAAGATTAGCAAGGGCCAGTCTTAGACTCAGAGGACACAACTGTGGTTCAGGCTTCTTCTCCCAGACAGACTATCTGTGTGTGACCTTGGGTGAGTCATTGAACTTCTTCTGAGCTCATGTTCTCATTTAAAATGGAAATACTGATGCCTATCCTACCTTACAGATCAACATGATAATGCCGGGGCCAGTACTTTTTAAACTTGAGGATGTATTGACACGTGGTGACACAGGTCCCGTTTAGCTAAGACTTATTGGACTTGTACAATGTGGTGACATTATTGCAAAGCCTTGCAAAGCCTCCAGCAGCAAAGCCTCCATCAGCCCTGCTGCTCCACGTGGCTACTCCTTCTTTCTGCAGCTATAGGTTGAGGGAAAGTTCCTCAGGGGTTACTCACTCTATAGGCATCATTATCTTATTTTTGTTCTGATCAGAGTCTGGCCAAAAATGAAAGCATTCTCTTTTATTCTGGCAGTGATTTTCTTCTCCATTCTAGAGTCACTTAGTAAGGTCAAGTTCAAGGAACCGAATTCCTTAGAAAAGGATTCCCTGATTGCCTGGGAGAAATGAGTTCATAGTTAGGATGGGTGTGTTGAGACTCCTGTGGCTTTCTCTCTTACAGTCTTTGTAAATTAAACCAAAGGTGGATAGTGTCGACCCAGGCCTTAACTATGACTATTTCATATGGGCCATTTCCAGTGCCCTCTGTGAGTTTCATCACCCTTTCTTATGGGATGGGTGGGGTGGTGGTGGGCTTTTTCAGTTAATGATTTAAATTAATCACAGCTCATCCTGTCTAAACACTGGACTGTGTACACAGGTGGACAAGCTGTTCTTCTTTAGGCATTTAAGTCCTGCCTGCTTTTGCATATTGATATAGAGAAACTATCAAGTTGCCAAAACATAAGGATCATCTCCCAATAAGGGCTCTCATACTGCTTGTAAAAGGTTATCAAAATAATAAAGAAGCATTTAGCTCTGGAATCTCTACTCTGATTTATTTTAAAGTAACTAATATTGAGGAAATAGACTGAATTCTGTCTTTGGAGTTATTATGCATGTTGGCCTGTTTGGGAAAATCTGACTGTACTATTTATTAACTGTTGTTCTTGCACAAGTCACTTCGCTTCCCTGAATATCAGTTCAGTCCCTTATCTGAAGATGAGGGTAGGGTACGAAATTATACTACACAATTTCTTTAAAGCATATATTGATTTTAATTTTAATATGCAATGTTTTCTTTTGCCTATGAGCTATATATAATAGGAGGACAAGTAGTACCTTTTGTTTCTTGTTGTCATTAACATGGTACCTTGGGCGTGGTAGATGTTTGACATATATTTATTGGATGCAACAGAACAGAGTTCATTGTAAGTGGTGCTGACTCAGAGCATCGGGGTGATTTCCCATTGGCGGCATTACTGAACATTCTCATTTTACACAGGAAAAAACTCAGGGGAGGGGAGTTGTCCTCAGGCAGTCTTGGGTGGTGGTCCTAAGACTAGCATCCAGACCCCCTAAATCTCAGTTCAGGTTCCTCCCCACCACACACAACAGCCCTTCACATCTTGTTTCACTTATTTAGGAAAAATACATAAAAACAAATGATGACATATTTCATATGTATATGTATGTATAATTTTAACTCTGCCCTAAATAATTAGAGTCCCAAATCAATGAAGCCTAAATTGCTTTCAATTTTGTAATTAATTGAGCATAAACATTACCTTAAAATTCAGAGAAAACTTTGTACCCTCAAGATGTTCCAATGCAGCAAAGTCAGTGATTGAGAGTGGCAGGGAGTGGGTACCATTTATACAGGGAAGTCTGTGAAGGCCTCCTGGATGGGGTGACACTTGGAACCTGAAGGAAGGGAGAGGTAAGCAATACAGGTAACTAGGAAAGAGCATCCATGCAGGGAGAATGCCGAAGGTGAGGGGAAAGACAGGGGTATGCCCAGGCCATCCTGGCCACAGTACAGTGAAGGGAGGGAACAGAGGAAGGGATAAGTCAGAGACGTAATGTCCCCATTGCATGCATGACCAGAAGATATGCGGGACCTTGACAAGGATTTAATATTTTACCTGAATGAGCTGAGAGTCATCTAGGGTTGAGACCAAAAGTGGAGAGTGGCCTGATTTACATGTTATGTAGGAAAGCAAGTGTGCAGAAGTGGAGAGGGACCAGTTAGACATCCAGCCAAAGGATGATGGGTGATGGTAATGACTGGGTTAGTTGTACTAGAGATAGTAAGAAGTTGTCAGATTTAGGATATATGTATAGAATTTGCCACAAATTGGAAATAGGTTGAGAGGTGGGAGAGAGTCAGAGAAGACTTTAAGATTTTTTTTTACCTAAGCAACTAACAGAAAGGAGGCACTGATAAATGAGGAGGGAGAACAGGAAGAGAAGGAGATAGGGGTTAGGGGTGGAAATGAAAAGTTGGTGTTTGGAAATGCAAAGTTTGACATTCATATTGGATATTCAATTGGAGACGTCAAGTGGGAAACTGGGTGATGTTTGGGATTTAAGAGACAGGTCAGGCTGGATTTATACATTTTGAAATTATCAATGGAGAGATGGTATTTATAGTCATGGAACCATATAAGACAACTTCAGAAGAGAATGTAATTAGAGAAGAATTCCCAGAACTGAGTCCTGAGGCATTAAACTGACTCCCGGGGCATTCTAGTACCTAGAGATCAAGACTAGGAAGCAGAACCTTATAAAGCAAAGGACAATGAGAAGACACACTTGCTGAGATAGGAAGGAGAACCAAGAGAAACAGTGAACTGGGGGCTAAGTGAACGAATAGTTCAAAAAAGAAAGAAGTAATTGATTGCGTCAGATAGTGAGGACTGAGATATGACCGATGGACTGGGCTATGCGGAGGTTGTCAGTGAATTTGGCGAGAGCTGTCTTAGTAGATTGTGGAGATGAAAGCCTGCATGGAAGGTTTCAAGGAATCATGAGAAAAGAGGAAGTAGCAATTACAAATGTAGAAAACTCTTTGTAGAAGATGTATTATTATTCAAAGAAGTTCAGAGAAATTAGAAGTAGAGGG
This sequence comes from Desmodus rotundus, assembly GCF_022682495.2. NCBI lineage: Eukaryota > Metazoa > Chordata > Mammalia > Chiroptera > Phyllostomidae > Desmodus > Desmodus rotundus. The sequence goes on along the minus strand of NC_071391.1, from coordinate 145,115,028 downwards.
GCACACAAACTCAAGGGAAGTGCTTGATGATTTTGGAAATCCTGGGACAGAGAGTACAGGAAACAGAGAAGAATAGCTAGAACTGTGTCCTCGAGTTCAAAGAAGGGATCCAGCGACCCTGTGGAGGGTTTGGTCAATAGGAATCCAAGCAGTTAATTCACTGTAATTAGAGGGCAGGCTGAGCAATTGTGCGGATTTAGTTGATAGAAACTGTGGAAGTTCTCTTCTGATAACTCCTGCTTTCTCAGTGAGATGAGGAGAAAGGTCATTCGGTGGGAGGAGAGAGGATGGACACAGTATTGGGAGGCTGAGAGGAGACAAGAGTTATAAACTAACTGCCTAGGAGAGTAATGACCTAGAGAAAAGAAGTAGGGCCACTCACACCTTGCACACTGCCTGGCACGGGGTCAAGCTCAATACATCTTCCCTGGATGAAAGATGGCCCCCAGGACCTGAGGACAGAGCCAAATTAGGGATTCAAGTCCCTATATAGTTAGTGCACAGCTAAGCCCATCAGATTTGGATCCATATTCAATCATGCATATTTGGCCATTTTCCCGAAGTTCCATTGAAGGAAACTATAAAAATTGTGATTTAAGCATTTTTTCTGGCAACCCAAAAGAGGGCTCCAATCTTTGCCAAATGATAGAATTACAGATTCTCTCCTTGGAAAGCTCTTTTCCCAAATAGAAGTTTTTATTGCCACATTTCATCTCTCAGTATAGTATTCTTCTCTTTATTGGTACCTTTATATCCCTTATAGGTTTTTAAACATGTTTCCCAGCATTCATCATTTTTACAGCACCTCTTTCCATTTTTCCACAGAAAGACTCCTCTGTTACATTTCCCTTAAGAATGTCTCATTAATTTCATATGTTTACAAACGTTTACTATCCCATAAAGTCACTTTCCTCTACTCTCAGAGAAGTAAAATAGGTGAACAGAAGGCTTAGCGTTCTTTTCAACTCATTTCTCTACATAGCAAGGTCTCCTGAATCTTTGGCTGCCTTCTACATGATTCACCTGCTTGTGAAGAATTTTGATCATTTCTTGGTAACGGTCTTTGGTTTTACAGTCAAAGGGTGTCACTGAGAGCATATCTTTCTAAAGTTTTGACACTTAGAAACTTTGACCAGAGTAACTCTCTAGGAATTTATTCCCAGATTCTGCTATATATATACAAATTATATATATATAATTATATATATTTATATACATAAATATATAAATTGGTCTCAATCAAAATGGCCTGATATATGTGTGAAGAAAACAAACCACCTTCAGAATTAACCCAAATATAGGATTTAATTCTTTAGAAAGGTCTATGAAGGCAGCAGCCAGGAGCTATACTACTTTTTCAGATAGATATAAGTAGGTAATTTTTATTTTATTTTTGAAATGTATCAGAAAAACAGAAGCACACAAAAATATGAAAACAGACACCGTTGCTTTTTTCACCGCACACGTTATTTCTAGAGTGTATTTTTAAGTAGTTCTTTCGGCAGTACCCTATAAGCAATAAATTCAGGGGGTTTTTCTGAAAAGGTCTATATGTTACTCTCACCCTTGAATGATAATTTAGCGAGCTCTAGAATTATAGTATGATCTTTATTTTTGCTCAGCACCTCGCTGTGTTGCTCCATTGTCATCTGGTCTCTACATGGCTACTGAGAAGTCTAAGTCTAAATGTTCCCTTTTAGATAAACTGTTTCTCATCGTGGCTTTCTTTTAAGATCTTCTCTTCCTTATTAGTGTTTCACATTTCCACCCTGATGCATCTAGGTGTGAATTTGACTTTATTTATGCTTTTTTGAAACTTATTGTACTTGTCTCTGAAGACGTATGCCGTCCATTGTGGAAATTCACAGTCATTTTTTTAGTGTTCATTTTTTTAAAAAACAACTTTTTATTCATCCCCTTTGCTTTTTCTATTAGGTATTGTTTAGTCATCTTATTTTTTTTCTGTATGCTTTTTATGTCTATTTCATAATTTCAGTGTCTTTACCTCTATGTTAATTCTCCTCAGATCTTCTAATTTGTTGATATTTTCTTTATCTGTATCTAACCTGTTTTTTCATTTGTTCAATGAGTTTTTAATATAAATGCTTTTTACAACTTTTTAAAAAAGATTTTATTTATTTTTTGAGAGAGAGGGGAAGGGAGGGAGAAAGAGAGGGAGAGAAACATCAGTCAGTTGTTTCTCGCATGCCCCCAACCAAGGGCCAGGCCTGCAACCCAGGTGGGTGCCCTGACCAGAAATCGAACCAGTGACCTTCTGATTCACAGGCTAGTGCTCCACACACTAAGCTATGGCAGCCAGGGCTACAGATTTTTTAAATTCTATTTTTATTGTGCTTTGCTTTTCTTATACTTCTGAATCCTTCTTTTATACCCTTAATCATTTTAAATTCACTTATTTAAAATTCTCTAGGCAAGTGTTCTATCATCGGGAGTATTTGAGCCTCCAGTTCTATTAGCTGGGGTCTTCTTATTCCCACTCATATTGGATTTTTATCACCTGGGTTTCATAACTTTTTACTGTGAGTTCATCTTTTATTGGACTTGTTTTTCTGTGAGAATTTCCTGTAGCCTTGAATGTGAGAACATACCTCCAGAGAGATGTTTAAGGGAGTAGGAGGTAACTTGCTTTTCATTTGCGTTTGGAGGTACCGCACAGGCATCACTGACTCTGGCTTTGGGATTTCTGGACCATGGGAACTGCATCTCTTTGAACCACTAGGTAGCCAGGAGCTCAGGCCTGGAGTTTCCACTTCCTGGAGTGCTTTTATTCACTCCCAGCCTGGGCATAGCTACATGAGCTTCCCAATAATCTCATTGGTCTACTGGGCAAAATGTTTTCTAGTCTTAACTTTCACTGGTGCCTTTAAGAGTCTGCGCTTTATGCAGACACCCTGGTTCCTTGCGCCAGCCCGTAAACTCGTTTCCGTCCCTGCGGGCTACTAAAATCCAAACCAAGGCAATACCTGATTGACTTTCATCCCTCCCCACACTGGCTGCATGTGGCACCAGCACATAAGCTTGCATTGTTTGGTTTTAATTTTTTCTTTGTTTTTGGCACCCAGATAATTCTCATTCTTCCTTGAAAATTAAATCAGTCATAAAAGAACTTCCACAAATTTGTTTTCCACACTTACTCCCTTACCAGCAGCTGCCCTCCCCCTTTCCTCCCATCACTATGGATGAACTAGCTGTGCCTGTAAGGCCAATCCCCGCACCTGATCACTGGCTCTCACTCTCTTACCTATTCAAGGACAGCGCTGCAGTAACACCCCTCCCTCTCCTGCACTAATTCCCCTCACTTTCCTAGACTACTCCTATCGGCGTAAATATACTCATCACTTCTACCTTATGGAAATTCTCTGTACTTGTTCCTATTCATCTAGTGCCCCATTTCTCTGTTTTCTGTACAGAAAACTTCCCAGAGTTTCTGCCCCCAAATCCTCCTCTCCCTTTCTTTCTTAGACACATTTCAGTCAACCCTCTCTCAATTCATGTTCCCACCATTCAGTCCACACTTCTTTTTTCATGTTCTGTCTCATTGCTGGTCTCTTTGCCTTTGGGTGGCTATCCCCAGGGGGATAGTTTATTCTATCCACTGCAGCCAGATTTGTGCTAACATACTCTGAGCCTTCCCTTCTCCATGCCTTTGCTCACGCTGGTCCTTCTGCCTGGAATGCCATTGTCCCACCTGACCTGTTCAAACCCGACTCATTATGTAAAACACTTATCACAGTGCCCTTCACAATACAAATGTGAAATAGTGTCAACTGTTTGGAACAACAAAAGCATCAATGCTTATGTTTTTCTGACACAGCACTCCTCAATCAAGGCTGTTATACTCTATGTATAACTCTGGCCAAGTTTCTTAGTTTCTGGAACAGTTTTTCTCTGCTGAAGATGGGGTCATGCCATCTCCCAGGGCTTAGGGTTAAGGAAACTCCTACACAAACCTTTAAATGTTAGCTCCCTGGCACTGAGAAAGAGATGGAAAATTGTCTTGGCCAGGAAAGCGGTAAATTATCTATTCCACCCCTTTCATTAACATTAACTAAATTGCCAGAGTCAGAGAACACACCCTTGTTCCTTCTCATCCTAAAGGTTTCAGCTGCAATGTCACTTAATCAGAAAGGTCTGTCTTAACCACTCAGGCCAGAGTAGGTGGTGCCCTGGGTTATTCTTGAGCACATTTCCTGTTATTTCCTTTACAGTACTAATCAGGAAGCAAAACTATTTAATTAATTATTTGTCAAAAGGTCTCTTATCTATGTCCCGCCCCTCTCAACACTCTCACACTCCCTGAAGGGAGGACCCCTCTGGTTTTTCTCCCTTTTGGGTCCAGTGTCCCTAAATTTGTTAAATCTTGTTTCTTTTTTTTTTTTAACATCTAAATTTTTTAAATTGATTTTTAGAGAAAGAAAAGGAGAGAGAGAAACATCAATGACTTGTGGTTCCACTGCTTTATGCATTCATTGGTTGCTTCTTGAATGTATCCTGACCGGGGATCAATCCCGAAGCCTCGGTGTGCCAGGACAACAGTCTAATCAACTGAACTACCCGGCCAGGGCTATAAATCTTGTCTCTTAAAGCTACAGGCCATGAATTTGAAAACTCTTTCTCCCCTATTTACAGATTCTCAAATAAATTATTTTCTTGGTTTGTTCATTTCTGTTGCTATTTGCTTGTTTACAGAGGGAAAGTGAAATGTATTTTAATTTTTTTTAGCTTACAGAAGCCATTAATATAAAGTCACAGAAATGGTGAGTTTTAATACCTGAAACTCTGTGAATAATTACCGGGTGGAGCTAGCCTCGCAGGCAATTTTCTACTTTTCCCAAGAAATAAAACCCCAAAAATGTGTTACATAGCAGCTTATTTCCTTCCTGAGACAAAAATAGAAGCAACCTATGAATTAACATCAACCAGATCCCTGTATCATAGATTGTCCTCGAGATTAGCCTCAATGTGCTTGGAGATACACCAAATGTTACGTTTAACACCTACACACATTGGGGGGAAATGTGCACACACACTAACTGTAATTTACAACATCAAAAGCACCCTCTGTACTGAAAAACAAACAAACAAACAAACAAAGAGCATTTAAACATACTGGAGGGTAGTCACATCAACAGCATTAGGAATCAGCTGCACACTAATTTGGGGAAATTTCCTCATCTTCCTATTGACCTTGGTCCAGTAAAATGAATGGATTCCACTGGGAATCTCTCTGGGCTCAGTCTTGCCATTTCGAGGCAAATTCAGTGGTCAGCTCATGGTCGAGTTCTTGTTAGTAGTCAGAACCCACAAGAACAAGGATGGCTTTCCAGAACTAAATGCTGTTTGCAGACGGAAAGCTATACCACTTCTCCTGTCAGGCAGCGTGGAGGCAGGAACCTCTCCTCATCCTCATAGAAACTATAGAAAGGGCTCAGGAAGTTCTATTCATTCCAGGTTGGCCTTCCAGGAGGCCCCTCTGGTCCCAGATAGTTTCTCACAAGCACTGACAATAGAAAACCATTCATTAATGGTGTCATGTTTTATGGCATTTGTGCCTTCAGAAGTATGCACTAGACATGTCCAGGGTACCAGCAGCTATTCAGGCCCTTTGCAAGAGCCAGGGCCAAGATTATCAAGGGCCCTTTCTCTATTACAATATTCTGCGACCTTGAGGAGGGCTGCACAACTCCTCCAATGAATCCAAATCACTCCTTCGCTGTGGGTAGACTCATTGGTTTAGGATCTGTATCTTATAGGTGGCCAAAAAAAAGATTGGTATTGTATTATTTTTAATAATTCACAGGTGCTTACTGTGTGCAGGGAACTGTACTAAACCCTATATATGCATTTGCACATTCAATGTCCACAACCATTCCCATCTCAGATGAAAAACCTGAACCTTAGCAAGCTTAAGTAAATTGCCTGCATTTCATGTAAGAGGACTCAAGGCTAAGGGCTTGTCACCCAAACCAAACTCTTAGCCAGGCTACTAACTACCAGTGGACGGATGCTCTGTGGCATGCTGCAACCAGACTGAGATTCAGCCAGGAGGAGAGTAGGTGCTGGAATTGCCTTAAAAAGACCAAAGTAGAAAGTGTTTCTGAAGAGCAGACCTTTGCTCCTCAAAGCGGTCCAGGACCAACAGCATCACATTCCTGATGCAAAACCTCAGGTCCGCCCCAGACCCACTGACTCAGAGTCTGCACATTAACGAGATTCTGGGAGAGGAATGCACACAAGCGTTTAAAGACTAAGAAGCACTCATTGATTTTGTAGATCCTCTAAGTACACTTTGTAGAAAAATTAGTCTTTAGTATCATTGTGGAGGGGAAATGTAACCTCATGGAGGTCAGGGATGGTGACCTACTCATTTTTTAACCATGATTGCCTATAGGAAAGTAAGCATAGGACATGGTTCCCGAGTGAGTGAGTGGATAAAATGAGAGACTAAGGCACTTTGTGGCAGACACTGCTCTGTGCCACACAGATTCCCCTTTATTCATTCCTCCCAACTTCCTACTCACCACATCACATGACAAGGATATTAGGTTTAGGTTTGAGTCCTGGCCCTTCCTCTTCCAATATCGGGCAGGTTGCCACTGCTTTGTGCCTAAGGTTTTCTCATCGGAAGTAAAATATAACAAAAACAAGATACGACCGATCTGTGCAGGGCCATGAAGACCTGGCCAGCTTAGCACAACAGGGGATGATCTGACGAGACATTCCCACTCCAGAACCTGTGTAGTCTACCGAGGCCATCATGGGCCCGCGCTGCTGAGTGACTACCCCCTCTAGCCACCCCTGCTCCCTTCCTCTCCCTTCAACAGGTATTTATTCCAAAAACAAACTCCCAGATAAACATGTGGCGTGCTAAACTCCATTTCGGGGGCTGCTTGACTGGGAACTCAAGCCATGATACCCATGAAAGGAAAGCTGGTCATCACCCCCTAAGCATCCCAGATGATTTTATGTGAATTTACTGAGCAGTTCTGGGTTGGGAAACATCAGAACCTAACATTCTCAGGTATCTTATTACGTGGCTGGGAATGGTATACTACACCTTGGTTATCCTGTAGCATTGGAGTAACTTTATACAGATCCTCCCATACTATGATACTAGAGTAACTAGTACCTTGCTGTAGTATGTACTTTTTATTTTTTGCTGTTTGGGGTTTTTGGTTATTGTTATATTTTATCTCCAATAGGTGAAACCAAGGCATGAAACTTGCTTATGCCTGGAAGCAGTAGAGCCAGAACTTAAGTGTAGACCGCCGAGTGACACAGTAGTGGGTAGGAGGTAATGACAAGGCTTCCTCAGCCTCCCACGTGGAAGAGATGTCAAAAAAGCTTGGCCTGACCAGTGTGGCTTAGTGGTTGGGCAATGTCCCACAAAGTGAAGTGTCACCGGTTCGATTCCTGGTCAAGGCACATGACTGGGTTGCGTGTTCAGTCCCTGGCTGAGGCACATATGAAAAACCAATTGATGTTTCTCTCTCACTTTCTCCCTCCCTTTCCAGCTCTCTAAAGATAAATAAATAAAATCTTTTTAAAGAAAAGCTTGCTGACAACCAGTTATAAAAAGATCCACCCTTAGTCATTTAATTTTGTCATAAGCCCTTATTCTCCATGCAAGGAAGGGGGTCACTGGAACAATTTGATGGGGTTAACATTGGCTATGAGATTGCTTGCCTGGGGACAATGCACTGGATGAAAAATTCAGTCTGCCTCCACGGCCCCGAGCCTCAAAGCCTCAGGCCCCAAGGTGAGCTCCTTGAGGAAAAGCCCCAGGCCCTTCACCCATGCATTTCCCACATGTGGCCAGGGCAGAGCAGGGAGTTGGTGCCCAATAAATGTGTATTCAGTGACCCAGCAGATAGGCCATGAATCTGTGGTGCATACCCCTTGACTACTAAGTGATGATTCAAAAGAGGCAAAAGAATTGCATTTTGCTAGAGACTTTAAATTCTCTGTGCACAGACCCTGAGAGGCTCAGCCTGTCTGACCCCACAAGGCCGGTGGCTTTCCAGCTCACGTTCTCCTCCCCTTCCCAGGGCTCTTCTGACCATCACAGCTTGTGCCGCATGGTTTGGGAATGGAGTAGAGTCTTTTCTTGCATCAATCAGCATGAAAATCTTGTGCTCGGGGTAGGGCACAACCCCAGGAATTCAATTGGCTTGTGGTGGGTTACAGAGCTTTTGTCTGCCCGATGCCTCCAGCCAGGAAGGTGGGAGCAGCTGGGTGTTGCCCTCCCGGATCTCAGCCAGCTTTCCTTGGCAAGAGCAAGGCCTATTGTTGGAGCTGCTGGGCTGCTTATGGGCAGGAGCCAGTGAGGGAGCTCCCAAGGCTCAGTTAGATGCCAGGGGCTCCTGGAGGCAACGCCTGATGGCTTGGACCCAAGACTGCTTTTTCACTTCCATTTTTTACCTGAACCTACATTATGCAAATTAGGCATTTTCTGGTCTAGTCTTGTGAGTAAATAGACTGTTTATAAAAGGAAGGGAAAGAACTGTTTGCTCAAAGCTTGTACATCGGAGCTGGAAATGTGTTTCAGGCTCCTGCAGAACAGCCTGATGTCAGGGTAGGATGGCGGCAGGCCTGAGGGCCAGAGCCACCGAAGGGGAAGACAGTCAGCTCACCAGAGCCTGAAACAGGAAAACAAACCTATTGGCCAAAACCCTCCATGTTTCTTCACTTTGTTTACAGTAGCCTTAAGCCAACAAATATTCTGGAGGGTAAGTCAGGTACAGCAGCTGAAAGGGGGTCGGGGCCACCGGCAAAGCTTTCCTTCCCCCAGACTGGCACTGACGGTGTGGCCTCACTTGCTACCTTCCTCTTGTTCCTCCTCTCCCCTCTCCATCAGGCCCACATTAATGTCCCCAAGCCCTCAGGCCACCGCTCTGGAGATAATTTATAAACAAGTCTCTACCATCTTTGGAACAGGGAAGGGTCCAGGCAAGGCCAATGACTAGGCCAATATGCCAAGTCCAGGGAGTGCGTGAGTCTACCAGGGGACCCCGCAGCCGCCTCAGTCATCGGAATCAGAGAGCAGCCCTTCAGACGCAGCGACAGCTGTTCTGCCATCCTGGACACAAAGTGTCTTTGAAACTTCAAACTCATTTATTGAGATAAGAATGGCATTTAGTAAGGCAGTCTAGAAATGGAAACAAGTGGCCAGAGCCTCCCTGCCCACTGGCCCACAGGGCATCTGCGAAGCCCAGTGACATACAGAAGGGAGGACAAGAGCAGAGCCCTTGGGAAAACTGCTCTTCTCCTCTCTCCACCTAGTCTTGTTCCCTCTCCTCCTCTGCTCCAAGCCTCTGGCCCTGTCCAGGCCCAGAGGAGGTCACAGAACATTTGACCACCATCCTGGCAGTGGGGTGATGGCCTGGCAATGGAGCACCTGCGAGGCCAGCTGGACACAAGCAGGAGGGAGTCTCAGTGAGCACCATGGGTGGCACCTGGAGTCCAGTTTCTCCCACCTAAGCCCCCTTCTGGATTGTTGCATGCCCCTCCTACCTGGTAGGCCAGCCTCCACTTCCCCCCTAACCCAGCCTCCATTCTGCAGCCAGAAGGAACATTTCCAGGTGCAAATCCAATCACAAGGTTGCAGGCATCTAATGGGGGTGTCAGAACATAGCCCCCACGAGTAACAGGGGACTACAGTATTATCTGAGCCTGGGTCTCCGACACCAGATGAAAGCTGAACCTGTTATAACTTCCTTATTGGTATTGATGACTTCAAAGTGAATCACTTTCTATCACGGAGTATGAACGAAGTTAGAGTTTATGAAGCTGCTGATGTTCTTTCTGATGCTTTTATTGTAATAAATACACTCATTGTCAGAAGGTAAACCAGTGGAGTTTTAGGGAATAAGAAGAGTCTCCTCTGCCCTTGAGAGGGAGGTGATCGGAGTGTGGGGCAGAAAGAGAAATGTGACCCTTCTTTTCTTGGCTGAGGGGCAAGATTAGCTCAGCCCCCTCTTGGGACATGCCTTTTTCTCCCCCCGCATTCTTGGTTTCCAGGCTTCCTAATTTGGAAGTTGACACAGAGCAGACCCTGAGAGTAATATCTTTCTGTGAGCTCCCTGAGAAGCAGTGGCCTTGGTTGCATAACAGGGACCTCAGTTAACCCCTCCAAATGCCTCACAGGGCCCCTTAGCTGAGTGAGAGAGGAGGCTGTGGGCCCAGTGGCCCCCATTCGCTGAAGCTGTGACAGCACACAGGCTTCATGTGGCATGGACATTCCTGTCAGTCCTGTCCTCTGCCCACTCTTCCCAGCTCCTCCTGCACCCTGTCACAGTGGCTGTGCCTGGAAGCTCACTTCGGGGCAGCCCTGGGAGGCAGGACTTGATTTCCTTTACACGGGCCCTGATTCGCAACCCACTGCTGGGCTCATGGAAGGAGACAAGCGGCAATTGAGCAGAGACAGAGAGAGTGAGCAAAAGAGAGACAGAAGGGGTTAGAGGACAGGGAAAGAAAAAAACCTTTGTCGCTCATTATTTTTGAGCCCTTTCTGGGGTCTCTTGCAGTTGAGTCCAGACAGGTAAGTGTCCACAGAGGGCTGATGGATGATGTCTCCAGTTCCTGCTTGGGCGTCTGACCTCACGAGTCAGGTGTCTTCACAGACATGACAGGTGGACAGTGATGCCGCCAGTTACAGCAGACATTTTCCAAGATTTATTTTTGTATTATGTATAAATACTGTTTTATCCCAAAAGAAGTTTTAAATAAGAATATAAATCACTCATGGTGCCCTGAACACAACTGATTTTACTCTTGCCTAGTCCTTCTGATTGGCTTTATTTTAAGTGTTTTATTTTGGGATTGGACTGAGAACAGCAAATTCCTATCCAGATCAACAGGGATTCCTGTGGCCAGTGTGTGCTCGTGTGTTATAATTTCCCGCCTCTTGCAGCTGCAGAGCTCCTTGAGGGACGTGACTTTCACTTGGTATCTCAGTGTTTAACCCAATTCCTGATAGTTAGTAGGTGCTCACAAAACATTTGTTAAATAAGCAAACAAATTACCCCAATACCAACACCTTGCCAGAAGCGTACATTTACGTGAAGAGGAGGGCAACTTATTATTTTAATTGGATAACTAAAAATTCTCATGAAAATAGAAACCATGGCCAGTGTGGTACATCAAAAGGTCTCCCAGAAGCACCAGGCTCAAAGTGGGAAGGGAACATTGTGCACAGAATCCTGGGGGAGGAAGACAGACACGGGAGAATGAAACTGACCACCTGCACACTCAAAGCAGGACAAAGAGAGGAGAGAGTGATGGGCTGAGGCAGGTGGTTGACAGCTGGGTCTGTGAACTGGCAGCGTCTGCCAGGAGTTTCACAGAATTGGTGCCCAGCATCCACTGAGGGAGATAAGTGTGTAAGCTTACAGGAAACTCACCAGGTTGAATAGTAACTGCTGCCCTTAGGTCTTAAGCTGCTTAATATCCTTAAGGTAGAAATTCTGCTTTTGAGGGTACAGTCATAGTTACAAGTGAGGAAATTATTCTCTGGGCCAAAGCAGCAGTGATCATGTGACCACAGCATTACTTATAAATTGCATAGCAGAAAATCTTTCATCAAAGGCAATAGAATTTCTGTTCCTTTGCACAGATTGAATTAAACTATGGTTCTTTTTCATTACCACTTACATTGTCTATTTTCTGATGCATTTTCACATTTAAACACACAGTATGCTCTATTTAATTCGCACTTGATTGCCTTGATTGAACCTCAACAGAAAATTCTGGAAAGGGCATTATTTACCACCAAATTATGCAAAAATAACCATTTCTTTCCTGACAGTACAGCCTTCTCTTCTGGCGGACATGACCCTCCTCCATAATGCAAGGACAGCTAGCATAGCCCTGGAGGGATTTCTGGGTGGGGCTTTGAGCCGTCACATGGCCTGGGTGGGCCTGCAGGGCAGTGCAATCGGTCTTCTGGTCAGACACACTGAGTTAGTGCTTAGCTCCCAGTTCTGACCTTCTCCTGTAATTCCTGAGTAAGTCCGGACTGGGGAGTTTGGGGATTCTGTGAGCACTGGTTTAAAAAAATTAATTACACGTTATCATGATAATAAAGATTCTTTCAACAGTCAGGCTACTCTATCTGTGAAGATACACAGGGACTGACTCTCACATGATGGATAAAGTGGATGTGAGTTTTCCAGTTGTAAATGAGTTAGGTGATGACACTGGAGAAGTCATAAATATCTGTGAATAAGTAATAAAGTGACATTCTGGAAGTACTTCTAGCAAATCAACTTTGCTCAAATCTCATCGTCTCCTAGAATCCTCCTATCCAACCAGCCTAATCCTATGGACTAATCCTACTTAACTTCTTTCATGTCCTTTGTTTTCTTCATTCCCCCACCCCTGTTTAATTCAAATCCTCATCATATCAAGCCTGGATTATTTCAACAGCCTCCTCCTTGGTCCTCTGTCTCCAGATTCTCCCTGCCTCTAATTGATTCCCCACACCGCCACCAGGCTCAGGGCTTGGGTTTTCCTGACATACCGCTTTCTACATGTTCTGTCTCTGTTCAGAAATCTCTGACTCTTTCCCATTGCCGTCTGAGTGAAGTCTAGATCCATAGTCTGGCAGTTGATGTCCTTCAGGTTCCAGCTCATCTGTTCAACCTTCTCTCCCCCCATTGCTCAAAGCACCAGTCAGGTGGAGGTGCTCACTGTGTCTCTTCTGGGCCTCTGTTCATTGGTCCACATGGCCACCTCCACCTGGCTCATCCCAAGAAGGCCTTCCCTCTCCTTTCTACTTCTTCACATCCAAACTTTCTATTAGGGCTCCACTCATTAAAGTTTCCTCCAATCTCTCCAGCCCACCCTGGTCTAATTGAGTTGTATTCTTGTATTACACACTCTATTTCAATATAAGTCTTCTTACAATGCAGGGTAACAACTCAAAGGAGAAAAATAACAATTAGGGGAATTTCAGTTACAAAGACCTATGGGACAGGAGCTACTTTGGGGCCAGAGGGCCACGCGCATGACCACATGCTCATCCCTGGTTCTGTGTGCCCACTGCCTCTATCTCAGAAAGGCGGCAAGGCCTCTTGTGCTGGCTCTTGCAATTAGCCCACGGCCATGAGGCCCCGCCCCTGCCCCATCCAATAAGGTTTGTGTCCACACTTGCACTCTCCTTTATTTTGTTCCGTTGCATAATTTAAAACTATTTAGTATTCCCTACTTGTCTTGAGGCAAAGAAATAAGTATGAGATGTGAGCAGATCAAAGAAGAGGTGTTTTTATTTAATTCTCTTCTAATGTATTAATGAAAGTCCATTGTAGATATTTCAACCAGGGAATCGGTTCACAGGTTGTAGAGATAATCACATCTGTACTCACCCACAACCACTGCTAAGGCTGAAGGAACCGCAGGAGGTGGTGATATAACCAGTCCACAAACCAGGGCCATCAGGCAGGGGCTGCTTAGGGGGAGCTGGGGCCATGAAACATTTCATACACATGAACGTATGTAATGTTGTATGATGGTCCCCGGCCTGTGCGTGAAGCATTCAGGAGACCACAGGGAAAACACAGGAGCACCACAGAATATTTTGAATTTTCAGGGAACGCCACACAACCTACTACTTTGAAGTTATTACTACTTAATAAACCAAACTTAGGTGTTTTCTCAGGACACCAACAAATTCTGAGACACTAAGAGCACTTTAAACTGAGAGAGTTTGTACAAGTCTGATACGCAGGGTTTCAGGGAAGAACATAGTGGTCACTCAGGTGCCTACAGTACAGCACAAGAGACAAGGCACTTAAATACTGTTTGAATGAGACAAAGGGAGGGAATGAGATGGTGAACGTGGAAGGCTGCTTAACTTCACTCCTCCCACAGATACACCAAAGGTACAGCTGCATACAGAGCAGTTCAAATCCAGAAACTAGCTTAATGACTTCTACACATCAGGCAAGTGAGAAAATGCCCACATCGAAATGGGTAGGAAAAGCTGAGACACACTGTCTCCATAAACCCCAACCTTGCACAGTGCTATCCAATCGGGAGGGAACCCTCAGCCTCTCTGAGGAGCAAAGAGTTTGGACCCCGCCTCTAGTACTGCAACTTTTAAGGCTCCCACCCAAAAGTGGGCCCCTAAATCACCTATCTCTGAAAGCCAATAGGGGTTATGTCCCTAAGACCCACAGGACTATAGAAAACAAGCATGTGAGCACTCGCTAAGGTTATCTACCCAGGACTCAACACGGAGGGAGCAGGTAAACACGCCCATCTCCCAGTCTCTCTGGAAGCAGATTGCACTCTTTACACCCTGCTATCTGAGGATCCAGCTTCTAATTTTCGCACCTCTCGGGCTAGCCACCATCCTCCACGGAACTCAGAGGAGCCAGTGGGCACTTCCACCACCTTCTCCCTCTGGCTCAGAGGCAACTGTGCACATAAAAACAACTAGAAATCTCCAACTATAAAGCCAGGTTGCCAACATCTCTCTGGAAGGAGCTTGTACATAGGCCTGGTGGCAGCCATTCAAGGGATATTGCATTGTATAATTAAAATTTGCTAAGAGAACAGAACTCGTGTTCTCGCCAAAAAGAAAATTTAAAACAAAGGAAATACGTGAGGTGACGTATATGTGTTAGTTCACTTGATGTTGGGGATCTTTTCACAATGACTACATGTAGCAATCCATCAGATTGTATATTTTAAGTATGCTACAATTTTATTAGTCAATTATACCTCAATAAAGATGAAAAATAAAATAAAATAAAAATAAATACTATTTAAGCCTAGTGAGACTTCATCCCTAATTACATTCTCTCCCCCTTTCTGACCAACCTTCCCAGAAGTAATTCTTGGCCCAAATTTTTGCATTGGCAATTTCCTGACTTTTCTTTATAGCTTTTTGTTGTAGATGATCACAGTCTTAAGGTACATATGCACATATGCCTGTTGTTTAGATCGGCACGTCAACCTTCACTTCTTCCACCAAATGCTGACTGGTCTCCGGGCTGATACAGCTCCCTCTTGACTTATTCTATCTCCATTCCATTCACTTCCTTCATCTCTGATCAAGTCATGTCACTGCTCCACAACTTCCATAGACACCCCAGTCGCCACGGAATCAATTTCCCTCACGACCTTCATACTCTGAGCTTTGCCCAGTCTCTGCATTTCTCCGAGCCTTAGTTTTTTAATCTGTGAAATGGGAATGAAAATACTCACCTCACAGGACAGTTTTGAGGATCAAATGAAATAATTGTGCAAAGTGCGTACCATGGGGTCTGACACACAGTAAGCGTGCAATGTCTTGGAGCTGACCTTATTTTCGTTATTCCTCCCTGAGCCGTTCTTCTTTTAGTGATTATTATGAGTCCTCTCTGAACTTTTCCCCAAGCCACAGAACCGGGCCCTGCGTATAGTGAGCGCTCCAGGAATGCTTGCTGCATGCGAAATAAACCAGCCTCGGTCAACTCACACACAAGCTGGTAATGCTTGGGATGGGGACGCCTATCAGCCAAAGTGAGGCTGACGCAGCCTACTCCGAAAGGAAGGAGGGGGACACTGACAGTCTCTCTTGCTAAAGAGAGTAAATGTGTTATAGGATCTTTAAAACATTTTCAGTAGCAACGTGTGGGCATGAGCTTGAGATTGGGCTTGGGCTTGGGCTGGGCTGGGCTGCTCCTGCAGTTGGCTTTTGTCAAGCGTTAGCTGTAAAAGCAGAGGGGGCTGCTTGGGAAGACCACAGGATTAGCTGGGGCCCCAGCTGGAGGGAGGGTGCCCATTCCTCTGATGTGCACAGTTGCCCCTGGGCCTGGAATCCGTTCCCTGCTCAGTTGCCAAAGAACTATTTTAGATCCTGTAGAGTTGGCAGGAGTCCCTAGTACGCCCATGTCTCCACAAATGAACTACTTGTCACTTACCTCTTTCTCTGGGCTTTTTCAAAGAGGATGAAATTAATGGCTGTAAATGACTGAGGCCCTCTTGCTATGGTTTATTTATGCATAATTTGACAGGCTGTCTTCTTGTTGAGAAATGGCAAGTTTCTTATTTTTTGAGAAAGATTGTTTTCATTAACCTGAGAAGTGGTAGTACGCACTTCGCTGGAGTAGGGCAACATGTAATCGGTCTCAGCAAAAACACAACCTAAGAGGCCTGTGGTCCCTACAGAAACACTTCGTCTTTAATTTGGTTTGTTGTCACCAGTAGGTCCTCATCCTGGCCTCTCCAGTACCACGGCCTGGTCTTCCGACTTGCAAAGAAAAGCCACTATTTGTTCTGTAAGGAGTGACATGTTTTTGAAAAAAATATGCACATATGGGAGCACAGAAAAATGTGCATACATATTCAATACAGTTATTTGAACTACACATGTATATGAATGTATTTCTCTACATCATAATAAAATAATGTCCCATGATAAGAAATGTGTATTAACGTCTCACACAAATGGCTCAAGTTTCTCTCTCTTGGGTAGCACAGGGGGCCTTATCAAATGTCAGCGATTAGGCTAACATTTATTTTAGCAGAGGGATCATTACAAGGGTTGAAAAGCCTATTGAACCCGTTAGATTGTCCACACATTGGCTAGTTTTCATACAGACCAGTTTATAATCTAAAATGGCAAAGTCTTCACTTTTAGATGCAACCAAGGTCATAACATTTGGGGGTTTTTTTGTTCTTAAAAAGGTGCCCTGGTCTGAGTTAAACCCACCGCCACCCCGAGTTTCACCTTGTCTCTCACCTTCCGAACGAGGCTGCGCTGCTCAGGGAAGCACCTACATCGCATGAAACTGCTCCAGTGGAGACTCGCTACCACTGTTACTGGCTGACCTTGTGCTATTAGTGTCATTTGTTGTATTAGGTAGTACTAGTTATTAGGTGGTATTAGTGTTCTATTTATTGCTGCTATAACAAAATACCACCAACTCAGTAGTCTACAGCAACACAAATTTATTCTAGCATCTGAAAGTCAGAAGTCCAAAATGGGTCTCACTGGGCTATAAAGTCAAGGTTTCAGCAGGGATGTTCCTTTCTAGAAGATCTAGGGATAGTTGTTTTCTCCGCCTTTTCCAGCTTCTAGGGGCCCCCTGCATTCCTCAGCTCATGATCCCTTTCTCCAGCTTGAAAGTCAGCAGAGCGCTCTCTCTCTCTCTCTCTCTCTCTCTCTCTCTCTCTCTCTGGCTTCTGCTTTTCACCCCTATCTTCCATCATCACATCGCCTTCTCTGACTGACCCTCCTGCTTCCCTCTCACAAGGACTCGGAACAGATTACATCAGGCCCACCCAGGTCATCCAGATAATCTCCCCCTCTCAAGGTCCTAAACTTGAGCACATCTGCCCAGTGAGGTCACATACTTCTGTTCAGTTTCTGAAGATTTAGACATGAGGACACCTTTGGAAGGCCACCATTCTGCCTAGCACAGTAGCTTATCCCTCAATTTCTGGGCTTAGGCCTCTATCCAAAGAACTTCACTCACCCTGTATGTGACATGCTGATGTCACTGTGTCCTCCCTTACCAAAATGGCTTCAGTACAGTTCTTCTTCATGTCCATATCTTCCAAGTCAGTCTCACATGCCCCAAACTTAGCTGTCAGGGAGGGTTGGAAAGCCAGTTATGACTTCTTTCTGAGGGACAAGCAGGCTCCCAAAAGGAAATATTCAAAAGTCGTCAGGTGGTAAAAAATACGACCAATACCAGCTGAACCTAGGCAAACCTCAGGATGTGGTGTGGGTTCGGCTGCCCGACTGTGGAGGAGCACTTGCAGATGGGGACTAGGACCACAGGGATGGTGAGGGAGCCTGACACCACGACTCGGGAGTGATTGTAAATCTGGGAACATAAGGCCAGAATTAAAAGGTACCTGACTGAGGTTTCACAGTGGTGAGGAAAAGCTTGTACACAGAAGAGATTGGACCTGAATGTCTCCAAAAGACAACGTCCGAGCTACAGGGTGATGTAGTGTCCAGCCCTTCAATTAGTATGTTCCAAAGACAGATAGGTTGCCCCAACAGGCAATGGGTTTGCTGTCACTTAAGTTTTGAGACAGAAACAGGATGACAAGATGTTGGGGCACAGAGAGGGGATTCACCTATCACATGTGAATTACTCTAGATGGCTTCTAAGCTTTCATCATTTTGTTCTTACCCGATAACCCAGTTATTGGGGTGAGGGGGTTAGGATACAAAGGGCCAACTTACAATTTTACATGGAAGTAGTACTTTTAAGAAGAAATTGTTTGATTTTTAAAATCTTTTTCCTATATTTTATCTTCTGATTCCTGCTTCTAGTCTTGTTTTTTTTTTTTTTTAACAGAAGTTAAGTAATATTTTAAAACAGCATGACTTGTTTCCACTCTGACTCTGAAGCCTAGATTTTCTCTCAGCCTGCTGTGGTGGAGGACTTGACGTGCCCTTTGCATTCTGCAGTGTCTTTATTTGAATGACAGGCCTGGAGAGGTCGATCACCCAGTGTCAATGCCAGGTTTTGACTGGATAAAAGTTGATGAGTTTATATAGGAAATAAGTGATTCCAATCTGTTTCTTTTCTCTGTGGATATGATTCCCTGTCTGCATTCTGACCTTGGCAGAGAAGCCCTGGTCAGGTGTCCCTGGTGATCACCTGCATGCAGAGATGCTGGTGGCAGGCACTGGGGTTGAGAGCTGGGTCTTGCTGACTTGTTTTTCTCCAGACTGCCCGAAGGATCACATATGCACACACACCCACAAGATGTGTTTTGGAAAGTTACTTTGCAAAACTGGATCTAGTGCAGGGAATGACACACGTTTCTAAGCTAAAAGTCAAGATGTTTTTCTTTGGATTTAACCTGACCTTCTTTTGTTGAAATTCAAACCCCACATTGCTTGATATGACACAGATTTCCTGAGTGACCTGGGCACCGTTAGTAACAGGCTCTTAGGCCTTTGTATCCTATTTTGTAAAATGGGAAAAACAACTTCTGTTCATCTGCAAAGCACCAGAGTGCACAGGTTTGCAGATTGGAGGCCACAGTTTGTGAAACCATCACGGTTCCCGGGTTGAAAGAGTGGTGTGTGCGCATGTGCGTGTGTGTGCTGGTGAGGGTAACAAAAGGGGGTTGGAGGCTGCAAAGAAATTTTTTTCGTGCTTTGGTGACTCTCTGCTACCAAACTTCACCCCAAATGAAAAGTAATTATGTGGTATATTTATAGGCATTTATTCTGCCCCCTTTATTCTTTAGAAATAAAGAATAAAGGGGGGCCCACCCCCTTTATTCTTAGAAAGCATCCCTTCTGGGTTGTTTTTAGCCTAGAGGAGGCAGCTTGGCTGCATGAGGATAGAGGGAATCATGACGAGCAGGTGTTGCAATTAAATAAAATTTACAACAAAAGATGCTCTGACAGATATTCACGATATGGCTCGTACTTGCAGCCTGAACAGTGATTAGCTAGAAATGCTATGCAGCAATTCCCAGAAATGACTGTAATTAGTTATCTTTGAACACAGCTAAACCAATTCACTACACCTTTTCCTAGAAGTTCTTTAGAATCTGTGAATAGAATATGGTGAGCAACCCCCCCACATTATGTTCACCTAATTCTCCCCGAAAGTATCCCCTTCCTTGTTTCTCTTTCCCCAAATCCTCCATTCCCTTTCTCTCTCCTTCCTCCACCCATCCCTCTCCTCTAGGCAATGCAGCCAGCTCTAATCCCACCCTGCTCCTGTGTGTAGGCCAGGGAGAGGGAAAAACAGCCCTGTGCCATGCAGCCTTTTTATGGTGACCCAAGAATGACTTGGTTTAGGATCCCAAGAATGATTCTCAAATCTGAAGATGTTCTGTGATGTTCAGGCTGCTGAGAATAGACTTGGGCACATGCAGGTCTGGACACTGCCCGGGGAAGGGGCCGCTCTCAGGCCAGACCTGCTCAGGGAACTGGACAACTGGACAACTGGACAACTGGCATGGGCCAGAACACTTGCACCATTCCCAGTCTGTTCCTGCCTCTTCCTTCCTTCCTTCCTTCCTTCCTTCCTTCTTTCCTTATTTCCTCCCTTCTTCCTTTCTCCCTTACTTTAAATATTCATTCACAGATAATTGAATGCCTACTGCGTGATAAACATTGTACTAGGTAATGGGATAAAATGATTGGGTGTGGGAGGTCGGGCAGTATGAATAGAGAGAGCAATTTTTAATAACTTTAGGGAAACTTTTTGTAAAGTTTTGAAGTGGAAAAGAATGAAGTGAAACCTTACCTTACAAAATGTGCAAAAATGAACTCAAAATAAACCAAAGACCTAAATATAAGAACTAAAATTATAAAACTCTTAGAAAAAACATAAACATTTTATAACATTAAATCTGGCAATTATTTCTTGGATATGACACCAAACACAGGCAACAAAAGACAAAATAGGTAAATTGCACTATATCAAAATTAAAACTTTGCACATTAAAGGATGCTGTCAAAACAGTAAAAAAGGCAACATATAGAATGGGAGAAAATATTTGCAAATGATATATCTAATAAGGGGTTAATATCCAGGATATATAAAGAACTCCTACACAGCAACAACAAAAAACCAAACACTCCAATTTAAAAATAGGCACAGGACTCGAATAGACATTTCTCTAAGAGGATACGCAAAAGGCCAATAAGCACATGAAAAGATGCTCAACATTACTAATCATTAGAGAAATGCAAATCAAAAACACAATGAGACCCATTTCATCATATCCATTAGATTGCAATTATTGAAAACCAGAAAATAAGAAGTGATAGCAAGAATGTGGAGAAATTGGAATCTCTCTGCACTGCTGGTGGGAATGTAAAATGGTGCAGCTGCTATGGAAAACAGTATGGCGGTTCAAGAAAGAAAGAGGAAGGAAGGAAGGAAGAAAGGAAGGAAGGAGACACCATATGACCTAGCTATTCCTCTGGGCATACACTCAAAATAATTACAAGCAGCGACTCAAACAGATATGTGTACACCCATGTTCACAGCAGCATTGTTCACAATAGCCAAAGAGTGGGAACAATCCAAGTACCCACTGACAGATGAATGCATAACCAAAATGTGGTATATATGTACAATAGAATGTTGTTCAGCCTTAAAAAGGAATAAAATCTTGACACATAGTAATAAATAAATAAA
Source organism: Desmodus rotundus (assembly GCF_022682495.2). NCBI lineage: Eukaryota > Metazoa > Chordata > Mammalia > Chiroptera > Phyllostomidae > Desmodus > Desmodus rotundus. Next base: position 145,093,888 of record NC_071391.1, on the reverse strand, counting down.
CCATGAATACATTATGCTAAGTGAGTAACCAGACACAAAAGGAAAAATATTGTATGTTTCCATTTATATGAGGTACCTACAGCAGTCAAGTTCCTAGAGGCAGACAGTGGAAGGGTGGTTGCCAGGGGCTGGAGGGAGAGGGGAATGGGGAGTTAGTGTCTGACAGGCACACAGTTTCCGTGTTGCAAGACAAAGAGAGTTCTGGAGATGAATGGTTGGTGATGTTTGCACAACAATGCGAATGTACTTAACGCCAGTGAACTGGATACTTAAAGTGGTTAAGGTGGTAAATCTTATATTATATGTATTTTGCCACAATTAAAAATAAATTAGTGTAAAAGCCCTATGAAAGTAGAGACAGTGGTATAATGGGTCCCAACAGATATGCCCTGTGAAATTATCAGGGTTCTCGCACTCACGCCAATGACTGACACTTAAAAAAAACCACAAGTTGACCAATAATTCCAACTAAAAAAGATCTTTTGAAATTAAAAAACTGCCCTATTAATTCACTCTTCCTTTTCAGGATATTCTGCCTAGTCTTTTTCAACAACAGAAGAAGGCATTACTTTTTCTTTAGGATCTTTAGTTATCTTGTAAAACAATAAAAGCTGTCCTTCATGGTCTTCTGATGACTTAATTTCCTTTTTTTCTTAAATATTCTCCTGAAAGAAACAGAACATGGTTATTATTCATGAGCAGCAAATTATCACCACAATAGGATTCATTCGTTTATTTGTTTATCTGTGAACACTGGTGAGTGACTAGCAGGTTCTAGGCATCGTGTTGGGTACCAAAGATACAAGGATGACTGACAGTTAGGACCCAGTCCCTGCCCTCAAGGAGCCCATTGTCTAGCAGGGGAGATAGAAATAGAAAAATATAGATTATGTTCCTGGAATCTTTCATAATAAAAAACTTAAATAGTCCTAATTCTTTGCTTCCTAAATTTTCTCTAATCATAATGTATAATTTGTGATAAAGAAACATATAATTTTAAAAAACAAGTGAAGGAAATAGAAGTAGTGAGCATGTATCTGGCTTCTGAATGGGTATCAGCTTCATCCATCCCTCAGGAGCATCCAACCTCTTTCAAGAGAGCCCGTCCCTCCCCAGAGCAGTGGGTCTCAGCGGCGTGACGTCAGCTGTCCCTGTGTCACACATGTGCTTTGGAGTCTTTTGGCTCTGAGCAAGAACGTATAATTTCTAATAAAATTTTTTTTAAAAGAAATCATCCTGCAAAATATACTGTTTTTAGAATCGAGGTTAATGTTTTCATTGGGTCAGACTATTATATTTTGATTCTTCCAACAGTTTTAATACAATGTCCTTGAAGCACGCCCACTTCAGTGATACACGCTGTTAGTGATGCAACATTACTGCACACCCCAGAACTCTTCTTTCTGAAGCCTCAGAGGTATATCACGTATATTATTTGTGATGATTTCTGAGCACCATTTTTTTGCAATGTGCATACATTATAGGACAATGGAAGTAGTAAACATGTGAGAACTTAAAAAAAAGAATATATGGTTTCTGTGATGGCACTTAACTTCTCAAAAAGAATATATAGTTCCTGCGATGGTACCTAATTTCTCAGTTAATCCTTAAGATTCAGCTCTCTGGAACCTTCCCCGATCCTGTTAGGCAGGGGTCATTCATTCATTTGTTCATCAGATGTGTATGAATTGCCTACTCGACATTTGACACTAACTTAGGCGCTAGAGAACGGAGAATGATTACGATGCAATTCTTGCCTTCTAGGGGCTCACGGTTTGGGTAAACAGAGAACTGTAAGGGCAGTAATAATAAAGGTATGCAAAAGAGACAGAGCACAGTGGAGAGATGTCTAAGATCTCACCTGGGTCTTCAATTTTCAGGAATATGCCAACTGGATGTGAAGGGGCAGGAACAGAAAAGGAAGACATTTCAGGAAGACAGGACAGCATGTACAGAGGCATGGAAGGCAAAGAACATGCCCCGATTTCCTAGTTGATTAGACAGTGCAGCGCACATTGTATACCACCACTGTTTGCTGAAAGAATGAAAGAATTGCTGCTTTCTTTACTAGTAGAAGGAGAGAATTATTTGAAAAGATTTTTCAAGTAACTCCAAAATTTTTTTAGAAATTTCAGTTTATGGTAGATTAAAAACCTAATCACAAACACAACTTATATCATTTATTAAGCTCAACTCGCATAGATACAATTTCCCAGTTCTATATTATATCTTTATTAAAAAATGTACAGCCATGGAAGGAGGTTGGAGTAGATAGCAACAAGCTGGTTGCCTGGCCCACAGAAACTTCTTTCTCTGTAAAAAGGCTCTGGATTTGGGTGGCCCCCAGCAACTACATCTCTTGTTTTTTTAACCTGTCGCCTCCCTCCTCCTCCCCTACCCAGCTGAATGACAGAAGGGTAAACCGTAAGATCCAAGACAGGTCAAATCAGAGTCTTAAAAGAAATTAAGAGGTAGAACGTGAGGCTTGGCCATACCACCAGTCAGGAAAGATAGCATTTCGCGATGGGACAGAACAAACCTGACCTCTTAGAAGGAGAGACCAGAGAAAAGTTCTAGCCCCTGTGTTCCAGTCCCTGGAATCATTTCCCTGTGCTCAGCTGGACTCCATCCTTCCCATAGTTCTGAAAGAATCCTCAGTATCCTTCCAATCAATTCCGACTTCCTGTATCCTCGCGGATTCGGTCCCTGCCACTTGCAGTCAGAAGACTCAACTACCAACTACCGTAGGGAGCAAAGACGGGCACAGGAGACAGACTTACCCAGCTTCTCTGCGGCCTCCACGCAGACGCTAGGATACATGCCCTCAGTGTAAGTTGCCACCAGAAGATACAGATTGGTCTTCACAACAACCACACCAGTGTTTTCCTGGATAAGAATAAAATTGAATGCCTTCTCTCGGCTCTGATCACAGGACTAGCAGTTACGCTCCAGCCGTATTTTTCACAATCTCCTGACTTCCATATATTCCTTCATTTCTTTTTGGACTCTCCACTCTGTTCCACTGATTTAGTTGTCTTTACTCTAAAAGTTTTAGGCATCGTAGTAACAGCATGGGTATTTTGAAAAAGTTCCCCAGTTGATTGTAATATGCTCCTATCCCCGTGAGAAAGGGTATATATACACTGTGGAATTGGAGGGCTCTGGGCTTGAATCCCAGCACCTCCATTTTCTGCTGCATGGCTATGGAAGAGTTATTTAACCTTGCTTAGCCTCAGTCTCCTCATCTGTAAAATGAGGCTACTTAGTTCATAATGTAGATGAAGGGTGCCTAATCCATAATATAGGGCTTCTAGTCAATGAGATTTCATCCCCTTAATTCCTAACAGGCAACAGACAGTCAAGACAGGTTTTAAGCACAGGGTGATAGCACTTTTTGTTTGTTTGTTTGTTTGTTTGTTTTTTAAGGAGGATGTGGAATACAAAGGTAGGCTGTAGTGGAAAGAGATAGTTCAGGCAAGGTTTCGTTGATAGATTCTGGAACAAATATTTCTCCAAACCAAGCTCTCGGTTAGTACTTTCTTTTGCATATGCTCTCCTTGCACTAGACTGCTGTCTCAAACATTGCCATTGCAATAATGGGCTTAGTCTGTTCTATAGATAAGATCAGAAGAGACACAGAAAATTGGAGTCAAATTCTGAAGGTTTTACCCAGCTCTCTTCAAATCTTCAGTACTCACATTCTTAGCATAAAGAGAATAATCATCTGCCCGGACACATTTGTAGTCCTTTTCCTTGAAATACAGTCCTTCTCTTCTGGCTTGCAAAGGGTTCTTGGCGAAGCCATTCACAAGTGTTCGGACATCACTGGGCATTACCTGCAGAGGTGACATAGACCGAGAGTCAGCAAACTATGGCAGGCTGGCCACATTTGGCCCACTCCCTGCTTTTGGGTGCCTGCAACTAAGAATGGTTTTTACATTTTTAAGTAGTAGGGGGAAACATCAAAAGAATAATTTTGTGATGGGTGAAATTAAAATTTCAGTGTCCATAAATCCAGTTTCATGGGAAGACAGTCACACGCAGTCTTTCACTGTATTGTGTATGGACGCTTTCCATGACGACTGCGGAGTGGTTGTTTAGTTGCGACACAACCACATGGCCTGGAAACCTAAAACGTTTACTATGGCTCTTTCCAGCAAATTCTGTTTAAAACACTTATGCCCAGACTCTTTTCTCTTTTTTTAAATTTAAAACTCTATGCCCAAACTTATCTTTCTTACACTGAACCCTGGTGACGCTACAGACAGGCTCCGCTCCTGAAGTTTGATGAGGGCTGCGCTGTCCACATGCTTCGTGCCCAGGAGGGCATCTAACAGCAAGTTCTGCAGATGGCTCATGCTCCCTCGGCGCTGAAGAAGGCTGCAGTTGAAAGGATCCTCTCTGGCTCGCTTTCAGAAGACCTGTGGCTACAAATCTCCCTAGGATGCTTAGGATGGTTTCAATGCCAGCATGTGTTCTCTGAAAAGATGAAGAGTGAAAGGGGCGGTCCATCACCTAGTGTCCACCAAAACTCAGAGAGCAAAATGAAATCATAGAATCAGAGGAAATCACAGCTCACACAGAGCGGGTTGTGCAGTGAGTTGGGACAATCACAATTTTCCAGCTATGTCAGTGGTTTGCCTGAGAATCACCTGGGATTGAGAAACAAAAAATAAACACCTGCTGGGACGGGGAAACACTGAACTAAGAAAACAAGGCTAAGTGATGTGCTGATCGTGAGTCCTCACACTCCCTTCCCACTGACTAATACCAGGATACTGATCACCAGCCTAGGGGACTAAAAACACTTTTAAGCTACTTAAAACGACATTTCCGCTCAGGTCACCGTCTTCCTGGGCGCTCCATCAGGCCAACCTCCACAAACACTCCTTCTTCCAAGAGATACTGAAGACAGGCCACAAGTCAGGGCAGGGTTGGGGGGCGGTAGGGTTCCCCGGAGCGGCATAGAGAGCGATTGGTGGGGGTTAATACCAGTGCAGTGGGCTGGGGAGACGCGTAGGAGGCACAGGAGACTTGGGAAAGCGCGGCAGGCCAGGCGGGAGCGGAGCCTCCGGGCTCCCTGGGCAGGAGCCCAGAGCTCGGCTAGGGGCTGGTGTGAGGAGCAACAGCCCGTCCACGGACCCAGGGAAGGCGACGTGCCAGCTACTGGCTGCGACAGCTGCAGCTCACCGTGAAGCACTCCGACTCGGTTCGCAAACCAGGACCTGCAAACCCGCACTTCGGACTTCCAGGTTTCTTCTCCGCCCGACGGGGCCGGGGCCGCGGGATCCCCGTTGCACGGTGCTCGGGAAGGCAGCCACGGCTGGGTCTCCCGAGCCGGCGGCCCCTGCGGAGCCCAGGATCCTGCGTCCGCTTGTGAGCCGCGTGGGCTTGTTGCCGTTGCTCCCACGTCCCGGGACACTGGATGCGAAACGTTCTTAGACTCGGAGGCCGCGGGCCCAGCAGGCACACCCTCCCGCCGCGGCCCACGCCTCCAGGCCGCGGGCCATCGGGCCGGCCAGGCCCGCGCAGCGCGTGGCGCCCAAAGCCCTGCCAGTCACCGGAGGGGGACTTAGGTGCGCGGCTCGGCCAGCAACCTCCCTGCCAGGCCGGGTCGGAGGCCACGCCTCAAGTTGACCCAATGGGAGGGAAGGGTCGCAGCCTTGGTGCTGCAAATTTACCACGCGCAAGCCCTAATGATAGCTGTTCCCTTAGATACGGTCCTGGGGCGGGGCGGGGCGGGGGCCCCTGAGGACGAGCAAATTTTGTCTGAAAGCCCCTCCTTTCTCCAAGCACCGCTGTCGGCGTGGGCTTCTGTAGCCAGAAAGTTGCAACCTGCGGCCACCGGTCAGAAAACGGCTGCAATGCGACTCCTAGAACCCGGGCCGATAACTGCCACACTGTCCCCAAAGGGCTCTGTTGTAGGAGCACGTGGGAAGCCTGGAATTCAGGGGGACGCGGGTCAGTGCACAGAGAACCTCCCAGCTTAAAGGAGGCCGACTCCGAAGAAGTTTTCAGAAGCTGCGGTGAAGGCCCCTTGTTAGGGGAGGTGTGGGTGGCTAACGTCCAGAATCCGTTCCACCTCCGTTCATAGGTGCGAGTACTGATTATTCATTAAACAGAAGAGAGTAAGATGGTGCTGGATCCTCATTACTAAATAAGCTAAATTTTTAGTTTTTCTAAAGGCTCTGGTACTTGGGACCACGATGAAATTTTAGACGTCGATGAACTGATGAACTTCCCAAGCTCAAGAGCTCTGAAGAAAGGTTGCAGCCGCGGCCCCTCTCTTATTGGACATCGTGGGTTGGCGCTTTGAAGTTAGCACTTGGGTAGTTGCATTGAGAGCTGGCTTGTGTGAGATACAATATTTTTTCCTGTTTTGTTTCATTGTGTTCTTTATTGGTCCCTTCATTCGACTAACTTTGTGTTTATTCTGCTCTTCATTTTCTAGCTTTTTAAGTTGGAATCATAGGTCATTCATGATATACCTTTTCTAATACGAGTTAGTTTCTCTTGAAGCACATCACCCAAATTTATACATGTGGTTTTTTTAAGATTGTAATTTTTTCTTTCCTAAACATCTTTATTAAGGTATGACTGATAGACATACAATAAACTGCCCATATTTAAAGTGTACAGTTTGATAAATTTTGACTTGTATTCACACATTAAACCATCACCACAGTCAATGAAACCGGAAAAAAAACTCACATTCGGGCTGCCTGTCACTTACAAACCCAATAAGCAATGACAGCGATTGAATCTTTGTGGGCACTTTATTCAGGTGGCCGGCGATCTGAGAAGATGGTGGGTTCATACCCTAACAGACCATCTTCTCTTCTCTTTCCAGGCCAGACTTTTTATAACTGGGAATAAACAAGGTGTGGTGAGGGCTTTGAGATTCAGGGAGGATTGGGTGAAAGAAGCTGCAACATTCCTGTCCTGGGCGGTTAGCTGTTCCCAGGGGCGGGTGGCCGTCTGTCTCTCCCTGGAACACAAAGGCCCGGATGCCTCCACTTGTCCCCAGGCTGCAGTCTTTAGCAGTGCCCCAGGAGGTCAGCTGTTTGCCCAGGAGCCAGGACAGGCCTTATCTGTAGTTTCCGAAACAAAAGCTTTAACATATAGATTACTTGCTAAACTTACAACTTTTTACCTTAAGCTAAAATTTGCCAACTCTTGAGTCACTAAGATCTAGGGCAGGCTATTTGGATTAGATTGTGCTATACTTGTGTCTCTCTGCTTTTGCCTCTTTTTTTCTCATAGAATATTCTTCTACATTGTCTGTCATCTCTTCTCTTCCTAGATAATTCTTTGTTCCTTAAGGCCCATCTGAAATGTCTCCCATGTTTGGAAAAAATTTTGTTTAATTTAGTCTGTTTTCCATTGTGATAAAATATATATAACATACACTTTGATATTTTAGCCATTTTAAGCGTACAATTCAGTGACATTAATTACACTCACACACTGTACAGCCATCACCACTATCTATTTCCAAAACCTTCTCCTCACTGTAACTGAAACTTCGTGCTCACTAAGTAATAACTCCCCATTCTTCCCTTCCCAAGCCTCTGGTACTCTCTAATTTACTTTCTGTCTCTATCAATTTGCCTATTCTAGATATTTCATGTAAGTAGAGTCCTTTTGAGGCTTACTTCACTTAGCATTTTGTTTTCAAGTTTCATCCATGTTGCAGTGTGTGTCAGGACTCCATTCCTGTTTTATAGCTGTGTATTATTTATTCCCTTGCATGTTTAGGCCACATTTTGTTTATACTGTCCTCTGTTCACGGACACTTGGGTCGCTTCCATTCCACCCTTTCACTATGGTGCATGATGCCACAGTGAACACTGGTATGCAAGTGTCTGTCTGAGTACCTGTTTTTAATTCTCTCTCTCTCTCTCTCTCTCTCTCTCTCTCTCTATATATATATATATATATATATATTCCCTCCAATTGTTCTGTGAATTTGTTTTGCAGTCTGTCTCCCCAGGGAGAGCAGGCATATTGTCTAATTTATCCATGTATTCCTTTTTTTTTTGCCAGTATAGTGTGTGCCACACAGTAGAAGCCAAATAAATGACTGAATTAATGAGTTTGTGGCTTATCATTATACACATAAGCTGCACATTGCATTTCTCCCTTGAAAATATTTCCTGATGAAAAACATCATTCCATATTAGTTTGGAGATTTTTTTTTTTTTTTTTTTTACAGCTGCCTAGTATTCCCTTTCTGGGACATACTATAGTTAGTTGGTGTAATCAGTTTCCTACTGAGAAAACACTTGTGGCTTCCATCATTTGCTATTACCACAGGGGCAGAATAGGGATTTTTATGCTGAGCTCTCCATTTTTGAAGTCTTTCTACACGGAGTAGAGTGTCAATAAACAATGGTGGAAAGAATGAATTAACCAACACTAAAGAGCGAAAGAGGGCATCATAGGCGCCCAGGGGCCGCGCAGTGACAGCGGTCCTGCGCGGAAGACCCACCAGGTGGCGCTGCGGCCGGCGGACGCGCCCGGCCGGCACCGCGGCTCTCGCAGAGCTTGCCGAAGCCAGCCGCCCGCCGGCGTCCGCCAGAGTCTGCAGCCCGAGCAGCCGTCTGGGGGATCTGGCCCGGGGCCCCGCAGTGCTGCACCGGAGCCGCTGGCTCTGCTTGAAGGAGATGGAGCTGACGCTCCAGCGGATGCGGGACTCCCACGGGTCCACCTTCGTCGACGTCAGCGCGGTGAGTGCCGTCGGCTCACCTGCTCCGGCCCGGGCGTCAATCCCCCCCCACCAGCCCCGCCCCCAAGAACGCCCAGGCCGCGTCGGGACCCCCTCTGCGCACGGTGGTCGGAGGGAGCGGGGGCGGGCTTGTCTGTCCCCTACCGGGGGGCAGGACTTGGAGGGTCCCGCGTGTCGGTGGCGGCGGTCGGCTGCGGAAGGGCTCATTGCATTCGGTCGTCTTGGACCCCGCCGGGGCTCGGGGAGGGTGAACGTGGGCTTGTCACGTATTTAAGGCGCTTGGGGGATTGGCTTTTTCTGGGGCTTCTCTGGGGGGCAGCCGGAGGGTTAACCCCAGCCCGTCACTTTCCCGAAGGGAAAGAGCCCGTCGGTCCGGCGAGAAAGCGGGAGAATTAAGAGGCTCGCTCCTGAATCCTGCGCGCAGCTGGTCCCCGCTCGTCGGGGGCTTTCCGCTCGTTCCCCGGGGACCGAGATCAGCGGGCGGCGGCTGCGCTGGGCCGGTGGAAGGTGGGGACAGCTCCGGCCAGTCGGGACCCCTGGAACGCCGCCTTCCGCACACCTGACTGCGGAGCTCCGCCGAGGCCCCGGCGCCGCGCTGCACGCGCCCTCGAGGACGGAGAACGCGGCCGTCGGAAGTCCTCGTCCCCGAGGAGCCCCGGAGCAGCCTGTGGTGTGTGGAGAGCCGTTCAGGCAGGGGACCGTGGCTAGACAGCACCCGAAGAGCTGCCGCGGGTGGCCAGGGGAGGGCGCGGCCCCGGCCGGCTGTACGCCCAGTCTCTACCCCGGGAGGGACCGCTTCTCTCCCGCGGTGGACCGAGCGGCTCGCCGAGACCGCGCGCTGATTCGGCGCTAATGTCCCCAACACATGAACAGGCGTACGTTTCCGCACGGGTCTTGGGGTACCCCCCGCCCCAAAACACACACACGCCAAGCTGAGCGCTCGTCCCCGTGGCTTCGGTCACAGCCGGGGTGGGGCGAGGCCTGGGAGGTGGGAGCGATCCCCGGTCTGAGCAGCTTATGAGCGTGGATGTGACCAGGTGTGTTGTTTAAGGCCGCTGGCTCTTTGGTAGTGTTCTGTTTGGAAGATCTATCAGTTGATGTGATTGGGTGGTAAGATCCCCTACTATGACTGTACTACTCTCGATGCCGCCCTTCAGAATTTGCTTTATATACTTAGGAGCTCCTGTGTTGGGTGCATAGACACTTACAAGGTTATGGCCTCTTGTTGGATTGACCCTTTACTGTCATGTACTGTCCTCCTTTGTCTCTTACGACAGACTTTCTTTAAAGTCTATTTTGTCAGCCAGAAGTATCGCCACCCAGCTTTTGAAAAAATTTCCATTTGAGTGAAATACCTTTTTCCATCCCTTTACTTTTAATGTGTATCTTTCATTCTGAGGTGAGTCTTGTTTTCTTACCCATTCAGCTACCCTCTTTCTTTTGATTAGAGCATTTAAGCCATTTACATTTAAAGTGATTATTGATGGGGCTGTTTTCATTGTCATTTTTATTCTTTTAACTGTGTTTTGTGTCCCTTCTTCTTAAAGTACCTTTAACAGTATTTATAGTGCTGGTTTGGTGGTAACAAACTCTGTTAGCTTTGTTCTTGTCTGGGAAGCTCTTTATTTCTCCTTCAGTTGTGATAACCTTGTTGGGTACAGTAATCTTGGTTATAGGTCCTTGCTTTTCATCACTTTGAATGTTTTGTGCCCATCCTTCTCACTTGAAATGTTTCTGTTGAGAAATCGGTTGACAAACTTATGGGAGCTCTCTTGTAGGGAACTGTCTTTTGCTGCTTTTAAGATTCCCTCTTTGTCTTTAACCTTTGCCATTTTAATTATGACATATCTGCCTCCACCTGCAGCCACCTGTTAGTCTCCATCACTGAAAGAGCCTTTATGTCAAGTTGCATGAGGTAGGTTCTCAGTATGTCACCAGGAAAGGACAAGTGGTGTTCACCAGATGGATACGGGTTCAAACTCAATGTCGGTGCTGGGTTTGAGGCCACTCAGCAAATGTCCCTGGATATACCAAGTCTAGCTACCACTTGATGCGTGCTCTTCAATCTTTGTTGTAGGGTCTCAGGGAGGCATTGGAGTAAGTCGGGCACAGTTTATCAGGCCCAAACAGACCAAGATCTGGCTGTGTAAGGGGAGAGCTGTGCATAGGTTGGGTGTGTAAGGGGAAAATGGGCCCTGTCCTAGAGCCAGATGACTCTGTCCAAGATTCTGCTGGGAGGTCAAGCTCAGCAGGGTGGGAAGCTGGGAGTCTAGAGGGTAGAGCTAGTGCATCTCCTGTGAGGGGGAGGTGCCCGTCAAGCTGGGCTAAGGTGCAGGTAGTGGCCACCACCTAAGAGCCACACAACTCAGGCTGTCCCCTTTCACTTCTCTGCCCTTCCTACCAGTCTCAATGTGGCTTCTTCTGTAAAACATCCTTGGCAGACTTTTCTTCAGCTAGTCTTCAGTTGCTCTGTATTTTAATTGTAATTCCAGTTTGGTCCCCGGAGGTGGTGAGTGTAACATCCACCTACTCCGCCTCCATTTTGTATCTCTCACAATGTCTCTCCTTTTTAGGAGGAATTATATATTTATAGATGGACCACATTGGGTTTACCCATTTGTCCGTCAGTGGAACACTTGAGTTGCTTCCACGTTTTCATTATTGTGAACAACACTGCTGTGAACATGGGGGTGCACCTATCCCTTCAAAGCGCTCCTTCAGGTCTTTGGGTAAGCTCTCAGAAGTGGGATTGCTGGAGCACATGGTAGTTTTTGCCCCCCCAAACCCCCACCCCAAGGAACCTCCACACTGGTTTCCACAGCAGCTGTACCAGCAGTGTACAAGGCACCCAGACCTGGCTTCCTTTGTAAGAGTGGAATTAAAGGGTTGAAACAGGCCACATCCCCGGACTTAAGGTGTCCAGGATCCATAGTCTAAGATCAGCTGGGTGAGCTCAAGGGCTCCTCAGAGGGTCCGTGGGTTCTCAGAGGCCAGGGAGCTGCTTCTTGCTGTGGATCATCCATGAGTCCCCTGGGACGTGGCAATGGAGTGAGCATGGCGGGGTCGTGCAGCTGCGATCCCATCACTGTCACAAACAGTTTAGTCTTCTCCTGTGTGGCTGTTCCGAGCAGATGCCTCCCTCCATTTCCTTCCTAAGAGAACTGCAGCTCTGTTTGGACATCAGGCCAAGTGCATGTTTACTGGGCAGCTCCCTCCCCGCCTTCGCCCCCAGGGCTGGGTGAGCCAGGCTGGCTGGGGTGCCGGGGAGGACAGGTGGGTGAATAAAGGTTTCTCGGGTGGGTTTAAAATGCTATGACAACCATTAAAGCTTTAAAAAATGTGTGTGTGTGTGTGTGTGTATCTTCTCCCAGCCTAGAACTAAGCAGCCAAAGTGAATGCTTGGCACACTCTCAGGGAAGCACAGTTCTGCCTTGAACCAGTGCCAGAGGCCACCAGGACAGGGACATGGGCACCTGGAGGGAGAAGACAGGACATCCCCCTCGCAGCAGTGTGACACCGCCCACTGAGTCGTCTGCACGGCTGACTGCTGCTGGAGCCAGTAAGGCTTTCAGACCTGAGTCCGATGTGATCTGATTTACGTTCTTTAAGGATCACTCTGAGTTACATTTTTATGTTTATATTTATAATTTTTATTTATTTTACTTCACTTACTTATATTTTTAATAGTTTTTCTAAATTTTTCAGTTAGAGTTGACATTCCATATCAGTTGCGGGTGTGCAGCACCGTAGTTAGATGTTTATATAACTTACAAAGGGATCCCCCAATAACTCCGGTGTGGGGTCTCCTGTAAAAGGGTGTGAATCCCACTCAGGAGGGCTTCACCCTCGTGACCTAGTCACTCTCAAAGGTCCCCACCTTTTATCTAGTTTGAACTGAATTTACTTGGGTGACACTGGTTGATGAAATTGCATAGGTTTCAGGTGGCCACGTCTGCACAGCATTACCTGTACAGTGTGTGTTCACCTCCCCAAGTCAAGTCTTCCATCCCCACGTATTCCTCCTGGACCCTCTTCTACCGGCCCGCACCCCACTCCCCCTGTGGAGACCACTGTGACTTGACATTTGAGGTGATATCTGAGATGTGTCTTGAGAGGGGGTAGGATTTAGACCAGCGATTTTCAGCCGGTGTGCCGCGGTACGTGGCGTGCTGCGAGAATCTTTGAAACATGCAGAAGCTGACTATGTAGTCAGGGCACTGACCTCTTTTCAAGGCTTTTATCATTTTTTCTCTTCTTTTCATCTCTTTTCTTTCCTTTGTTCTCATTTTTTTTTCTTTTTTCACCCCTTTACTTAGATGTCCCTAATGAATTGACCGTTACATTTCCTAAGTTCTGAAATGGCCAACAGACCTAGAAAGACAAGTCTTTAGGCTCCTGCTTTACACCATGTTGTCATTTTTAAAATCTGACTCCCTCCATGGAGGGTCCTCTACCCCCTCTGCCCTGCCCCCTCCATGGAGGGTCCTCTACCCCCTCTGCCCTGCCCCCTCCATGGAGGGTCCCCCCACCCCTGTCCTGTCCCATTCATGGAGGGGCTTCTGTTCCCCTGCCCTGCCCTGTCACTCACAGGCCTCTTCCTGGCATGCGCTCAGGTCTCTGGTCTCCATGTCTCCTGCTTCTGGGCGCCGTCCCGGTCTCTGTCCCTGAAGCACATTTCTCACCCTCTTCATCGGACTGAATCCTACCTGTGCTCTCAAGGCACATCTCAACTGTCATTTCTAATGTCAAATCACAGTGTGATCTTTAAAAATATAAATCAGATTATGTCGTTCTCATGCCTAAAAGCCTTAATGGTGTGATAGCATTTTCAACCCACCCAAGGGCCCTTCATCTGCCCACCCACCCACCCCACCCTGCACCCCAGCAGCCTGCCTCTCCCTGCCCTGGGGGAGCTTGCTGTCGCTTTGGCAGCAGCTTCCCTGGTTCTCCGCGTGGCCAGATCTGTCCCAACAGCCAAGGCTGAGTGTGAATACGATACGATGTGGGCGAGCCCTTCCGTGACCCTGCTGGGCAGTCACTGCAGAGGCCCCGGCCCAGCACTGTGGGGTGGCACGTGGCAACAGGTCACAGAATGAAGACAGGCCACAGTGGTGAGACTGGTCATACAGGTATCCCAGCAACTGTTCCGGGTCAGCTGGTGGGCCAAGGTAATCAGCTGAGGCTGGATGAAGGGACCACGGGCCAAAGGTTTCGTGGGCCCTGGAAGCTGGGGTGGCCTTGGCAGGGACTATGAAGGGAACTGTCCCAAAGGAGCGGATTCAGCCAGCACCCCATGAGCAGGGGACGGGGCCTCCCAGAGCCCGTGGGGAGGAGCGCAGCCTGATGAACCTGCCTCAGGTTTCTGACCCAAGAGCCTGCGGCCCCACACTTTGTGCTGTGGGCCACTCTGTCTGAGGTCATTTGTTAGGGCCACAGTGGAAAACCAGTATTGTCCCCATCACTCCCTAGTCACATCACCTAAGTCCGTTTTCTTCATGGCTCTTAGTATCTTCTGAAATAGCGTGGTTCTTGTTCACCTGTCTGTCTCTCAGCCCCCCAGCACCTGAAAGGCCTCGCCTGAGACCCAGGCACAGTGAGGACAGGAGGGCACACACGTTTCTGACTTCATAAAATTTTATTTTTGTAATAAAACCGATTAATTAATATCTGATTTGTTAAACCTCTTTAGGACATCCCAAATAAATAAATTCACAAATGAAAACAAGTATCTTTTTTTTTGGTCAAAACCTGCTCTCAGTGTTTGGTCAGAGATGCAGTTGCCGTTCTGTGAGCTGCTCGTGGAGGGGGCACGTCCTGACAGCAGACCAGCTTCACTAGGATGTGCCTCCCGTCCCCCATAGGCCAGCCCTTTGGTCTCCCGTGGCCAGGTGACCCTGGTGTTGCTTCTGGCAGGGCCAGGAGACTCCCATCCCGAGGCTGTGACAGCTTCTCGAGTTTTAGTTTTCACTCATTTCTTACTTGGAGACCAGGAATTGCAGCCACTAGAAGTGGGGGCAGCTCTGGTGCTGTGTGCTCTGTGTGCTCTGTATGCTCGTGGCTACAGGCCTGTAGGGGGCGCAAATTGTGCCTGGGTGGGGGGCCCTCCTAAATCCCCCCTGTAGCTGGCTTGCTGCCTGGCCACCCCTTCAATAGCAGCTCTCCCCTCCAGTTCCGTTTAAGGTAAGGTTCCCAGGGACAGTGTCGGGGATTGAGTGATGTCTCTGCCTCTGGCCATAGGGGTTACTGAGGTGGGTCCTGAGTGGAGACAACCTTCCTCAGGCTGTGGTCTCAGTGGTCAGGGCTGAGCACAGAGGTCGGAGGGCCTCCAAGCAGGCAGAACTTAGGGCACTGGAGCTGGCCTGAGGCTCACATTCTTTAGGAGGGCCACGTGCTCTTGCCCCCAGGGGTGGCCTGGGAGCCAGCCCCTCCAGCTCCTGACCTGCCTCCAGGGTTGTGTGGGCTCAGCACCATGGCTTGACATGTTGGGCTACCAGGTACAGCACATCAAAGTTCTGCAGGAGACACGTGTATTCTGAATGATTATTTGTTCATCTGAAATTCAAATTTAATTTGGGACCCTATTGACAAGGACAGTGAATCCAGGGTACCAGGAACCCAGCCAGTAGGGGGCAGCAGCACCGATACTTGAGGTTTCTCTGCTGGTTGGGGGCCCTGACCAAGTTGTCAGGTCACTCAGCCACTCAGCAAATGCTGACAGAGCCGATTGGGACAGGAGGGCTGTGGGAACTGGAGTGTGGCTGACTCAGGGAGACCCAGGACCTGCCACATGAGGATATCCAGGGCTTTAAGGAAGGGGCTCTAGGCAGCCTTGTCCCCAAACCAGGGTGCTCCCCCCAGACTCTTATTGAGCCCCCACAGCCCAGCTCTGGCCCTCCTGCCTTATGCCCAATGAACAGCTGGTGGGTCCCCGCAGCCTGTCCTCTGGTTGCCCCCTGCCTATCAGGAGTGGGTGATGCTCCCCCTTTCCAGTCACTTCCTGAAGTGCCCACAGGGCCCCTACAGCGTTGGGCTCTGCTCACAGCCTGTCCCTGCCCTGCCTCTGCAGAGGTGAGGGTGAGCGCTGGGAGAAGCAGAGGGTGCTGCCCTCACCCAGCCTCCACCCACTGAGCCGGCCCTGAAGCCAGGGTCCTGCTCCTTGTCTCCACCTGTCAGTGTTGCCTCCCCCCCAACTCTGCAAGGCTCATCTGAGCTCTTCGCACACTGGGGCTGCCCTGACAGGAATACCTGCTCCTGGCCCCGGCTCTGGCCCCCCATCTAGAGGAGCCAGACCCCACTCCCAGAGCTTGCTCTGAGCCAGAGTCGGGGCGCAAATTCTGGCCTATGGGGAGAGGATTCACATACCCCAGGGATTTTTGCTCATCCTTCCCCCCAGCACTAGCTGGTCAACGTGGCTGTGATTGTGTAGGCCTGCCTAACTGCAGGCGCCAAGGCGGCTCTGACCCCAACCAGCGCTCCCAGAATTCCCGGATCCCAGAACGGGGAAGGCTGGGTGAGCATGTGCAACACCTGCCATTAATTTGCCACCTTAGTTCAGTTGTTGAAGACATGCTTGCCTCTCAAACTGCAATGCCCACAAGTCACCTGGGCTCCCGTTGAAGTGCACGTTCTGGTGCCACGGATCTGGGGTGGGGCCTGAGGGTCTGCACTGCCAATCAGCTCCCCCGTGCTCTGGATGCTGCTGGTTCAAGGTCCACGCTCTGAGAGGTGGGACGTGAGAGTTCATCAGCCCCCAAATCAGTTCATTTGTTCCAGAGAGACAAATTTGGTAGGTGTGTTGCCCGTAGCCAATGCTTTAGGCAAAAGCTGGATGATGCAACTCTGAAACCAGACTGCAGCTGCCCCGAGGGTCGTGTGGGAGGGTCCTGAGCAAAGTCTTCACTGAGAAGAGAGTTCAGGGACTCAGGGACACACAAGAGGGGGCAGGGGAGGTAGGTGCTGGGAATCCAGGCTGCAGTACTGTCTTTGGAGCACGGAAGCCTGCGTGCGCCCTGCTCTCAGGTTCCAGGCTCAGCACAACCATAGCTCACAGTGTCCTTGGGTGACAAGGTGCCTTCTCTCTGGGCCTCTGCCTGCATGTGGAAGTGTCTGCTGTGAGAGTGAGGGGTGACACTTCAAAAGGAAGAAGAGCGGCATAAATAGCACTTACCACTTACCATGAGCACTTAAACGCTCATGGCAACCCTTGGACGTGGGCACTAGACCTCTTGTTACCATCTCACCAGTGGGGAGAATGAAGCCCCCAGAGAGGAAGTGCCCAGGTCTCACAGGGTCATAAGGCCCCAGGCAGTCTGGCTCCAAAGCCAAGTCCTTAACCATCTCTTTCCTCAGCCTGCCCAGTGTGAGGCTGGATGAAGACCAGAGGAGAGGGATGCTATCCACCCCTTTACCCTACAGCCCTGAGGCTCCTCTGCAGACACAGCTGCACACCTCTGATGTCCCCTCTGCTCTGGGGCTGTGTTTGAAGACTTGGATGTGGGACTGACTATGTGGGAGAACACCCTTGGTCTCCTCCCACCCCTGATTTGGGGCTGCCCTGCTTTAAACCAGCCCTAATATGTGATACCTGACTCCCCCCAGCCAACCACCTACCTCATTATATTGTTATGGTCTGTGTCCTCCTCTGTCCCGCCCCCTAACTATACACTCTCAGACACAGTCATTTTCCTTCTTTTCTCATCTTCAGCTCAGCCCCTGGTGCACAGTAGGTGCCTAACTGAATTAATGCCCACAGGTTCCATTACAAGTGTGGGAAGGAAAGGGTGTCCCCTGACGGGTGTGGCTCAGTTGGTTGGGCATCATCCAGCAAAGTGAAAGGTCACCCATTGGATTCCCAGTCAGGACACATACCTAGGTTGCAGGTTTGGTCCCGGTTGGGGGATGTGCAAGAGACAGCTGATCCCTGTTTCTCTCTTGCATTTATGTTTCTCCTCCTCTCTTTTTCTCTCCCTTCCCCTCTCTCTAAAAAGTAAATAAATAAATATATTTTTAAACTGCTAGGGTAGTGGGGGGGAGGGTGCTGTGGGGAAGCGTTTCCAGATGTTGCCACCAGAGGGCAAGCGTGCACAGCAGCTGGAGCACTGGCCCAGCCAGGGAGAAGGTACATGGGTCCCCGGGAGCCCAACCTCCGGGCCTGGAGACAGAGGAAGGCCAGACAGAGGGGCTTCGGCATCATCCCACCCCTGCAGATTCCAGCCTGAGCTCCAGAGTCCTCCGATTCTCTTCCTTCCCTTTTCCTGCCATCTCTCCTCCCTTTCCTCTCTTCCCTTCCAGGTTCCTGGGTCAGTCTTGACTTTGTGTGACTTTGGGCCAGGCACCTTTTCTCTTGAAGCTTTAGTTTCCTCATCTGTACAACAGGAAAATAATGATAATACCCTGCTTTTGTATGCTTCCCCTAGCTGGAGATTTGGCGCCCTTGATGTAGGGCTATACTTCCCTTAGCATAGACCCTTCCCTGCTCTCGGGAAGGAGGTCCAGGCTGTGGAAGAGGCAGAATCAGGTGCCTGTTCCTCAGGCGTCCCGCTCCATCCTGGTGGGCGGTATCTTACGGCAGGTCTGTGGTGCTGGGTGGCACTGCTGGAGCGGCTGGACCGGAATGGCCACTCCTCTGGCCCAGATGCTGCTGCATCCACTTGTGCTAGGATGTTCGCAGGACGTCACCTGGGCCTACTCCGTTCAGGAATAGATGAGCAGGCAGGAAGGAAAGCACCTGAAAGGTAACCTGTGAAGGCCTCCCCCGAGACCCAGGTCCAACCAGGACCACAGAGGAGCAGATGGCACACATGCGTTGAATGAGTTTGGGAGTGAAGGGCTATTTTCTGATTTTATAAAATTTTAGTTTTGTAATAAAACTGATTCATTAACATATAAATACATATGATTTTTTAAAAGATTTTACTTATTATTACAGAGAGGGGAAGGGAGTGAAAAAGAGGGAGAAAAACATTGATGTGTGAGAGACCACATTGATTGGTTGCCACTCACACGCCCCCAACTGCAACTGGGGACCTGGCCTGCAACCCAGGCATGAGCCCTGACTGGGAATCGAACTGGCAGCATTTCGATTTGCAAGCTGACACTCAATCTACTGAGCCACACAAGCCAGGGCTACATATGATTTCTTAAACCTCTTTAGGACATCCCAAATAAATAAATTCATAAATAGAAAACCAAGGCCTTGTTCATGTATGATATATAAGAAACTGTGACTCTTCCAAGGTCGCATAACTTGGTAGTAGTGTCAGAACTAACATCTGACTTGTAGTATCTGAATGTGTGACTAGGAGGGAGGAAATCTGTTATCGTTATCTGTACTTGTACTCTGTACACACAATGATTTCAATTATGCGAAAATACTTGACCCAGCAGTAGCAGGTTTTAGAATTAGAGAATGATTGCTTTTATCATACCTCTGAGGTTCTATCTTCTTACTATGATTTTTAACATCTATTTTGGAAGAGCCAATGGCTTGCAGGTACACAAATTTTTAGCTAAAACGTCCTTGTTCCCTTTGTCCCTTGCCCAGGAGAAGTCTTACATGACTTTAGAAATGTCTTCAAATTTGAGGACAGGTGGTGGCTCTTTTCCTCAGGAGATCCTGGGATCTAGGCAGATACTTAGAGGTGAGGACTCCAGGGTGGAGGTTTTACATCTGAAATTGGGAACCTGTGGTGGATGACCATCTCGGAAGTGTATGGAGACGTCTTTTCAAAGCATTTGTCCTTGACCTGGTCTGTGCCAATCTGATGTTTTTAACTCCCCAGAGCAAACGCAGGCCAGTTCTGGATGTGAAGACGCCTTACTGCCTTTAGCTAATCACAGACAAATACATCTTTGTTTTGCTTATTTTTTTTCCGGAGATTATAAAGGAAAGAAAGTAGTGATTAACAAAACTTACTCACTTTGCTAGATTAAAACAGAAACAAACTCATAGATGCAGAGAACAGACTGATGGTTGCCAGATGAGAGGGGGCTTGGGGGGCTGGGTGAAAACGGTGAAGAAATGAAGTACAAACTGGTAGTTACAGAACAGTCAGGGAAGCGCAAAGCGCAGCATAGGGAATCTGGTCGATAGCACGGCGATAACAATGTGCGGTATCAGGAGGATACTAGCCGTATTGGGGCATCACTTCAGCAGTTCTATAAGTATCTAATCACTGTGCTGTACACCTGAAACTAATATAATGCTGTATCTCAACTGTAATTAAAAATAAATTTAAAAACAGAAGCAAAGCCATGGCTTTCCAGTAAGACCAATAATAAATTTTACAAACTTAAGGAGAAATACAGTTTCTTCTAAAGGCTAAGACAGTAGTCATTATCGGGGTCCAAATGGCACTGAAGCCCTGGTTCTCGGGATTGGAGATACAAGAATAATAAAACCCCAGCTGCATCCCACTGGGAGATTGTTTGGGCGGCTTGCGTCTTTCATTATGGACTTGGAGACTGTGGTGCCCGAAAGGTCAGGGGGATGGGGGGGTTCATTTGCATTACTTTGTGGGGTGGCTCAAATGTGGTGTCTTCCCACCCTCCTGCCACGGGGCTGTGATTGTTGCGGTGAGTGTTCCCTGCAGATGAATCTGTTTCTGGTCATTATTTCTGATTTGAACTTGATTTGCCAAGGTAGTCCCAGACATTCCAGGACTTTGAGAGGCTCAGAAACAGGCCCCCTATTCCTTGAGAGGGATGAGGAGCCAGAAGATGCAGAGGGGTTGAAGGATCAAGGCACTACCCAGCTGGGGGTCTCTGGAGGGAGGGTGTCTAGAGGGCCACTGGGCGGCCAGGGCCAGCAGGGGACCCTGCGGGGCACAGGGGCAGAGGGACTAGGAGGGGGGAACAGCAATGGGTGCATTACACTTTGCTTTCTCAGCACTGTGTGTCTGATGGAGCTTTTAAGGTTATCAGACTGCTTTTCTAAAAGACTTTATTTTTGAATGAATTGATGTGGCAAAAATGAACAGAATGTGTTTAACTTAGCAAACTACAGAAAAGCAGTCATCCAAAATGGTAGAAGGGCTACTTTTTCCATCCTCCGAAAGGCGGACTCAAGAAGTAGCCTGAGTACTCCATTCAGGGCTTCTCCGCTGTGGGCTGCTCCCCATCCGCTCGGCAGAACGCCCCTGCGCTGCCGCACAACCGGAGGAGCGAGCGCCCTCTCCTCGTTTTTTAGTTGGCCGGCTCGATGAAAGCTCCTGAGCAGATTATTTGAAAAACATTTGAGTAATTTGAATCCTAATGGCCTCAGTATGCTTGGTATTTCAAACATTAAATACATTATTTTAAAAATGAAAGAGAAAGGTATGTTTTCCCAGTGGTTGTTCCACTAAGCAATGTCTATTTCCTGCATAAAGAAACCAAATTAAAGAACACAACCTTCAATACGGGACAATGGTGTGTCTGAAAATGATTAACCTTATTTGAAAGCTAAAAGAAACACAAAAACCCAAAAGAGCAAAATGACATAATGTGTATTTTCTAGCGGGTGGGTTGGAGTCTAACAATGTAACATTTCCCACATGGTGAAGAGAAGTAAGGGCAGCTGTGTAAGACCAAAGATTTCAAGAAGATCAATATTGGGATAGGCCCCCTAAAGGGCTCCTGCTGTCCCAGCTCCTCAGCCCCGCAGGGACCAGCAGAGCTCAGCAGACCAGAGGCTAGCCGGGCTGGGAGATGGGGAGCAAACCACACCAGTTTTCTTTACCATGCATGATGCCTGTGCTCTAGAGGGTGAAGGGGGCGGCAGGAAGGAAGGAGGCTGGCCAAGGGGAGTGGAGACTAAACAGAGGCACCAGCTAGCCAGGACACCTACGTCCCAGTGAAGCATGAACCCCATGGCCCTGGCCCCTGCTCCAGGACAATAATGCTGTGGCCGAGACAAGTGACCTTGCACTCCCACAATGCACCTGCTCGCCCCATAACTCACCCAGAGCTGCAGCAGGGCAACCAAGCCAGCTGTTCCCATCCTTCCAGAGGGTGCTTGTGTCTCCCAGGTAAAGGGATTGAGGCTCAGAGAAGCTGGGCAACCGTGATTCCGGCCTCCACGCCTGCCTCCTCTGGGAGAAGAGGCCCCAGGCTCCAGAACGTGCCTCACTCCACGCGGGGCACATGTGCCCACCCCCTTCCTCTCTGAAAAGCGCCCTTTGTAACTTCTTTAAAAAGGAAACGCTGCTACCCGGGGAGGAACATTATTTGCTTCTTGTTAGAACAGACTTTTATTTAGGACCAGGCTTCCAGGGAGGCCCCATGCCCACAGGAAGCAGTGAAGGAAAGAGGAGGAAGAGGTACCCCAGACATACTGGTCGGGGCTGGTTTAGAAGGAAGACTGTGGAGAGCTCAGGGAAGGAGAGGGCTGCAGGCCCACAGACCCAGCCTCTCTCAACTGGAAACCCTACTCTCCCCTCCACAAGTCTGTCCTCTGGAAGGGCCCAAGAAGTAACAGAAAGACCATCATTCTGGGTGCTTAGTGGTTGGGCTGGCTTAACCCTTAGATGCCTGCCTGTCCTTCCCGGGACAATTAAAGTCAATTATTCTTTCGCTGATTGGGCAGCTCTTTGCCGAGCACCTACTTTGTGCTAGGCCCGGTGCCAGCATGTACACACAGCAGGACAGCAAACAGACTTGCTTCACATCGGCCCTGAACTTAGAGCTAGTGGGAGAAATTAAACAGCTGCCCAGACAGCTCTATCATCACTCATGGGATAAGGTTCCTGAGGGCAGATGGTGGTGGCCCTGATGACGGCCGGGCAGGGATTTTCCCGCAGAAGTGAAAGAATCTGCGAAAGCAGGAGGGAAGGGAAGGGGCAGGGGCAGGGGCAGGAATCTGAGCACTGTACTTTTAGAAGCCAGCCAGCAAGTCACAGTTACACCATAGTAAGGATGCTTTAGGTGCCCAAAGCCAAGTTCAAATAGTGGATTGTGGAAATGGGTATTGATTCCTGGCAGGAATTGAGAAGCTGGACCTATGCGCCGCCCCCCCCCCCCACCCCGTTACCCCCTGACTGGTGTGGAGGGTGCGTTCTCTTGGAGGTGCAGCTTGAGGCCCAGCAACTGTTGCGGTGAGATGCCCGGGCCCTGAAGCAGAAATGACAATACCTACCATCGTCAGCATTGTTTGTGACTCTTTTGTTAAAAGAAGAGCAGAGGGTCACATGGTGTGGTCCTATTTTTAATTTTTTGAGGAGCTTCCATACCATTTTCCACAGTGGCTGCATGAATTTACATCCCCCCAACAGTGCACCACGGGTTCCCTTTCCTCCACATCCTCCACAAACTTTTCTCTTTTTGACAACAGCCACCCCGACAGGTGTAAGGTGGTATCTCCTTCTGGTTTTTATTGGCACTGACATCATTAAAGATGCTGAAAACCTGATAGCCGGCCATTTGAATTTCTTCTTTCGATTAGTGTCTATTTTTTTTATCTCATACATATTTCAATAAAACTCTTAAAAAAAAAAAAGAGTAGAGGGAATGTCTGTGCTTTTTGTGAAAGCCAAGGGAGAAATTCCAAGCAGACTTCTTTAGGGTCATGGCCATCTCTGCATCTTGTCTACTCAGTCTGCTAAGTCTGTGCCTCAGACACGCATGCCCGCTGCCTCCGCCCCTGGGCACGCACACCACTGCAGAGGACCGTTCCAGAAGGAATGTAGAAGCTGCCTCAACCAACTTACGTGCTTCAGACTCAAGTGTTCTTTTATGCAACTTTCTGGGTAGCTGAATAATAAGCTAAATATGCCTTTTATGGTTGGAAATACCTTAGTCCCTTCTCTTTCATGAATCTGGTACCCCAAATGTTATTATTAAATTGTTCGTGGACAAATGAGGAAATGGAACACTCAAGTCTTTTATTCTGAATTTCAGCTTTCATTGTATTATGAATTGTACCTACGGGTTGCGTCATGGAAAAAAATAAATAAAACCTTATTTGGATATAGGACATTGTAATTCCCAAGGTGTTTATACTACATTACTGTATTTGACTCATGCAGTTGTCCTGGGAATTAGGCAGGAAATATTTCAGTATTACAGATGAGGAAACTTATAACCTAAGCCATTTAAGTAACTTGACCAATGGTCATATAATTAATTTGTTTTGTTTTCATCATATTCCTCTGTATTATCTGCAGAACTCTGTAGGATTATATATACATAACTAAATTCATCATTATTTTAATCATCTCTTCTTTATATTATGGTACAGCAAATAAGGCTGTCTATAAAAGGACTCTAAATTTATTGTTTGTCTGGATAGTTAAATTTTACCATATTTTGTTTTAATAGAAATTGCAAATAGCCCTGGAGATTTCCCCTAAAAATCCAAATTGAACACACATGGATCATATGAGACCTGTCCAGAAACAGTCCAGCCATAGGTAACCTAATGAGAACAGTTTGGGTGACATCAATGTAATCTGCATCAAATTTTGTGTTAAGCTTCCTTCACAGAAACTATTCCATAAGTATATGAGGTCTGTTTAGAAGGTATCCAGACATGTAATATGAAAAATAGAGACATTTATTGAAGAAGATACAAGGTACAAGAAACAATGTACATAGGACAATGACACCTCAGTCCCCTTCAAAGTAGGCACCTTGGGACCTCACACAGTTCTCCCAAGCACCACCAGCTGCTCTGTCGTATTTTCCTGAATCTCGTCAATGGTTTGAAATCTCTTCCCTTTCAAAGGTGATTTTAGTTTTGGGAAAAGCCAGAAGTCACAGGGCACCAAGTCTGGGCTGTAGGGGGGCTGAGTCACCTGGGTGATTTGATGTTTTTTTAAAAACTGCACCTGACATGACGCATGAGCTGGCACATGGTCATGATGAAGCTGCCAATCACCAGTTGCCCCCAGCTGCGGTCTTCTGAATCATCCAAATAGTTTCCATGGAGGAATATTCAAGCTTAATACAAAAATTTGATGCAGATTCATTGCTCTACTCACTCAGTTATTTTGAATGTGACAGCCACACAGTACACATGCTCACTCAATGGCGTCTATGACTCCCACTGACTAGTACAGTGAAGTCGTCATTGTTCACACATGTACATTCCAGTCCCCTCTCCTTGGCTGCCAGGTTACAATGGTGTGAAAACCCTTCTCATTATATTAACAATAGCTGGACTTTTTCCGGACAGACGTATATATGCAGGGTTTGACAAAAGTAGGTTTGCAGTTTGGAGTGCATGAAGCACAGTTGATTCTTGTATATTATTTATTTACTAATTATCGTATTATTTATTGCACCACCGTAAACCTGCCTTGCCCATCCTGCATACGCAGCTCAGTTGCATGGCAGGTCCGTATTCTTAATTCCAATCTTCCATTGGAATAAAAGTCTTCATTTTTTTACAGGTTTTTTTTTTCATGGCAAAGGAGAGCAGTGGGAGCTGAGTTGTACATTGGCATCTTTGTCTCATGTGGCAGTCACCAGTGCCATCTACTGTCAAGAAATAAAATTATGAAGGATTGCAACAATTTGTTCGTGAAAATCAGGGCTGAGGGAAGCAAAGACAATTTTATGATTCTAGGACTTAACTGGTAGATTCGTCTTCCCATTTTTATTTTAGATTATGACTTCCTCAAGCAACTTACAAAGTCAGATGAAATTAAACTGTAATTATTTATGTAATGATTGAGAGGACCAACTCTAGACGAGGAGGAAAATAGGGTGAGACCCAGCTAAACTACTCAGTAGATATGTGACTTCTCTCACTTTTGGTCTTTTTATCTGTAAAATACAAACAATTATACTTATAAGGTTATCTTGTTGAGTAAGTGATACATGTAAAATCTACCCAGAACTTGCAGGACAGCGTGGCCATTGTTACATGACACTTACTGAGCACATGCTACATGTCAGTCTGTGCTGGCGACGTTCTTTACAGCAGTCGTGAGAGATGGAGAGACTCTGAAAGATCAGGTACTGTGCCCAGGATCGCACTGCTAAGGGAGAACCAGGTGTAAATCCAATTTACACCTGGTTCCAAAGTTATTAACATTCCTGTCAACCTCTGTGGGTGTTCACTTCGGGGCCATCGGTGGGAATCTGCTTTTCATTTACTGCTGTGAGCTGCATCCTGTGTGTTCTGATGCCCGTACCTCATTGTACAGATGTGCCAAGTTTGCTTAACCACGTTGGACACGTCTATTTAGGAAAGTAATTTCGGGAAGATTCTTAGTTTGATATATAACCTTGACCATAAGCAAGGATGAAAAGAATGGTAAAGCTACACTTCCATGAGTCCTCACCGCATATTGTACAGATTTCCCTGTTGTATTATCTCACTGTGTCATCAAAGGTTTTTTTGCAAAGCTGTCTTTCTTCCTGGAATAGAATTTCTCAAGGGCAGAATTCATGTTTGCTAAATAAATAAATGGTAACATTATCTCTCCCACGCTGAAGAGGTGATGCCTCTGGAGGGTCTTTGAGGAAGGGACCTTAATTCTCTGCACTCCAGCATATAGTATTTATCCGAGATTTACCTACTTGAATCAGGTTGGCTAAAAATTGCCCTCCAGGTATTTTCTTGCAGGTAAACTACTTTAAAATATCCATTCTTTCTCCTTTTAAATTAGATCTAAAGAGAAATTCCTTTAATTCAAATTTCTTCTTAAAGCATGTGAGAGGATTTTACTGACATTCAAAAATGTCAATAATTATAAATGGATAAAATGCATATGTAAATCACAAAATTGTATTCCTAAAGTTGCTTTTAAAACTGGGGGTGCTTTGGGAGGTGGGGAGTGGCCCAAGAGGGTAAAGGGGTAATAAATGGTGATGGAAGGAGACTTGACTTTGGGTGACGAACACACAACATAATGTACAGATAATGTGTAATAGAATTGTACACTAAAGACCTATATAATTTTATTAACCAATGTCACCCCAATAAATTTAATAAAAAATTTAAAATAAACAATTGCAAAACAACTAAGGTTGTTTCGGCACTCATCTGTTAAAAGTAAAAAGAATAAAAACCAACTGCACAGAAGCATTTTAAGTATTAAGTGAAGTAACATATGTGGAGCATGTAGCCAGTGCGTACTCAATTTCACTCTTTCACTTAAAAATATATTTCCTGAGCTTCTACTGTGTGCTGGGTAGACAGTGTTTTAGGCACTGGTGTGAGACAATAAACCAGAGATCAAATCCTGCCCTCATGAAACTTACATGGGCGTAGGGGATGGATTGGCAGGCAGTGAAACTGACAAATAATCAAAATGAAAAGTGCTATGAAAAAAAAGCAAAGCCGGGGCAGGAGACCAGAGGGCCGGGAGGTACTGGTTTAGATAGAACAGTCACTGAGGGCCTCGCTGAGTGGTGATACCTGAGCAAAGAGCTGTTGGAGTGAGAGAGTGTGCCATGAGGATATGGGGGCAGCAGCGGGGGTAAGAGTCTCAGACAAAGAGGGCAGGAAAGAGAAGGGCCCCCTGCCATGGAAGTATGCCTGGCCCAATAAATGCAAAGAGATGCTCCTTCCCACGTCTGCTCCCACTCCTCAGCCCTTTGGTTTTCCTGATGATGGTTCCCATGATCGTACTGATTTAAGGTGCTTAAGTATTGACCACACCTGTGTACACAGATGTAGGGACATCATTGACAAAGACCTGGTCCTTGCAATGTGCCTCAAAGGATATAAAGAAAAGTAGCCAAGGCCAAGTGCTCTGTGGCAAGACCATTCCAGCTTTATGACTATTTGATTTACCAATTTGTTAGGGTGCCTGGGTTTCCAGACTTGACCACAAGACCCTACTTACTACCTACTGTAGATGGAATATGGGGCATTGGTAATGGAATACAGTGGAAAACAACTCTGTTACACAGCGTTCTAAATTCCGTTTCAGCTCCGACATTCTATAATTCTGTGATGTATCAAGGGAGCAAAGGGGAAATTCATTACCTGTACTGTGGGTTGAATGGGCCTTTGTGGGTTGACTCAGAGACCCGACAAACACTTAGAACATTCTTTCCACAGAAAAATGAGTTCTGGGTTTCACATGCTGCACTCACAGACGTTCCGAACACAGACCATTCATGAATTGGGGATTTCCTGTGGTGGGTGAGAGAGTCCCCGGTGGCCTTGGGCAGGATAGAGATTAAAGAGCAAAGCAAGGAACTACTGTAGCTGGAGCATTATGGGGGAAGCAGTAATCATGACAGAGAGCCCAGACAGAGTCCTCAGAGAGCCGCGCCGCAGCACCGCGTGACGAGCTGCTAAAACACGAGGCAGGCAAGGGGCGGTTTGTAGCATACGCTGCAGAGCCGCCTGTGGAAGCCCGCTGATGTAAAGACAAGCCGAAAAACGTTAGTGTGCTTTCTCTTTTCACTTGGGGAGCACATGCCCTTCTCTGTCTGCAGCCGGAGGCATCATCTGTCTCCAGGATGTGCACTGTTGCAGCAGGAATGCAAGTGGGAGAAATATTTTGAACAAAAGCCTTAGTTATTTGAAATAGGACTTCGTATCAGAACACTAAGCTTAAAAACCAGGCTTAATGCACAGAGTTGCTCCAAATTCTTTTATTTCCTTCCTTCTCTGACATACGAAAATTCACGTAGGGTGAACAAAAATCGTACAGGAAATAAAAAAGAGGTGAGAGAAAAGTCTTTCTCTTTAGACCCAGGGAGTGAGCAAAGACAAGGGGAATAGAAGCTCCTTGAGCAGGTTAGACAGCAAACTTCCTCACGCTCCCTTTGGTGTTAAGAAGCTTGCATCATGCATGTGAGTCAACTCACTGCTCTTTCATCAAGAAAATCTTATCAGAAATCGTTAAAAATCTGCCTAACCTACCACAGTGTACTTAATGAAATAGTAAAATCTGAACGTCATCAAGGCCATTATATTCACTTCGAATCAATCTCTCTGTTATGTATGTATTAATATGGGTGCTAATCCATAATAATAGTTTCTTTTTTAAATATTTTATTTATTTTTGGAGAGAGGGAAAGGGAGAGAGAAACACAGGGAGAGAAACATCGATGTGTGAGAGAAACACTGACCAGTTGCCTCTCACACACCCCTAACTGGGGACTGAACCCGCAACCCAGGCATGTGCCCTGACTGGGAGTCAAACCGGCAACCTTTCAGTTTGCAGGATGATACCCAACCCACTGAGCCGCACCGGTCAGGGCAACAGCTGTTTCCTGATGAGGCATGATTGCTGTTGAGGGGAAAAGTTCTACCAAGTCAAGGATGTCTGAACTATGAAATGAGTTCATAGTGTTTTTTTCATGTTAAGAAACCAGTTTAGTCCCAGCTTTTGTGGATGTGAACTGGACAGTCAGATTTGCTTATTTGTTTGATGTCTTCAGTACATTAAGTTATCAGAATACTTCATATAAGGAAGGAAGGCAGCATGCTTTTCAGTGATGTGCACAAGAGAAGAGATAAACCCATGTAAGCATGGCCAAGGCAGTGTTCATACAAGGTAATGGACTACAAACATGGGAGTGCACATGGATATGGGTCACAAACATACTGTTAACTAAAAAAAACCCTCCTACTGAAAATTCAAAATCAGCTCGAGTCAAATCATACATTATTTAGGGATAAAAACAGAGGTGTTAAGCTCTCACAAGCCCCAGGACTTAGGTCACCTCTCAGGAGGAGGGGACACGAGATGAGAGGGGCGTACAGGGGCATCCAAAGTGCTGGCGACGTTCTACTCTTTAACCTGAGAGGGCTTTGCCCATCTTTATTATCTTCTTTGAAATGAACATGCTTGAACTACTCATTGTTATGTGATCTATTTTCTCAATAAAATATTTTAACAGATATCGTTCTCCTAACAATCGTGTTTGTCCCAGATTAAGGGAGCTGAGCCCAAGATTCTGAATATTTTCGGGGAACAGTTCCCCAAAGCCAGCCGTGTGGAGCTGCTGCCTCAGAACCATGTGGGCTGGGTATGAAAACTACAGACTGCCAGCCACCCCCGCCCCCAGGCTACAGAATCAGAATGTCCAGGGTGGGGCTGAGAAGTGGGTGTCATTTTGCCCAGGTAAGTTTCTGCCTAGGCATGTCGCGTCACTCCACAGCATCCAGTCCTCTCCAGTAATCAGTCCTCCAGGACCCGTCAGTGGCTCCCTCCTGCCCTCTTGTGGTCAGTCTTTCCACCCAACCTGAGCAGAGTAAGCCAGCAAGATGAGCAAGGGAGCAGAGCAGATTGTGTCCCGGCAAAAGTGGTCTGTCTGGTTTGGTGGCAGCTCTGAGAACTGGCACAGTTGGGCTAGCTGCCAAAACAAAGCACCTAGAAACCACTAGCTTGTCTTGTGTTTCTATTTCAAGTCCTCAGCGCTCTAGCCTGACTAGTTTGACTGAAACTTATCTGTGCTCCTCCTGGCAGGGGTGAATAAGCTCAGGGACCCATAGTCCCCTTCTTTGTGCGCCAGGCCCTCTTGCTGCTGGGTCCCTGCCCACAAAGATGCCCTGACTCTGATCCTACCTCCACACCTGGACCCAGCACCCGCACACACCTGCCCTCTATTACCTGGTCTGCTTTTCTGCCTGAACAAACGCTGTGGTCTAACTAGACCACATGACCCTATCCTGCCCTCTGACTTCCACAAGACCACAGCTGTTAGGAGGGTAAGGAGCAAGAGCTGCAGAGAAATGCAGCCCTGAGGCAGGTGCATAGTCTAAAGCCACCTTGACGGTGTTCAGTGCCTGCTGTTCCCTGGCCCTCACCCTCCTCCTCAAATGGTCAGAGTTTCTGATTCTTGACACTGAGCTTGGAATGGACAAGTTCACTCTGAAAAATCAAAGGCGGAACCTAGACCAGACCCCAAGGGCAGATTCCAAGTGTGTAGAGCCCACACTCACTTCGCCCCATCTCGGTCCCAGCACACACACCTGAATTTAGACCCTGTTATTGAATAATTGGCCACTGACCTCTCAAGAGAGAATAAGGCCCTGCTTCCTCCCCAGGAGGCCATAACCCATCCTGTTGGAGGCAGTAAAGTGTAATGACTGAAAATACAACTTTAAAATAAGGATTGGATTGGAATCTCTGCTTGCTTATAAGCTGAGTGATCTTGGGACGTTATCTTAACATCTCTAAACCTCAATGTCCCCACTTGTAAAATGGGGATAATACTATTCAACTTAAAGCTTGTTGGGATTATCAAATGAGACAGAGCATAAAAATGCTTATCACACTTCATACCCATGGAAGTACTTAATAAATAGTATTTATTATTTATTATGCATTCCAGACCTTTTAGGACTTAAAGGGCTCTATCTCAGGAGTGGAATCACTGCCCAAAGGCTCCTTTCCAAGCAGCCAGGTCCCCGGGAACTCTAGACAATGCTCCAGTTTGACTCCATTCTGACCGTCTCTTCCAAACTCCACCGCGGCTCTGGCCCAGCAGCCGGGAGCTCACTCACCCTCCAGCCCGGGGCTCACACTGCGCTCCCGCCCGGTCATCTGAGGACAGTGAACCTCCTTTCCTGTCGTTTACTCTCCTGCTGGCTCTTTCCCTCTCCTCCCTGGGCTTCCTCTAATTTACACTTCCAGCCTGTCAGGAATGAAATACTGTCCTGCCCACACCCGTCCACTGTCACCCAGAGTCTGGGGCCTGAGGCTCCCGGTTCAGACAACACTGTTTTCTAATTAGGGGTCACCTAGTTACGTGCTCCTCATGTAGGGTTGAATCCCTCAAAAAATTCTTCAGAGCACCCCAGGAAAACAAAACAAAACCCCAAATAACCAAGCAAACAATGTGCTTGATACTGCTCCGCTGTGAGCCCTGTGTATACACATTCAGCACCCCCGGCAGACCTCTGCTCCCGCCCTCCGGCCTGCCTTGTCTACTCAGCGTCCTCTTCCTGCTGCCCTCATGCATCTGGTCTCTTTGGTGAGTAGCATATTATGGATGAAAAAGGGGATCTATGGAGAGATCGCAAGGCGATGTGATCACGAATTCCTAAGTGGGTGGGTCATAGTGGGTAGTCACTCCTCAACACGTAACTTCTTTAGTAAAAGGCTTATCTTGTCCTTAAATGAACCCTGCTCATCATTTCTGTGTATTTAGGTTAACACACCTTTGAAAAGCCCCCTTTCAGACCCCTCCTCCTAACCTGTGACCACCCTTTCCAACCCCTCCTCCTAAAGCTCCGACCATCCTCAAGAGAGCATGCAATCTTAACTAGCCTATAATCCAGTCCTGCCTCCCGCTCTCCCACCCTAACATAATCTTCCTCCCACTCCCTCCTTAATCTCAAATGCATAGAATAAAATCAAATTGTTATTTTCTGGATGATTTGAGATCTTGCTCCCCGGCAATTGTCGTCAGTTTTGGCTCACATAAACTCACGAACACTCTCTGCAGGTTTGGATGTTGTTACATCGACACATTTAACCATGAAATAAACTCTTTATTCAGAATTGGACTTCAGGGAAAATACAGACTTCACGGTAACCATAAGACCTGAGTTATGGGCCTACTATGCGCTCACTGGCTATGTGACCTTGTTAGGTTAGTTTCCTTTCTCTGCACTCCTCGTCGGCAAAGGAGAGGCCACCATCAGGTTCGCCAGCGCACAAGAAAGGCACATCCGCTCTTTCTGCAGCACCGTCTTTCTGAGAAGCGCCAGACATTCAATGTGTCTACTTGCTTCATTCCTCAATACAACTTCAAGGCTAGGTCCTTGACTCATCTATGACAAAGATCCTGTCAGGTGACTTGCTAGAGGCCATGAGTAAGTCAAATTCAGAAGCTCCAAACAGCAATCCAGGTCTCCCTCCCAGCGTTCCTCCATCAAGACAGCTGAAAACAATCCCACCACCACCACCACCACCTTCCCCAGAAAAATTCTGACCCTTACATCCAGGTAAAAGTTCTTTTTAACTTAAATCTGAACTTCCAAAAGGATGTGTAGGTGAAATGATATCGATGAGCTTTTTCTTGCCCTGTGTTGTAAAAACAAGAAACTAGTTTCTTTTTCATTTTCTTTCTTTAAACCTCCCCTTTGTTGTTGGCTTGGGCTTTTTTTGAAACTTCAGTTTCTAGGCACAGCTCCCAGCCACTCAGGGCCTGGTGGCACTGGCTTGACCAGGGGTACTTAGTATTCTTCAGTTCGTCATTTGATTGGCTTAATGATTTATAGGCAGAGCAGTCACGCTCCCTGGAGGGCAAATCCCTGAAAGCAAACATTTTTCTTCCCCCCCCCCCCCCCAAAGTAACATTATCTTATCTCAGACTTTGTTCCCTTATCTAAGAGAAGGTCAGATTCTCCCTGGTTTTCCAGAGCAGTACTTGCCTTGCTGGTAGCAAGGCTGATTTCTTATTTTCTTTCCTCTTTCGTAATTTCAATTTTTATGCAACTATGTAAAAGGAAATTAAGGATTTTGCAATAGACCATGGTCAGGAAGTCTCTTTTTAGATAGTTGTGCTTAATTTTGTCAGCATTATTTGTATGAAAAGGCCAGTTTGTCTCAGAAAGTTCTGCTACTCCCCCGAGGTAGAGAAAGCAGGCAAAAGAAGCAGAGGGAAGGGAGGGGAAGCAGAAATGGCCAGAGAGCCAGGGACCAGAGAAAGCTGATGGCTGGGCACAAAGAAACAAAATCCTCAGCCTTGAAACTAAAGGTCATGGAAATGACTACAGCCACCAGCAGCTGGAGCAGAGCGTGAATACAAAGGCAGGGTTGGAGGTGGGGGGTTGGCGGTCCAGGGAAGAGAATGGGAACAGAGCAAGGCCACACTGGTGGGGTGCCAGGATGATGCAGGAGTCTCATTGAGAGCTTACCTCACCCCTAGGGCAAAAGAGAGAAGGTGACCAGAGGCAGCAGCTGCAATAGCAGCATGGGGAAGGGTCCCGGGTTTAAAATCTGGAAGTAACTGATTTCCATTGCATTGCTAATCAGGACTAAGGGTTCAATCACTAAATTCAGTCACAGCTGCACAAAGAATGCAACATTTCTGCATATTTGAATCTTGTGACTGAAAGGCGTATCTGCTATACTAGCAATATTTTATTTTGTTGAAGGATGTTGTTATAGTGGACTTTTGTAAGATATTTTTACCCACACCCCCAAAGTTAAGACCATTGTCAGCATGGCTTACGGTAAAACTAATTTAGCTTTGATAATATCAAGGCTTTTTTCTCAGTATCAAGTAATAGAATGGATCCATATTCCTAATATGTGATGCTTTTGTCAGAGTTTCTCATACTTTAGTAATATATGAACCTATTTTAAAGAAAACTAAGCAGAATCCGTAGGTTGACTTATTTCTATTGTAGTGCTTCTTAAATAGGTACAAACATAAAATAGGTATGTAAAATCCTTATGTTTGATATCCCTTTATAACAATACAGGAAAAAACAGAAATATAAATAACACCCGTATAACTCAAGGTAACAATATTAATTTAATGATAACTGATGCTGTTTTGCTGACAGTAAACTGCGACTGAAAGAGTGACTGACACTTCAGTTCGGTGTTCAGCCTGTAGACCCGACCATGTGCCCTGGGACCACTCAACCCTTGTGCCCCATTTCTCTGTTCTGCTAATGCACAAAAAGGAGCATTCAAAGTTGGTCCTCATTGTAGCCCGCACGGATTGAGGGACCCCCAGGTTCAAGGAGTCTGAAGCCCAGAACCACTTGCTTTTTATTATAAAACTGGGGGAGGAACCCTATCTTCGCTCGAGGGGTACCCTGTCACTGTACAAGGAAATTCATACGGTGTCTCATCTATCATCAGACCTACCATGGACTTCTCAGTAGGAAGTGAATAAAAATGTGTTCTGAGTGCAACTCAGCTTTGAAACCAAGATTTTATAAATTAGTAAAACACACAAACAAATAAAGGCTTAGGCACTCATCCACCCATGTACACTTATTAACTGAGTTTAACTGAGTGGTTTCACTCAATGGGAATATATCATTCACCTATCATTTCTCTTGGACATTTATAGTTTAACCCATTTATTTGTAAGTATAGATTGAACATTCTTGTGTAAAGGCAGTTCAGGCATCAGCAATTTCCTCCTGGAGCTTAAGAGGAAGAAGTGGATTGAAGAGGAGAAAAAGCAAATGGTGACTCCGAAGGCCTACAGGTAGATCTGACACTGGCCTTGTGACATGTCTGGACCCAGAGGTTCACATCAAATCTCTCTCACGGAAGATGGAGCTGCTCTAGCCAAGTGCTGGGCTTATTCCCGGAAGACTTTCAAGGCTGAGAGGAACCCATCAGTGACTCCTGAGACCTGGAGTCAGCCCACCGTCTAGGCAGCAGGCGATTCAGCAAGTCTACAGCCTCGGTGCACCTCTGCCCTCTCCCCACTGATACCCTTCCTGTGAAAGTACCTGCGGAGCCCTCTGCTCTGTGCACTACATAAACCCTGTTCTTTACTGCGAGAATCTCAGGCATGTTCCTGGCCAATCTGACACACTTTGGAGCCAGTGTAGAGCAACCCCTTGTTACTCAGGCCCCTATTAATGATGTGGGAGAATGACATTCTCCTTTTCTGTGTAGGCATTACTCCTTACAGTGCAAAAGCATGGTAGCAAGAGTGCTAGCTAGCTCAGGCTGCCGATCAATCTCCTGTTCCCTGAAGTCAGTGACCAGCGAGAGTTACTCGCATGAGACAGGAATTTGGGCCCGAATTATTCTAATATGGAGTCACAGGACAGATCGGATGAAAGACTTAATTATCCTGGATATTTAGATATTATGAACATACATGTAGATGGTGGGTAGCCTCTGTACTGTTTTGTGACCCCCTTCACCTAGGTTTTCATTCTTTACCCTTTTCCACCTCCTACCACAACTCTCACTGAGTTATTCCCTTGTGTGATTTCCTTCCATGATTGCACTGATGGCTCAGAAGGTCAGTCTAATAAGTGCCTAAAACCAGTGTTCAGGGAAAACAAATGGCATTAGAAGGCCTTTTCCCTTTCAGTTGGAATCTTGAGAATGGTTCCTCAGCAACTTCTGTAATGTATGTGGGCCTTCCTTGTCTTTGCTGGTTATTGCAAGTCCAAAGGCCACCAAGCTTTATCATTCTTATATTCCTAAGATACACTTCAAAGGGCTCTTCTCTTTTTCTGAGAACAGTTGTTAGAAATTGAAGCAATACTTCAAAAAGTAAATTTCCAATTCCTCTGGTGTTTTGAACCTGCAGACTTAAATTTCCTTTGTCAGTTATTCCAAACTTATACTTGAAAGTATAAATGATTACTATCTGGGTACAACTGTGACAGATTTCCCTCCAAGCTGTGCTAATGAAGGTCACAAGCACACCCTCCACCCTGCACAAGGCCTCTAACTTTATCTGTAGAACCCTAGACGTAGTCATTTAGATGTCATCTGAAGGTATGCGAAAATCTAAGTGACTTCCGGGATGCCCTTCTAAGTCTATGAACTTACATACCTCTGAACCTTGTAGCACAGGTATGAATAAACTGTGGTTTACAGAAAAGCAGTGGACTCGAAATAATCTGAAGGTAGCTTGAAATCAATGCTAGATAAAGACAATGAACATGTTTTTATCATTACTGAAGATGTTTCATACAAGACTTGGCATCACTACAGGCAACTAGTCTTTGGTTAGCCATTTACTAAGAAAGGGTAGAGCACTGGCCAGGTGGCTCGTTTGTTTGGAGTGTCATCCCTTTACACCAAAAGGTTCTGGGTTCTATCCCTGGTCAGGGCACATACCTAAGTTGCAGGTTCAATCCCTAGTCAGGGAGTATAGAGCAGGCAACCAATAGATGTTTCTCTTTCACATCTATGTTTTTCTCTTTCTCTCCCTCCCTTTCTCTCTCTCAAAAATCAATAAATATATCCGCAGGTGAGGTGATTTTTTAAGAAGTATAGCATTTTTATTCTTTAATATTTTTAAAGTTTTTTTCTCTAAGAAAAATAAATAATGTACAAAAAAACCTTAAAATGAACTTTTAATTTTGTGCTTTAAAAACTCTTTAGCACTATTTTTACCTTGAAACTCAGAAGGATAGCAATGCAAGAATTAGGAAAGATCATCAAGAGTAAAGACATGTCATTAGAGACCAAGGTTAAGATCATTCACACCCTCATATTCCCAATTTACTTTGTACAGATATGAAAGTTGAACAGTAAAGAAGGCTAATACGAGAAAAAATTGATTCATTTGAGTTATGATGTTGGAGGAGACCTGTACAGATACCCTGGACCACCAGAAAGATGAACAAGTGGGTCATAGAGCAAATTAAGCCTGAAACATCACTGGAGGCAAAAATGACAGAAGTGAAGATGCCCTATTTCGGGCACATCATGAGAAGGCATGCTTCTTTGGAAAAGACAATAGTGCTGGGAAAAATAGGAGGCAGCAAAAAAACAGGAAGACCAACTATGAGATGGATTGGCTCCATGAAAGAAGGCATAGACAGGGCCCTACAGGAGCTGAGCAGGGCTGGTGAGGACAGGACACTGTGGATGTCACTCATTCACAGGTTGCCATGGGTCAGTGTGGCCTCCATGACATGTAACACACACATCTTGCCTTTCTCTGCACT
Organism: Desmodus rotundus; assembly: GCF_022682495.2. Classification (NCBI taxonomy): domain Eukaryota; kingdom Metazoa; phylum Chordata; class Mammalia; order Chiroptera; family Phyllostomidae; genus Desmodus; species Desmodus rotundus. Next base: position 145,056,650 of record NC_071391.1, on the reverse strand, counting down.
CCCTGCCCGAGCTGAAGCTTGCTATCCCTGCTCAGGCAACAGGCAGCAGAAATGTCACTAGCAACTAGCTGGTCTAGAAAAACAAGAAGCTCTCAATTGCCAATGAAGCACACTGAGTTTCTATTTACTGAGCGGCCTGGATATATCCCACTTCCTCTCTAAGAGGCTGTTTCCTCATCTGCAAAATGGAAATGAAAATACAGGCTCTGCCCTCTCAGAGGTTGGGGTGACAATTGAACACAAACACATGAATTTTTTTTGAATACTCCAAAGCTCCCCTGAATGCAAAGTGTTGTGTGTCTGACAAAGGAGGCAGAACGCATTCTTGTACCTCTTTAGTCACAATCTCAGAATTAACTTGTGGAAGAACAGTAATTTGGCAAGCAGAGACTATTGTGACACGGTGGATTAATCTGGATGGTGACAATAAACCTGCTGGCCAGCCGCTGAAGAGCAGGTGCTGCTCACATGATGGCGGCCTCGTTTCAGGCCTTGAAAGCGTTCTAGAACATGTGGGCTCTGAGAGCTGCCAGACAGGACCCAGAGCAGGCAGTGCCTCTGTTGGAAGAGTGGAACAAGCAGGGCAGTTTTCCTCTAATGCTGAGAGAAAGGGAACTACGTTCTTATGGCTCTCTCTCTCTTTGGCAGAGAAATTGGAAGGAGAATCCCTAACGAAGTGCGCAATTTCCAGGAGCGGAATTTCATTTGTTTTTTTCAATATGGTTGTTGAACCTTTTTTGCATAGAAGACCAAAAATGAATAAAGAACAGATTCAGCAGCAGTTCTTCTAAAATAAAGCCTCCTGATCTCATTTTACTTTAGAAATTCTGCAGTAGATCATCACCTACATTGCTACATACATTGTTTCTCAAAGGGTGGTCCATGCAACATCCATTCAGGATAACATCTCGAGAGGCAAATTTCTGGGCCCCATCTCAGAACTAAGCACCTCGCAGATTTGGTGGTCAGAGAATCTACATGACCAGCAAGAAACCTAGCAGATTTATATACATGAAAACATCCAGTTCAGTTTGCCTTAATTACAAATGCTACCAAAAAGATGTAGTGGGCCTTGCAAAGCAGAAACCAGTGACACTAAAACACTTTAAAGTATATATATATATTTAGAAAGAATTCCAAACAGTGAATAGTAAAGTTCCAATGAGAAAAGTAGTTTGATAAACAGGGTTGGCTTTAGGCAAAATTTAGGTCTCCAAGGTGGAGTCAAAGGTTTCCACTGAATTTTGGAAACTTCACTTTTCCATTCTCAGCATCCCTACAATTAACTCCGTGTTCCATGACCCACGGTGCTTTCTCCCCTATAAGCTGCCTTTCCTGCATTAGTAAAATTTAATTAAAAAAATTAAAAAGCAATCACACAGGCATATGTGCAAACTTGCCAAACCTTCTGGTTGAAAATTGAAGATTTCAGATATCTAGATATTTTAATTTATCCATTAATTTACTCGTTCATTTAAGATATAGATTACTGAATATCAAGTACTGAGGCTAGAAAAATGAATGAGATATGGCCCATGCTTTTCAGAAAAATTATTCAAAACATAGGAATCAAGAATTTACAGCATATTCTTTCAATGTTGGGGCATTGCTTAACAAGCTTACCCAAGCATTATTTACAGTAATTCTCGAGGAAAATGTACTCATGTTGACTTTGCTATTTCCTATTTACTAAGGGCTAGGATTCTACTAAGTTACATGTTAATTTATAAATCTACCAACGACTAGTGGGTGGAGGCCAGGGATGCTGCTGAACATCTATGATGGAGAATTCTCCCTCCAGCAAAAAATTCTCTAGTCCAAAAGTCAGTAGTACCGAGGTTGAGAAACTGTTCTACAGAGATCAAAAACCACTCTTTTGGGGCAATTAGGAGACCTTTGTCCTCCTTGGGTAAAGCAGTTTCTGTGGGGTTTTAGTGGTTTCTGCAGTGGACTAATAAAGAGAGGGAAGTCCGGAAGTGAAGTCCGCAAGTGAAAACTTTTAAAGTGTTTGGTAGTGAAGAGTGTGAGATCAGTGAGTAAACAGGAGAGGGGAGGCGGGGCTATAGGAAGGATAATTCGTGGTACCAAAGTATTTTAAATTATGTGGATCAACTGAAATTTGCATTTTCATTTAGATGATGGATGATTTTGAAGCCATCACCTAAGCTACAGTATATTATTTTAATGAAAGATATTTATAGATTCCACATCTTAAAAACGTGGGGAAATAATGATACCTGATTATGGTCATAGCTGCATAATCACAAACATTTAGTACAGGAAAATGCTGGACGTGCCTTTGTGTCGAAAATTGTATTCTCACAGTTACATACTCAGTGAGAACCATGTAAGCTTTTGTCACTCTGTAAAATCTTATTGCCTTTCAGTATGTGATATCTAAATTACTTAAGTATCTTGTTAAGAGTCTTTCATTAATCAAATACAGACACCCCTTCAGTGCTTCGTATACCATGAGTGACTGGCCAGTCATTCCATCCAGAGGAAAAGTTCTCTTGACCACGCCTGTCTGTTTGAGAAATGGGAGGTTTCCATTACGGAGCGAGTAAATGTCATTACTATGGGAATTGTCTTTTTTAAGTAGCTTTGGAGAAGTTGTTTTGCTTTAGATGAAAAAGTCAGAGCCCTTCGGCTGAATGGGTAGTTCTTTCACAAACTTCATGCATTTAGTAGTTCGCATATTGTAAAAACATTTTGTCCAACTGATGAACATTCGACTTATTTTTAATCTGTCACAAACCATGAAACGGACCTTAACTTGTGAAGCTGACATATATATGATCAAGGATATCCTTGAACATTCTCTCTCGAGATGAGGAAAGAATGCAGAAGGGAGGGGCAAAACTAGTCTTTGCTTTGAATCTCTTGTTTTCCTTTAGTGTGGATCCAAGGTTGCACTTTGAGCAAGCAAGCTCTGAATTATTCCTATCCTGAAGGGTCACAAAAAAACTGCTGGTAATCATTGAACGAGGTTAGTATCAACTGGGCAAGACATAACCTTTCTGAAATGATTGTTTCTTCACTAAACAAAAACTTAATTTTTCCAACAGAAAATTTCTAATAAGAATTCTGTATTTTAAGGAGGTAGTTATGTTTTTTATAATAAATTGATTCAACATTGAATTGCTAAGTAGCATTATGTAAATATTGTGGCTAACTTTTCCTCCTTGCATATCTTTCTATATGCTGTTTCTCATTTATTCGGTACAGGCATATTGGGTCAACAATTTTCTTGTACTTAAGTGATTAATAATTTATTACACTATTCACTTAGTCTTATGGAAATTTTTAATAAACTTATCCTCATGCCTTTTTTAAAGAAAGCATTTTTGCCTTGAAAGGTCCAATTTGGTCATAGTTATTTTTCAGAAATTTGCTGGGTAATTTTGTGTTCTAGGGAAAATTTTTTTAAATGTTCATTATAGACATAGTATTGCTTTTCCTCTTTCCCCTAGACTGTATTCCTAGCCTAATCTGAATATGGTAGACACATGATAATTATACAGCTCGTGGCTTAGAGACAATGGTAAACTCCACAGAAAAGCCCTCCGGGGGTAAGGGCTCCGGTCGGTCTGCAGGTTCAGGCCCTCCAGCAAGAGGAGCAGAGAAAGATGAACGGCTACCGAGAAGCTGTGAGGCGCTTACGAAAGGTGCTATGAAGAGTCCCCTCAAACATACTGTCACAGTCAGTAAAGCCTGGCTCCCAGGGAATGAATGGGTCAGAGGGTTTCTAAAACTGATTGCGTGGCCAGAGACAAGTTCATTCACCTCTCCAAGCCTCCGTTTCCTTGCCTGTAACTTTTCTTCTTTACCTCAGTGGATTGTTGGGAAGATAAGATAGTTCATGTAAAGAATGAAGCAGGAACTGAATATAAAACTCACTCATGGTTTTTGCTGTAGCTGCTGCTGTTTGCTCTCTGTCCAGTTCACAGGAGGACCTGGAGCTTCAGTCGTGCCTGGCTGGCTCCTGCCTCCTCCCCGCTCTTTGTCTGTACAGGCAGACGTGGATCTCTCCTTGCTCTCTGACTCGTTCTCTTAATGTGTTCTTAATTTTAAAATAATTTCTTCAGTTATTTAGCAGTAAAATACTTCCTTAATCCCACCTGGAATAAAAAGGTGTATTTTGCTGTTTTGAGGTAGGAGTTGGAGAGGACCTGGTGTTATTAATTATATTTACAGATTAGCCTTCAGTTTACAAACGAAGAAATTCAGGTTGTAAATTAGAAGGTGTAATGTAATGTAAGTTGTAATATCTGACTATCACCATCCTGAGCTTTAAAGTAAAACCCAGATATAATTTCTAGAATGAAAAGAATGTATCTTCTCAAGGAATGAAGGCAAAACTCGATTGCCTTCTAAAGAGTTCAATTTCTGTATACGTCCAAACCACACTGGATGTGCCCGATCTCACTGATTCTCAGAAGCTAAACAGTTCAATTTCTTTTAATGGTCTGTAGACTAAGTTGATAAGTGATAAAAGGATCTGCAAATAATTACACAGGGAACTATAAGCATAGTTAACCATAGAGTATTTTGGTAATTGCTATAGAGCTAAAACTAACTTTGTCATTTAATTGCTTCCTGGACATGAAATCACTTGGATAAAATCCAAGAAATAAACAAAAATCCCAAACCCTTGACATACACTTATATTACTATCATATGAAGGACCGCACTTTTTAAAAATATCTTATTTTGAGAGAGAGGGGAATGGGGGGAGAGAAACATTAATGTAAGAAACATAGTATGCACCCTGATTGGGGACTGAACCCACAAGCCAGTCACGTGCCCTGACCAGGAATTGAACCAGCGACCTTTCCCCTTGCAGTATGACACCCAACCAACTGAGCCACAGCGGTCAGGGCAAGGACTGCAGATTTCTTAATGCTTTTCTTTTGAGTGTACATACTAGTTTCACAGAAATGTTTTCAAATGTGTAAGGACGTATGTGCAGTGCCAGACACTGAGGATACAAAGATAAACACATCCCCACTTTTAGATGTTCGTCATCTCACGGACACAACAGTCACTGACTAAGCAGTAGTGATGCGTGTACATGACAGAGATGTGCTGAAAGAGAGCAGACAGGGGTTTTATATCCACAACAGTTTTGATTGGGCATGGACGAATACTTCTGGGGAGGAGGAGAATGTGTAGAGGAGCTTCTCAAGGGAAGCGGATGAGACTGGACGGTTTGACAGGTGGCCGAGAGGAGGGTGTTCAGGCACAGAGAGCAGCCTGTAAAGGACACAGAGACTAGAAAATGGGGGCTTAGGGGAAGATTGGAAGTAGTTTGGCTATCGCGGCCGTACAGGATGATGCCTGGTGGAATGGTAGGGGGACGCTACAGCAGTAGGTGGCGACAAATTGCGAAGAGCCTGTAGGCCACTGGTGCTGGACGACTGTAAATGCTGTGCTAGTTGTGATGAATTAATTACACTGCCTTATTTTGGGCGGCTGTAACAAATTACCAACTGGGCAGCTTAAATAACATTTCTCTCTCGCAGTTCTAGATGCTGGAAATCTCAGATCATAGCGACATTATGGTTGGGTTCTGGTGAGGATCCTCCTCCGGGCTGCAGACGGCTGGCTTGTTACGCCCTCACATGGTATTGGAGAGCGAGCGCTGGCCCCTGACTTTTCACACAAGGGCATTACATTAATCCCGTGCACGCAGGCTCCAACCCCATGACCCAGTTATTTCCCAAAGACCCCGCTTCTGAATACCATCACATTGGGGATTAGGGCTTAAACACAAATTTTGGGGGAGCACATTCAGTCTATGACAGACAGCCATAGTTTGAGATTCCTAGTGTTTTTTCTTTTTTTTTCCTTCAGAAGTTCTTTTGAGGCTACACTATTAAAGGGGGGAGTCACTTCTTCTTTTTTACATAATCCCTACAACAGTGCCTGTAAAGATAACTTCCCTCTTTGCTACTTACCTTTAACTTCACCAAAGATCAATGGCTACCATTACCTGAGTTTCTTTCGGGTAATTTTACTGATCAAAGAACAGAATCAAAAGTATTGGAGAGCAGGCAGAGGAACCGGGGTTACATAGGGATACAGGAAGAGTCCAGCTATTTTGTCCTACTTCCTAAACTTCAAGAAGTTAGTACCAGCTTACCAGCTACCATCTTCCTCTTGGAGCAGAGTTGGTCTGTTCTCAGAGTTGGGCTAGTCTCAGCCCCCACCCACATTTATATGCAAGGCCTCTGGGCTGTGCGCTGGGGATGCAGCAGTCAACAAACCGCTCAGTGGGCCCCTGGAAAAGCTTAAATCTGAAGGTGCTTTAAGCTTAAGTATTGGAGAAACAGTAAAGTTTCTTTTGTAATGAAATCTTTTTTTTTTAAACTATTACCATCATGCATGGCAGGTGTACGTTATATTGTGTTCTAATTATGGCAAATTTTAGCGTTATATTATAATACCTTTGCAACCCATAATACAATAGTAGCACTGAAAGTGGTTCTTAGAAGGGAGTGATTTACTAATTTCAAATCTTAGAGGCTAAGGTCTGTGTCTTCCAAAACACAACTTAGTTGGAATAAAGTGACTATGGCTAGGCTTATTTATTCTCGAATGCAGCAGCTCAAAGCTCAAAAGCCACCTTATAAAGATCCTACAGAATTCCCATCAGTAAGGAGTTTTTTATTGACTGTAAAATTAGCCTTATGATTTTTTTATGGAAGAAGTTCTTGATAAAGTAGTGTACCATTTTCAATTCCATTCAGTACATTGGTGAGGAATTTAGTAATTGAGACTTAAGTTCTCTGCAAGCCTGAATTTAAAGCCCCAAGTGAGGGATATACAGAAGAGCGTGAGTGTGCAAGTTGTTAGAAGCTTATTTGGCAGAATTTTATTTTCATTATACAAACCACAGAAAGTGAAGCTTATATCTCAAGTGTTAAGCATCTGAGAAGATGGTGGTTTTCATCTGCAGACAACTTAGAATGGTGGGGGGGACGAATTGGTTGTGCTTATTAAAAGGGCACATGAGTTAAAATGAAGTTAGGAAAACGTGGCTGTGGCCATTACTAATTAGTTGAAGACACCAGCGTTTGTCCCGGCCACGCAGAGGTCGTGCCTAGAGAGGGGCACAAAAGGGTAATAATACTAGGGAAGGGATAGGTTTGCGGAGCGGCAGCGATGGGAAGGATCGCGCCGGGAGTGGAAAGTCAGCGCCGAGCCTCCCCAGGGGCCGACCGCGGGCGGCCCTGAGCCAGGGCCTGGGGGGGTGGGGGGGGACCGGCCTCCGAGGGGAGGAAGCATCCGGGCTACAGTGTCCGGTATGGCCTGAGGGGCCAGACGGAGAGCAGTTACCCCTTTGGCATTAGGTGCGCGGGGCGCCCGCCCTAGGTGAGTTAACACCCGGCGCGAAGAGGCGGGACCCGAAGGGCGAGGGGCCGCGGGCTCCTCCCCCGGCGCCTCCACTATCTGGGGCAGGACGCGGCGGCCGTGGCGCCGGACCTCGGGACCTGCGGGCCGCAGGACTACCGTCCGCTGGCCGCTTCTTTCCCACCTTCCACTCCCGCAGGTTCCCAGCGTCTGGCCCCCAGTCTCCGATCACAGAGAAGCCCCTGCGGCGAGCATAGGTGAGTGCTGGAGTGGGCAGTGGGCGGCTCGTCCGGCCCAGACCGGACGCGACTGGGGGTGGGCCGAGGGCTGAGGCAGCACTTCCGGTGGCGGGCACTGCACTTCCGGGTCCCGCGGACCTGCTCCAGCTGCCGGCTGTTAGTTCTCCCGGCGATGGTGGGGGCGCTTCTGAAGCTTCAGCCGCGGGGCGCGGGGGCGGTGGGCGGTGTGCCGCCGCTGCCCGGCGGGTCGCTACGAACCCCCAGGAGTTTCTGCCGGAGACACGTGGCTCGCCTCGCACCTCGGCTCCCTGGGTCTTAACTTTCAGCCGCCAGCGTCTTTGCTTTGTTCGAAACAAACTTGGAATGTCTACTTTTACACAAAACGAAGGGCAGATTCAGTGCGACAAACATTTGCAAATAAGCCAAATATTAGTCCTAAATTTAAAAAGAAATTATGAAATAAAAATTAAGAAAACCTGATGAAATATGAGTGTTGGAATTCACTTGAAAGTTATCAGATTATTCAGGTCGCTGTGGGGAATGTGGTCACTAATTCCAGGTCTCAGCGATTCCTAGGGAAGCTTAAACCTCAGACTCAGCTATAACCCATAATATTCCTTTACCCCTGTTGCAAAATTTTTCATGCATCCCCTCACTTTATCAATTACGTATTTTATGTATTGCCTCCTAAGAATCTGCTGATGAAATAAGTGAATATATGCTAGATGTTGCCGAAAACTTTATAATTAACTTAGTAAAACATAACTTTTATTAAAAAGTTAATTTAAACTAGACCATAAAAATTAGTTTTCTGAAATTAATACTTCATGATTTTCTATGAAGAAATTTCAATGTAGAAGTTTCTTTTGAATTAACATTTGGATGATTTATTCCAGTAGAATTCTTGATTCTCATCTCTGAATACCCTTTAATTACACATTCATTTTAGATGCCAAAAGTTTATATTAAGATAATGTCTGTCATTTTCTATTGTTATTACTAGCACCTTACAAATTGAAACGTAACAGGAATAATACTTAGCATCTGATTATATAGTCAATAGATTTTTTTTAATTACTGTGTTTTTATATTAAAGTGCAAATGTATACTACCAATTGATAATTAAACATATAAAAGTTATATAAATGATGTAATAAACCTTCAAAATTATACTGCAGGCAAGCAATGTTCTGATTAATTTTCTACATTAGTATTTTTGAGTGGCATTTTTCAAATTATTTGCTTAGAAGCACATTTATTTTATACTGACATACAACTTAAACATAGCTTTAGCTATTAGTCTCTAATTGTGGTTATTAGTCTCTAATTGTAGCTATTAGTCTCTATTGGTTATTAACCAATGCCTGCTTTGTTGATTCTGGTTTCTTTTCCAGTTGACTTTCATAGTTCCAAAGTGGTACCTCAGCTCTGAGCATCTCTTGCTCAGTCGACATTCTCCTTCGTGACCTTGCTGTTGTGTCCTGAATCCTCATCCTGCAGCGGTGCTTTCAGTAGTTATCAAGGGTGACAGTTCTCACCTCCTTCTTGGATGAACCCTGAGCGAATGACCTGACATGCCTCAGTTGGCTTATCTGCAAAATAGAGATAATGAAAGGACCTGCGTCCAAAAGATAGTTTGAGGATGGTCCACGTTATTCCTAAGGAGGTCAAACAAAATTTGATACTCTTTCTCCACCTGTTTAAACCTGCTACCATCGCAGGGATAAGATCTTCCTAGGTATATTTTGACTTCCATTTATTTAGTTATTAAATGAAAATAACTTAAGCTACACTATCTTATTTAATGTAAAGTTCAAGGAAGGCCCCGCAGGAGTGAGCCAAGAAAGCAATTAGAGTAGAAATATTTCTTTTCATAGACTTCAACATCAGCATATGAACGTCCTGCATTAGTCTTGTTACTCCCCAAAACAGAGCCAAGATAGTCAAGCTTGATGCATGATTACTAGATGTTTGCATATGTAAGTCAGGGGCATCTTGTGGCTTTTTCTTGTATTATCGCCTTTTTGAAATAGTCTTTCAACATAATTTAGTTTTGCGATATGATTGTTTTGTGATATGATTATTTTATGGAAATAACGTTTAACAACTAATAATAACGGCCTACAACTTTAGCTGAAGTTGCAAAGTGATCTGAATCTACTGCTGACAAGTCTCCTGGATGGGATGGGGGTGGATAGATGATTAGACTTTCAGTTCACAGTTATACCAATAAGGTAAAAATACTTTTTGCTTAAAAAAATTAGGCAAACTGTACCCCGAGGTCAGGTAAGCTACATTAAGCACATGGACTTTCTACTGAAACCCTTGGCTTCAGAAGAGTTTCTTAACTCTCTTAGATATAATATTGACCAATATCTGTGGCAATTTCTAGCAGATGATTACTTTAAAACCAGTTGTCCTTCTCTTTTACACATAGACCTGTAATGAAATAGGGTAACTGAATAGGATACTCCTTATGTTCAATGCATATAGTCTAATATATTAGGAATCTAAAAAAAGACATTCTTTTTTTTTTTAAAGATTTTATTTATTTATTTTTAGAGGGAAGGGAGGGGAAGGAGAAAGAGAGGGAAAGAAACATCAATATGTGGTTGCCCCTCATGCGGCACCCCCCCACCCCAGGACCTGGCCTGCAACCCAGGCATGGGCCCTGACTGGGAATTGAGCTGGTGACCCTCTGATTCACAGGCTGGCACTCAACTCACTGAGCCACAGCAGCTAGGTCTCAAAGAGGGACATTCTTTTAGGCAGACTTCTTCTTAGAAATAGATTCTTGCTTATTCTTACTTTTTCATAGGGCATCACTGGAAACATCACATTTACAATAGTTGACCAAAAGAAGCAATAATGCTTTGGTTGAATATGTAGGATTATAGGATATAAATCAGAGTAAGGCAAATTTGGGTATATAATTGCATTCAGAATTTGCATATTTCCAATACTCCTTCCCCCATCCTCTCAGCTGTTTGTTTCCTGTTTTATCTGGAACAATTAAGCAATCAGAGAACTTTCGTAAGATCCCACTATCTTATCTCCCCCCCTTCCTGAATCTGCTTACGTGGTCTGCCTTTTCTTTCATTTCTGTGAGTGAACAATTTGTTTCCATCAAAGGTCAACCTCTGTACTTGTGCACTGGAGACCATTCATCATCACCCTTGCCTTCTCAAGTTCACTGCTACAGCACTTCTCTAATCTTTCTTTTACTTCATTAATTTAGCTTCCTTTTTTAAAAAAAAATCAGATCTTTTCCATTGACCGACAGAATTCTTGTTATATCTCCATCCTTTTGGTACCAATTTCCCCACATAGTCTTTTTTTTTTTAATTGATTTTGAGAGAGGGAAGCATCAATTTGTTGTTCCACTCATTTATGCATTTGTGGGCTGCTGCTTGTTTGTGCCCTGACTGGAGACTGAACCTACAGCCTTGGCGGTCTGGACAGTGAGCTAGCAAACTGAGCCTCTGGCCAGTGCCCCAGTTGCTGTCTGTTGCCGTTTGCCTTCTGTTTGAAGAACCTCTGTTAGTATTTTTATAGTGTGTGTCTGCTGACAATGAATTCTCTTAACCTTTCTTTGTCTGAGAACATATTTTATCCTCATTACTGAAAAATACTTCACTAGGTATGGAAATGTAAATTGATAGTTCCTTTTAGTCCTTTAAAGGTGTCCTCTCATTGTTTCTTGCTTGAATAGTTTCTGAGGTGAGTCTCTGAGACAAAGGCTGCTGTAACCCCCGCTTTTTTGTCTATACATAATAAGTCTTCCCCCCCCCACTGTCTACTTTTAAGATTTCTTCTTTATCATTTGTTTTCAGCATTTTAATAATGTTGTGCCTTGCTTTGGTTTTCTTTACTTATACTGCTTCGATTGTGTTGTTGACCTTCTTGGATCGCTGGGTTTATAGGTTTTATACAATTTGGAAAGTTTTTGGCCATTTTTCCTTCAAATCTTACCTCTCCCTTCCCTGTGACTTTAATTATATATTTTTGAAACTGAGTGATATTGCCCTGTAGACTCTGCTTGGGTTTTGTTTGGTTTTGTTTTGTTTTGATTTGATCTGTGGGCTTCGTTTTGGATGGTGTCTCAGTCTCTTGGGCTGCTGTAACAAAATACCATAGGCTTATAAACAACAGAAATGTATCACTCACAGTTCAGGAGGCTAAGAAATCCAAGATGAAAGCACAGGCAGACTCAGTGTCTTGCGAAGGCCCCCTTCCTGATTCATAAATGGCACCTGCTACGACCTCCCATGGTGGAACAGACAAGGGGTCTCTCTGGGTGTCTTTTGTAAGGTCCCTAATGTCATTCAGGAGAGCTCTCCCTATGAAAGGCCCCACCACCTAATTCCATCACCTTGCAAATTAGGGTTTCAACATGAGTTTTGGGGGGACACAGACATTTAGCCTATAGCAGGTGGTTTCTATAGCTGTGTCTTTAGGTTCACTGACTTTTCCAGCGTGTTATTTTTCTTGCTATTAATCTCATTCAGTAAAACTTTATTTCCAATATTTTATTTTTTATCTTTAGAAGTTCTGTTTGGTTCTATTCAATACCTTCTATCTTCATCATATTTAAATTTTTTAAATTACTTTATTGTTGTTCAAGTACCGTTCTCTGCATTTTCTCCCCTCCCCTCACCCCAGCCAAACCCACCTCCCATCCTGGCTTCCACCCTCCCCCTTGGTTTTGTCCATGTGTCCTTTATAGTAGTTCCTGATATTTTAAATATTTATATGAAATAGTAAACATATTTATGACAGTAGTTTTAACATTTTCCTGCTTTTTACATGGCTAGCAATTTTTGGTAGAAGGCGGAAGATTTATACAATCTGAAGAGAAACCAGAGTACACGTGTCTAGTAATTTTTGATTGGTGATCAGCATTCGTGACTTTCATGTTGTTGAGTTCTGGATTTTTTTCTTATCTCTTTAAAAGCTATTGGGCTTTCTCTTTCTTTGAAGGCAGTTAAATTACTTGTGAATAAGTTTGATCCTTCAGAAGCTCATTTTAAAGCTCTTTTAGGGCAAGTCTAAATAGCCTTAACTCTAGGGTTAGTTTAGCCTCATTTCCAAGGGTTACCAAGGCATTACCTTTCTGGGTTCTCTGCTGAAAGCCTCATGTATTTCGTAAGCACTATGCACTCTGGCTGGTGGGAATTTGAACACCTCTTAATTCTGTGTAATCTTTAGGGATGGTTAAGCTTATAGCTAGCTCTCTGATAATTGTTCTTTCCCTGGGAATTGCAGGTGCTGAGTGCTGTTCAGTTAAAGATTCAGAGCGACTCCTATACATATCTCTGGAGCCGTTTGTCTGCATACCTCCATCTTCACTCCAACGCCATACAAATTGTAGGGGCTTCAGTTTTTCTGAACTCTGATCTCTGTTCAACTCCGTGAGACTAGCAGGCTGGTTGGTTTTCCCCTTCCTATGCCATCGTCCAGATGTTGCCTCCAATTGTAAACTTGGGGAAATTAAAGAGTTTACCTCCTTTCTTTCCTTTTGCTTGGGGATCACAGGTGGTAGTGCTATAATAATCTCCTTGAGAAAGTGTCAGGAAAAACAAACCAAAAATTTTACAAATTAATTTCCTTTGACAGTCAGTTTACCATTGTTTGTACTATTTCTCCCAGGTAGCTAATATGATTTAATACAGGTGTTTACCTTTTTAGAAAATAGAGGAAATTGATGAGGGAACAATTTTGGGAACTTCAAAGTCTGTAAAAAAATACTTACTATATTTTACTGTAATTACTTAAGTTCATCATAGTTCTAAATACTTATTGCCATTTTAAAGTCTCAGAAAGAGAGGGGGCTTTATATTATTATTTTTTTTTCTTTAATGGCCTTCTGGCTTTAAGAACAGAGATAAACAAACTAGTGAGGATGGGATATACTAAAGAAAGATTAGGCGTATTTAGTCAAAGTACCTGAGGTTATATTGTTGGCCTTATAAGGTGGGCCAGAGTTTGGGCCTTGAATGAAGAAAGGTGAAATTTCAGAAGGAAAATAAAGAGTCAAAGAAATGATACTTGGTTACTTTCTTTTAAAGTGAAAATTTGAAAGAAAGGAAAACATTAAGACCTGAGGCAGAAATAGAAATGTTAGGAGCAGAAGAATTCAGGTCATAGGAAGAAAGGAGATGAAGGCTGCACATCTGTTAGCATTTCTGCTTCCCACGTAGGAAACAATAGAGACGACGGGGGCTGGGTTACAGACTTGCCAAAGCTCTCTAATATATTTTGTATCGCAGACCCCTGGGGTATTAAAGAGTTTATATTTAGAGTGTTTATCACTCTAAATGTAGATACAAATGTGGACTATGTGCTAAGAGAGAGCTTCTTTTTAGCCTTCCTTAAACATTGGATAAGACTACTAGTTATTTGTATACAAATAAAAAGTTCAGGCACAGTTAAACATAATTTGAATGTTTTTAAAGATTTTATTTATTTTTAGAGAGAGAGGAAGGAGGGAGAAAGAGAGGGAGAGAAACATCAATGTGTAGTTGCCTCTTGTGTACCCCTTACTGGGGACCTGGCCCACAACCCAGGCACATGCCATCACTGGGAATCTAACCCATGACCCTTTGGTTTGCAGGCTGGCATTCAGTCCACTGAGCCACACCAGCCAGGGCTGAATTCTTAAATAGGTTTTTCAGAAACTTATAATGATGCTTTTATGTTTATTTATCACACCTTTAAAAAGGAATAGTAAAATAAATATCAAGTCAGTCATGTAGGATACAAACTGTGAATTAAAGTTGGTACTTTACACTGACTTAAGTAATATCCTTAAAGTAAGTATTTCCACCTGGCCACATACATCATAAAGGTAATATATTTTAGTTTATGATTTATGATTTATCAAGTTGTTTTATGTGTGTATATGTGATGATGTAGACTTGGCTTTCATTGATTGAAAAGCTCTAATATTTTTGTTTTGGGCAAAGACAGAAACAACATTTATTTACATTTATACTTTTTAATTTTAGAAACAAAAACCAAGAAATGCCTCATTCCACAAATAAAGAACTGATACTTGGCATCATGGTGGGAACTACTGGAATCAGCTTGCTGCTTTTGTGGTACCATAAGGTTCGTAATCCAAAGACTGCAATGAATTTACCTAAATTTCTTTCTCTGGGTAATGCGTTTGATTCAGTGACTTTGCAAGATGAAATGCCTAATAGCCAAGGAACAGCAGCGATCTTTCAAGGGAGGCAACTTCAGATATTGGAGAAGTTAAACGAGTTACTGACAAATATGGAAGAGCTCAAAGAGGAAATCAGAATTCTTAAAGAAACCATTCCAAAGCTGGAGGAATACGTACATGGTGAACTTGGAAGGAAGACAACGGCTCAGAGGATTAGTCCTCAGCACAGAGCTAGGAAAAGAAGGCTTGCCACAGCTCGAAGTTCAGGAACAAGTAACAGTTCAGAGGATGCAGAAAGTGAAGGAGGGTAAGTTTCTTTAAGATGTTGCCCATGTTGAATTGATTATTTTATTATTGCTATTTTTTAGGTACTTTCATTATGCATTCCCAGGCATATGCAGGGGTGGGCAAAAGTAGGTTAGTAATAATACATGATATAATAATAAATGAATAATATGAGAATAATCTGCATTTCACATACTCACAACTGTAAACCTACTTTTGCCCACCCCTGTTTCTGCTACAAACAAGACATTAAAAAAGTGGTTATTTTGGCTCCTATTGCAACTAAAACCATGTGCAATAGAGGTCAGTCTTGAAGCTAGTAGAGACTGCATTGACAAAAAGAATATAAGTAACTTACTAGTGCTAGGTGGCATCACGTGAGTATTGAAGAAGACAGTACGTGTTTGCCAAAGCCTGTCACCCTTTCTCATATGTGGCCACTGTGCAACCTGTTCCGTAAGATGCTCCAGTAACCGGGGTCCAGAAGAACCTGTGTGATGATGGGCATGGTCTGAAGTTGTGCTGAGCAATGGAGCAGCCACTCCAAATGTAGCTGGTATAACTGGGGAACTGGTTTTTAAATTTTATCTAATTGTGATTCAGTTTAAATAGCCTTATGGGGCTAGTGGCTCCTGGATTAGGCAGTGCAGACCTAAAAAGATTTGAGAACGTACAAGTGATTCAGTTTCATCCTCGGAGTCCACTGAATTCTTAAACTAAGAACATACCTAATGTTCTCTTAGAGGAAAAACAAAATGATTCATGAATGAAGAAATTGTGCCTGTCTAGTGTTTTTAAGGAGTAAAATGGGCAAGTAAACAAAGAGCACTAGTGACTGTGTCAGAGCCTGCCATTCTTAGGGCGGGACCCCATGTGTTCATTGCTGTATGCGCACATCTACTGTCGCTGGGACACATCTGTACTTGTTGACCTAAACTACATACTTGTTTGTTTTCTGTTGTATTTAAAACTACTTGCCGTCTGTTACTGGATCAGTTCAAACCTTTGACCATGTACTGTTTCTTTCTACTTACTCGACAGCGTTTAGAAATGACTATCTAGTGAATTAATTAACCTTTCTTTCGAAAGGAACTAATAGTGGATAGGGAAAGTCTAGAGGTAGCTTGTTGAATTATTTGGTGATCCCCAAGAAGTAGCATTTCTACCTTTCAAGTCACATAAGGATAACCATGCTATTTGAGTAGCAAGCTACCAACAGCGAACCTGTATGGATAGAGTTTAATATTGTAATGAAATAAAATAAAATGAAAATTAACTTGGTGCTAATTTAGTGATGAACACTGCTGTTACTTTGCATAATTGGACATATGTGGTAAGCTGTTTGTACAAATAGCTATAATTAATGTAATAGATTACACAATCTACATTCACTACACTCAGATCAGCTGAAGATGTAAATGTACATTACTCTATAGCTGAATTCAGCTCACTAGCTCTG
Source organism: Desmodus rotundus (assembly GCF_022682495.2). Classification (NCBI taxonomy): domain Eukaryota; kingdom Metazoa; phylum Chordata; class Mammalia; order Chiroptera; family Phyllostomidae; genus Desmodus; species Desmodus rotundus. Next base: position 145,040,143 of record NC_071391.1, on the reverse strand, counting down.
TTTCAGATAATATGGGAAAACTTGAATTTGTCAATCCAAATTAACTCAATCAATTCAAGTTTAAAGCTAGTGTTTTTGTGTTAAAGACTCAGTTGAATTCAGGGTTCTCCCCTCTTCTCCCAGCCTCCTCCCCCCAGGTATAATCTAGGTTTCTTGGGGACTCATCATCTAGGAACCAAGAGAAGGGGTACTCAGTCTTGATATCATTTGTTGTCCTTCCTGGACCCCAACGCAGGTAGGAGGCTCCTGTGAAGTGTCCTGAAAGGCCCTCTTCACCTTTTCTCTGAGGGGTTGTTACCCAGATGTTCTGGATGGAGCTTCTCAAAGAGTGGCCCGAGGAACAGAAGCATCGATATTCCATCTAGTGTGGGAGCTTAATGGAAACGTACATTCGCAGATTCACCCCAGACCTAGTAAAGCAAACCTCTGGGAGCAATGCCCAGGAACCCGCATTTTAACATGTGCTCCTGGTGACCCTGATGTACCCCAAAGCTTGAGAAGCTTTGTTTTAGGAGATTTTCCAAACTTCTGGTGACATATCATGATGAAATTGTAGTTTTAATTAGTGGCAGTTATGGTTACAAGGAAACAAGATGTCCATGGGGCATAGCGAGATATATCCCCATGGAGTAGTGGTCTCGGTGGCAACAGAGTGGCTGAAGTGAAGAAAAAAGGTTTAGGTGACCACAGGACATGATGAACACAGAAGGTGCCTGGGATCGTGGAACGGATAGAATAAGAATTGGGAGTGGACTGAAGGAGAAGTTTCAGGGGTTAACAATTTGGGTGGGGGGCTAGATCTAATTATGGTTTTCTTAAGAAGAAGCAGTGAGGGGGAATCTGGGGATAGAGATTTAGATAAATACTCTATCCAGAAAAATATTAAACAGTGCCATATTACCCATACTAGTGTGTAATTTCCTTTCAAATGTCTAGGCAGACCTGGATTCTTCTTCCGCATCCCCCAAATATATACACCCAAACACTTCTTAAAAAAATTGATAATCATAGATTTACTTCCAGGGTGCAAGAGTACAAGGATCTGACCTCATTTATTGCCTCCTTTGGGCAGAAACATTTGTCAGTATTGGGATCTGCTCATGACTCGGTTTCCTTTGGGGCAGCTCAGTGGGCCAGTGTTCCTTCCAGAGGTGGGACTGTTCAACAACAAGCTGGCCCGATTCTGGAAAGAGCAGTTTCTTATAGAAACTTTGTGTGCATTACATAACCTACTGTTTTAATATGCAAAAGATGTCCTTTTGGAAAAGGTACTCATGGACCTCAGTGTGACTTAGAACAACCGACCACCATGTCACCACACGGGGAAAACAATAATAGATGGCTGTAGTGAGAGCCGAGCTCCCTGGGCGTCTTCCTCTCTTACACTCCTTGCTAGGTGTCCCAGGAAAAGGCCCTGAGCACTTTTTTTTCTTGATTTTTATAAAAAATTGAGACTTTAGATTCAATTCTCATGAATTCTCCAAGGAGCCTCCATTCTTCCTCTTCTCAAAAGCAACCAGAGGTGACCTCTGAAAGTGGTTTGCTATTCACTTGACCCAGAAAACCAAACAAAATCATGCAAATCAAGAGGTTCAAATCTTCATGTTCATTTTAAGAACACTCGTGAAACTTCCCAGGCCATCAAGAGTGTGCATATTTGAGAAACCACCACTTATCTGAAAGATGTCACTTTAAAGAAGCAATGTGTCCTATTCCGTCATTACAATGGTGGAGTTGGCAGGTGTGCCCTGGCTGAACAGTGTGGTTGGATACACAGTTGGTGGCCCAAAAACAGTGCTGAGTTTTTGCTACACATGCCTAAAAGTGCAGAGAGTAATGCTGATCTTCAGGGTTTAGATGTAGATTCTCTGGTCATTGAGCACATCCAGGTTAACAAAGCTCCCGAGCTGGGGTGTAGAATTTACACAGCTCATGGGCAGATTGGCCCATCCATGAGCTCTCCGTGCCACACTGAGATGATCCTCACTGAAAAAGAGCAGCTTGTTCCTAACCCAGAAGAGGAAGTTGCACAGAAGAAAAAGATATCCCAGAGGAAACTAAAGAAACAAAAGCTTATGGCCTGCGAGTAAATTCAGCGTGAAATAAATATTAAGTAAAAAAAAAAATTGAGACTTTACTTTTTTAGGGCAGTTTTAGATTCACAGAAAAATTGAGGAGAAGGTACAGAGATTTCCCATATACTCTCTAACCCCACACATGCATAGCCTCTCCATTATCCAGTACCAGACTAGTGTGTTACAATTAATGAACATACATTGACACATCATAATCATTCAAAGTCCATAGTTTACACTGTGGCCCACTCTTGGTGGTGTTTATTCTACAGATATGGACAATTGTTTAATGACATGAATACATCATTATGGATTCATACAGAGTATCATACAGAGTATTTCCACTAATACAGAGTATTAGTTTACAAAAATCCTCTGCACTCTGCCTATTCACCCCTCCCTCCCCCATCTCCTGGCAACAACTGATCGTTTTGCTGTCTCCATAGTTTTACCTTTGTCAGATTGTCACATAGTTGGAATCATATCGCATGTAACCTTTTCCGATTGACTTCCTTCACTTTATAATATGCATTTAAGTTTCCTCCGTATCTTTTTATGGCTTAACAGGTCATTTCCTTTTAGCGTTGAGTCATGTTCCATTGTCTGGATGGACCACAGTTTATCTGTTCACCTACTGAAGGACATCATGGTTGCTTCCAAATTTTGGCAAAAATGAAGACAGCTGCTATAAGCATTCATGTGCAGATTTTTGAGTGGACATAAGTTTTCGTCTCATTTGGGTAAATGCCAAGGGGCATGATTGCTGGATTGTATGGTAAGAGTATGTTTAGTTTTGTAAGAAACCTCTCAACTGTCTTCCAAGGTGCCTGTCTTCACCTCCAAGGTGAACCCTTTCGCATTCCCACCAGCGATGAATGAGCGCACCTCTTGCTCCACATCCTCACCGGCACTTCGGTGTTGTCAGTGTTCTGGATTTTGGCCATTCTTGTTCTAATTTGCATTTCTTTGATGACATATGATGTGGAGCATCTTTTCATGTGCTTATTTGTCATCTGTGTATCTTCTCTGGTGAGGTGTCTATTAAAGTCTTTGGCCCATTTTTAAACTGGGTTCATTTTCTTATTGTTGAGCTTTAAGGGTCCTTTGTATATTTTGGATGAGTCCATTTCCAGATATTTGTTTTGCATCTATTTTCTCCCAGCCTGTGGCTTTTCATTCTCTTGACATTGTCTTTCACAGAGCAGAAGCGTATCTATTATTTCTTTCATGAATTGTGCCTTTGGTGTTGCTTCTAAAACGTCATTGCCATACCCAGATTGATCTAGGCTTTCTCCAGTGTTATCTTCTAGGAGTTTTATAGTTTTGCAGTTGTATTTAGGTCCATGATCCATTTCAAGTTAATTTTTGTGAAGGTATAAAATCTACATGACCATCCTTGGTCCTGGCCATTTCTCAGGGTTAAGGAATGAGAGAATGTTTTTCTCCAGGACCAACAGCAGGTTTAGCAGATTTACTCACTACTTGCTGTAAAAGTGATGGATTCCCTAAGCTCAGTGTTCCTTTCTTTGTAACACAGAGAGTTCACTGCACGTTAAGTGTTTCTGGGCCCTCTGCATTGCCCTGTGGGACCTGGGGTCAAGGAGAACCAGCACAACTATGCTTGTGCTCACAGTGCTTGATTGGCTGTGAAAAGTCCTTGGTCTCTGACCCAAGAACAGTGTGTCTTCAGCATCCATGCAACAGTAACAGATTAGCCTACTAGCTTGTATGTAGGGTAAAATCAGATTACAAACCGACAGTTGTATGGTGAGAATTAGAGAGCTTTAGATCTCAGAAAAGGAATTTGTTCAAGGGTTTCCCAGAGAAGGTTGTTAGGAATGGAACAAAAAAGAGCAAATGGTAGGAGGGTATTCAGGATATTGAGAAGTAAAAAAATATATTTGAGAGGGTGTTTTATTTCCTAAGTGGCTGTACACATACACCCCTTATGGGGACAGTGCTTCAAGTTGGTTTGGAAAAGGAGAGGACAGCATTTTTTTTTTCTAATAATTCTGCTAATCTTGCCTTTAAATGGGTAGAAGTTGTTTCAAGGGATTGTAAACAGTGGCTCAGCAGGTCTCCATGGTCTGTGCCTGTGGCTCACGCAATCCAATGGGACACCCTACTGCCAAGGTAGAGACAGCTCGTATCATTCAGGTAGTAATAACATTTGCCGTTTAGGCTTTTTTACCTTCTCAATATATCTTCAGATCAAACTTTATAACAGTCACTTTTTCAATATCACTGAAGGGCGTAAAAATCTGGGGGAAAGCGTGTTCAAGTGAAACCAGAATGAGTTAGTAGGCCGGCAGTATAGGGGCGGCTAGTCAAAGAGACAGTCCCAGGTAAAGGATTGGGCAGATAGCATGTATGTGATGGCCTTCATTTTGCTGTTGTCTCGTCCCTTGATGTGTTGGCTGACTCCTTAGACATAATGAAGTTAGAATACACATCCCACAGTCGCACGATTGGAGCTTTTCAGAAAGGTGAGCCACAGGACAATTTTATTCCAAACTGATGTCGTTAGATTCTAGAGTCCCCATCATCACATTCTGTGTTATTGCCACGTTAAGTCCACGTGCAACCTAATGTTCAGTCTTCTGACCAGTTCCACCTACACAGGGCATTTTGTGGCCTCAAGGTGATGGCTTAGAAAGGAAGGGAGAGATTTATTTTTGATTAAAATATGGGAAAATGTTTAAGGTAAGCTTTTAAAAAGAAAAAAAATTATCTGTACATTTCATGTATAAAGGGCATTGATGCATTTACAAACCAAGCTTTAGCTCTTCCTTTAGTTTCCCACAATAACTGAGTATCTCAAATATCTGGATAATCTGGATATTTACCTGAAATACTCTTCAGAAAGGTTCTGTTTCATATGGTTAATATTTTAAAATGCATGAGGCAACACGGTATAAACTATTCTACTTAATTCCTTTCCATGGAGCAGTTTACTAGTCTCAAAGAGTTAGTATGTCTTATTATTTTTAAGACAGCAAGTTTTACCTTTTCCTTCAGGGGCTACTTTAGTTCTGGTGCCCTCCCATGTGTTTCACCTGGTCTCTCTCTCCGTCTGCTTCCCTGAGTCTTTCCACTTATCTTCCGAAGCTTTCACGGACGGGGCAGGGATGTGTGTGTAATGAGAGACTGTCTTATATTTAGACTTAGGCATTCTTTTGGGTCCCTCAGTTTTTTCCATATTGCTAAAGTGGAGGCTTGGTAGGTTTTCTCCTCTGCCCTCTCATTTGACACTGTTTTCCCCCTTCATTTGACACTTTTCTCACTCCAGCTGCTGGAAGGAGGACCGGGGCTTCCAAGCAGATCGTCCTGCGGATCAAGATACTTCAGACCCCCTGTACCACGGGGCCTCTTTCCTAACTCAGGCAGCTGTGTCTCTTGACCATGAAACAGGCCGTCCTAAGATACGCAGAGTCAGTTTACCTTCTTCACTGAATACATCTCGTTCATCTTTCTATGGAAGAAGGCCTTCTTTATTGGTTAAGCTGCAGAAAAGCAGTGCTTCCCTTCAGAGTCAACAGAGTAGAGTTAACTTCGATTCTCAAGAAAAAAGCAGCTTTGGTGATTTAAAATCGTCCTCAGAACATTTTCATTTTAAATCCAGAAGACTTTCCTCTGCTCCTAAATTAAGTATAATTTCCTGTGATGAAAGTGCTATGTGTTTTGATCTTCAACCAAGTTGTGACATATTTAATCCAAGTGAAACTGGAATACTTTATACAAACTCAAGTATTACTGATACTGAAAAATACGTAAGCTCTTGTTCTCCCGACTGTCACAGTAAACATTTTATAAATTTTGAAACACAAGTTAATTCCTCAGCCAGTTGGAACTCTGTTGCTAGAAACAACCATCAACAAAGCACAGCAACCTTCCTTTCTCTCCCAGCTCACATGTCCTGTCCTTACCGAGAAAATGAATTTGCCACGGATATTCAAGAAAGAAGCCAATTAAGGAAAGATTCTCTTCATTCTGGTTCTCAAAGTCACAGTACAGATCACTCTCCAGCTGTGATCTAATAGCATCCCTTTCAAAGTGTAGCTTCTGCTCCCCATAATGTTGGCTTTTCTTTGTTTTATAAGCTTACTAAGAGCTTTATCCCGTTTTTAAGTGAAGCTATCTCAAGTTCCTCTGAGGGTGAAAATATTGCTAGCTTGTCTCAAGATGAAGACAAATCTTCACCTATTGAAATTCTAAGATAAGTCACCTTGGATTTGATCCTGTCTTGGAAGGGCGGCCACATCAGAGGTTTCCCCAGCAGGCACACTCAGTGGCCTGTAGAAATCACTGCTCAGTTCTCATAGACGTCTTCTCCCTTACTAGCTTACTTCACTGCATTTTTTGAAAAAGATTTCTATGTTGCAGTCTAAATGGTATTTTAATTTCTGTGTTTTTGAAAGATAGTTCATTAACATTATTGGAATATGGAAGTCAGTTTATTCATGTGTCTCAGGCTTTTAACAGATTTACTGCTTATAGATTGACTAGTCCCAAATTTCTGAGTGGCCATAATACATCTGTGGGCTGCAAATGACATCAAGCTTTAATATACAGGCCTTCTAAATGTAATGCATTCTTTTAGAGTTTAACATCTTTTCTCCTAGTCTAGTCGTCACAGGTAGTATTCCTATATAATCTATGGGATGGAGCAAAAGTAGGTTTGCAGTTGTTCATATGGAAAATAATACAATAATTAATAAATAATACTATAAGAATAAACTGTTTTGCATCCTCACAACTGTAAACCTACTTTGCTCCACCCTGTACGTTGCTCCGTGTATCCATTCAGAAATTGTCATTTGTATGAGCCCTGTTAGCTTTATTTCTCATGCCACACATTCCACTGACAGGTAATGTTTTTACTAATACAAGGATCAAACCCTCAGTGAAAAATTGTCATGGAATTATGTAGACTGTATTAAAACCAGATATTTTAGTTAAATACTTTTTTAAAAGTATGTTTTATTGATTTTGCTATTACTCCCAGTTTTTCACCTTTTGCTCTCTTCCACCCAGCAGCCCCCACTCCCTCAGGCAGTCCCCACACCGTCATCCACGTCTCTAGGTCGTGCCCGTATGCTGTTTGGCTATACTATTTCCTGTGCTGTACTCCGCATCCCCATGGCTATTCTGTAACTACCAATTTGTACTTCTTAATCCCTTCCCCTTTCTTACCCATCCCCCAACCCCCCTGTCATCTGGCAACCATCAAAATGTTCTCTGTATCTATAATTCTGTTTCAGTTCTACTTGTTTGCTTAGTTTGTTTTTTAGATTTAATTGTTGATAGATGCGTATTTATCGCCATCTGTTTGTTCATACTGTTCTTAAATAATTCATTTTAGCATTTCATGTAATAATGGTTTGGTGATGATGAACTCCTGTAGCTTTTTCTTGTCTAGGAAGCTTTTCATCTGTCCTTCAATTCTAATTGATAGCTTTGCTGGATAGAGTAATCTAGGTTTTCATGACTTTGAATATTTCTTGTCAGTCTCTTCTAGCCTGCAAAGTTTCTTTTGAGAAATCAGCTGATGGTCTTATAGGAGCTCCCTTGTAGGTAACTAGCTGCTTTTTTCTTAAGATTCTCTTTGTCTAACTTTTGGCATTTTCATTATGATAGGTCTTGGTGTGGGCCTCTTTGGGTTCATCTTGTTTGGAACTTTCTGTGCTTCCTGGACTTGTATGTCTGTTTCTTTCACCAAGTTAGGGAAGTTTCCTTCATATAGGTTTCCACTTTCCTTTTCTCTATCTTCTCCTTCCAGCTCCCCCATGATGCAAATGTTGGAATGCTTGAAGTTATCCTAGAGGCTCCTTATACTATCCTCATTTTTTTGGATTGTTTTTTTCTTCTTGCTGTTCTGATCGGGTGTTTTTGCTTCCTTATATTCCAAATCACTGATTTGACCCTCAGTTTCATCCACTCTACTGTTGATTCCCTGTAAATTGTTCTTCATTTCAATTAGTGTATCCTTCATTTCTGACTGGTCCTTTTTTATGGTTTCCATGTCCTTTTTATGCTGCTGACATTCTCTGAGTTCATCTGTTCTTCCCCTAAGTTCATTGAGCATCCGTATAACCAATGTTTTGAATTCTGCATCTAGCCTCCATTTAGTTCTTCTTACAGAGTTTTGTTCTGTCCTTCCATTTGGGTCATGTTTTATTTATTTTTTAAAAGATTTTATGTATTTATTTTTAGAGAAAGGGGAAGGGAAGGGGAAGGAGAAGGAGAGAAACAACAATGTATAAGAGAAATATTGATCAGTTGCCTCCCGCATGCCCCCAACTGGGGACCTGGCCCTGACTGGGAATCAAACCGGCAACCTTTCTTTTCACAGGCCGGCACTCCATCCACTGAGCCACACCAGCCGGGGCTCATTTGGGCTATGTTTTAACTACTTTTTTTTCCCCCAAAGAAAATGATGCTTTTAATATTTGAGTGTATTTCTTCTCATTTTTTTAAATTTTTATTTTAAATAATATATATTTTTAAATTTAATCTTTGTTGTATTTTTTTTATACTACCTTGGTGTCCCATTGTACCCCCCTGCCCTGAGCAATCCCCACTGTTGTGCATGTCCATGAGTCCTTTTTCCTTTTGGCTCAATCCCTCCATCCCTTAGCCACCCCCTGCCTCCAGAGCTGTCAGCCTGCTTTCCATCTATGAGTCTGAAAACTAAATATTTTTAATACACATGCATGTATGTGTCCAGGAATTCATAGAACTCTGAAATCAGAGATAAAAATGTTATATTAGTTATTTTTATTTTCTAAAGTTAATATTTTTCAGATTTTTTACAAAATTTTTATCTTATACTATTAAATAAAATTTTATTTTAAAAAGTATCTCTAAAATTTTTATTTTCAAGAGTGAATATGTTTTCAATTTTTTTCCATTATGCAGTGTTTATAAATGTACTTATCAGAATAACTAATGAGGGGACAATGTATATAGGCAGTTAAAAAATACTTAAGTTAGAATGTAATTAATCTCTTTTTAAAGATTTTATTTATTTAATTTTAGACAGAGGGGAAGGGAGGGAGACAGAGATGGAGAGAAATATCAATGTGTGGTTGCCTCTCACGTGCCCCCAACTAGGGACTTGGCCCACAACCCAGGCATGTGCCCTGACAGGGAATTGAACCAGCAACCCTTTGGTTTGCAGGCTGGCACTCAATCCACTGAGCAATACCAGCCAGGGCAGAATGTAATTAGTCTTTTAAAAGAGGAAAGGAATTTACATTATTTTCAATTATTTGCCATTATAAAATATCCCCTAAAGGTGTCATTGGGCTAAGATGTTATTTTTCTGTTTTATCATTTTTCCCTCCAGTACTATTTGTTGGAGACTGTTTTTTTCTCCCATGAATAGTTTTGTCAAAAACCATTTGACCATATACCTTAGGGTTTACTTCTAGGCTCTCTATTCTACTCCATTGATGTATATGTCTGATTTTATGCCAGTACCTACTGTTTTCATTAGTATAGTTTTGTAAGAAGTTTTTAAATCAGGAAGTGTGAGACCTCTAACTTTTTTGTTCTCCTTGAAGATTGTTTTGGCTACTTAGGATCTTCCATATGAATTTTAGAATGGATTTTTCTATCTTTACAAAAGACATTGTTGAGATTTTGAGAAGGATTATACTGAATTTATAGATCACTATGGGTAATATTGCCATCTTGACCATATTAAGTCTTCAAACCCATGATACGAGATTTCCATTTGTGTCTTCTTTCATTTCATTCATCTATGTGTTGTAGTTTTCAGGGTACAAGTCTTTCACCTCCTTGGTTAAGTTTATTTCTCTATATTTTATTCTTTTTGATGGCATTTAGGAGCTGTTTTCTTTATTTCCTTTTCAGATTGCTCGTTATTAATATATAGAAACAACTAATTTTTGGAAGTTATTTTGTATCCTGCAACTTTGCTGACTTTCAATAATTTCAATATCCCAATTGAAATTATTATTGTTCCCCCCCTTGAGTTTATTATTGTGGTGTATTACATTGATTGATTTTCATATATTGACTAATCCTTGCGTTCCCAGAATAAATCCCATTTGCATTGCATATAACCATTTTAATGTGCTTTCAAATCTTTTTTGCTATTGTTTTATTAAGGATTTTTGCATCAATATTTATCAAAAGTATTGTTCAATTTTTCTTACAGTGTATTTGTTTGGCTTTGGTGTCAGGATAATGATGACCTCATAGAATGAGTTAAGAAATGTTCTTTCTCTTTAACTGTTTGGAGGAATTTGAGTAATAGTTGTTTTATTTTATTTTATTTTTTATTAAAAGATTTTATTTATTTTTAGGCAGAGGGGAAGGGAGGGCGAAAGAGAGAGAGAGGAACATCAATGTGTGCTTGCCTCTTGCACACCCCCCACTGGGGACCTGGCCTGCAACCCAGGCATGTACCCTAACTGGGAGTTGAATTGGCGACCCTTTTTTTTGTAGGCTGGCGCTCAATCCACTGAGCCACACCTGCCAGGGCATACTCGTCTTAATTATTCTTTAAATGTGTATGGACTTCAGCAGTGAAGTCGTGTGGTCCTGGGCTTTTCCTTGTAGTAGGAGGTTTTTGATTACTGAGGTCTCCTAGGAGTGTTATGTAGCTGTCTGTTTCTCCCTTCAGTTGCCAATGTTTGCTTCATGTATTTAGGGACTCTAATGTTTCGTGAATATATGTTTATTATTGGTACATATTCTTGGCAAATTGAGTCTTCTTTTAATTATATAATGTCCTTCTTTGTCTCTTGTAAGTTTTTAAGTTAAGTTCATTTTCCATGATGTTAGTATAGCCAGCTCTGTTTTCTTCTAGTTATTATTTACATGAAACATCCTTTTTACCCTTTTACTTTCAACCCATTACCTGTCCTTAGTTCTAAAATGAGTCTCTTATAGACAGCATATAGTTCATTCTGATTTTTTTCTCCATTCTACCAACCTGTATCTTTTGATTGGGGAATTTAATCCATTTACTTTTAAAGTAATTACTAAGAGGGAAAGACTTACTATTGCCATTTGTTATTACTTTTCTATGTGTCTTATATAGCTTTTTCCTTTCATTTCCTCCCTTAGTGCATTCCTTTGTGTTTACTTGATTTCTGAATGTATAAATTAGTTAAACTTATATTTTTTTACTTTATATAAATGAAATAATATGCTATGTACTCTTGTGTCTAGCTTCTCTCAGTTGACATTATTTTGGGATATTCATCCATTTTGTTGTGTATAGCTGTAGATTGTTCATTCTCGTTACTAAGTATTCCTCTATTGTGTAAATATACCACAGTATTCAAGCTTTCTATTTCTAATGGTCGTTTGATAGTTTCCCGTTGTGGAATGTTGTGATTGGATAAACATAGGTACACATTTCTGTTGGGCATATACCTGGAAGTGAAATTGCTAGATCCATAGAGCACACGTATCCAGCTTTCAGTTGCATTGCCAAACGTATTTCCAAAGCGCTTAGACCTACTTGCACTCCTGTCAGCCATATATGAGATCTCCGTTTTCCCCACACCCTCACCCACCCTTAGGATTTTGTCTTTTTCATTTTAGCCATTCTGGGAAGCATACAGTTAGAAGTGTATTTTTTTAATGATTTTTAAATGTTTAGTTTTCCCCACTACTTTGTAGTGGTGATTTCTAACTGAGTGGCATTGTGAACAGAGAATACAGCCTGCAGGACAGATTGTTTGTTATCTTCCGTGGCATGCTCTCCGGCCTTGAGCACATGACGGTTCTCCTAAATATTCCATACGTGCTAGAGAAGAAAGTGTTCTCAGATGCTCCATGTCTAGTTCTGTGTATGTTGGTTAGATCTGAGCTTGTTAATTTTGGTGTTCATATTGTATCCTTCTTATTTTTTTCATGTATTTTATCCATTACTTAGAATTTTTATGTTAAAAAATCTCCCATTCTGATTAGTGGATTTAATTTCTCTTTGTATATCTTTTAATTTGTGCTTTTTTATATATTTGAAGCTTGTGTTTTTAGATGCATAGAAGTATTGTTTTATGTCTGTCTTTAAATTAATTGCTTTTTTCCCTAAAGAATATTATGTCTGATATTAATGCCATTACTTTCTTTTTACTATAACTTTTTTATTATATCTCTGGTGCATAAAATTGAATTAAAAATTATCTTTAGCTCATGCAGATCCTGATGATTGGTTCGTGCATGTGTCACTTTTACCCATTTATTTGCTTAGCTGTAAACAGTATAGTAAGTATCCATGAAGCCCTCTCCTAAAAGATAGGACCTAAACAATAATCCTCATGAAACCATTTGCTCCCCTGCCAGCCCTTAATTCTGAATCCGTATTGTTCATTCCTGGCTTTCCTTTTTGTATAACTTTATTGCATGTGTATATTCCTTAAAAAACATTTAACTTTCATTGTTTTTATAGAAGGGGGATCCTACTGTGTAGAATTTTAGGAGCTTTTTTTCTGCTCAATATAAGTTTGTTAAGCCTCCTCTATATTCTGCATGTGCACATCCCCGCATTTCTCTCATTTCGACTGTCGTCTAATACTCACCCACTCTGCTGTTGGGCGTGCAGGTTATTGCCCGGTGTTTGCTGTTGGGAAAGTGCTGTTGTCTCTATCTGCACGCAGCTCTCCTTCTGCACAGGGGAGGGGACTTGGGCTACTGGGCCCTAGGTACGTGCAGGTCCAATACAGGAAGATAAGGCCGATGTGCTTTCCTAATTGGTTTTACCAATTCACATACACATGGAACCCTGTGGACGAACTTCCTCTCCAAAATTTGGTGTTTTCAGACTTTTTAAATTTTGGAAATGAAAAGGTGTAAAACAGTGGCTCTCTGTGGTTGTTATTTGCATTTCTCATCACCAGTGAATGTTTGACATCTGTTCTTGGCTACATGTATTTACTCACTTGGGAAAGCCTATTTATGTTTTTGAGCACATTTCTATGGAGTTTACTGTGTTTTTGTCACTGAGTTTGGGAAATATTTATATATTCTTAATATTAATGTTCTCCAGTTAGGTGTGTTACAAAATACCTGTTTCTGGTTTTTAAATTGTTTTTGTATTTTTGAAAGTATCTATCGATTAGCAGCAGTTTTTCATTTTAATATAGTCAAATTGATTACTCATCTATAATTAATAATTCTTTATAGTTAATGCTTTTTTACCTCAGTTTTAAAATTTTTTTTTGCCCCAGAGAATGAAAGATAATCACCTATATTCTCTACTTAGAGTTTAAAAACATTTTTAATTCTTTATACCATCTAGAGTTATTTTTAAATAATAAAAGGTAGAGATTCAATTTCATCTTGTTTTTGTAGAGATAACCACTTTTTTCAGCTCAATCCATACTGACATGAGATCTGTTATATTCCACATTTCCATATACAAGGGGGGACCAAAAAAAACGGAATTTATTTGTAAAAAATTGTGTATTTATTCTTACATGTCACCTTCAAAGTACTCTCCATTCGATGCAATACACTTATCGAGATTTTTTTTCCACTGCTCAAAACAGTTTTTGAGCTCATCGGTTTTGGTGCCTTTTAGTGCTTCTGCCATTTTTTTGTTTCACCTCTCCCACTTTGGCAGAACGTTTCCCTTTGAAGACTTTTTTCATCTGGGGAAACAAAAAAAAGTCACTGAGGATCGAGATCAGGTGAATAGGGAGGGAGGGGCATCAGGGTCAGGCCGTTTTGGGTTAAAAACTGCTGAACACTTAGCACAGTGGGGGCAGGTACGCTCGTAAAATCACCCATCAGGAAATGGGCAGATGCGTTGAAAAAATCTTCAAAAAAAAATTCACTGAGTCCGATCGTAGCCTCTCCATGACACCAGCTGGTGCACTGATACAGATGGCTTCCTGGAACACTCACCTAGTGGGGAAGCCTGTACTACGAAGGGCTGCCCTCCAGAAGATAATCCCAGTTTTTTGGGGGGTGCCCCCTCGTATGGATGGGTTTGTTTCTGGGCTCTGCTCTATTCCATCACTCACCCATTTATTCTTGTACCAGTACACACTGTCTTTAATTATTGTAGCTTTATAATTATAAAGCTTCAGAAATGAGTCGGTCCTCATTTCTGGTGAGTTAAATCTTCTTTCCCTGTTCTCTTTCTTCAAGAGTACTCTGACTACTGTAGGCTCTTTACTTTTCCATGTCACTTTTAAAGTCATCTCATGAAACTTCATGAAAATTCCTTTTAGTTTCATGAAATTGGGATTACATTGAATCTGTAGATTAATCTGGAGAGAGTTTACATATTTATGATACTGGGTGTTTCTAACTATGGACATGATATTTTTTTCATGCATAATAGGTCCTTTTATGAACATCTTTTAATGCATTTTTTATAATGTTCTCCATAGAATTTTCCCATATTTTGTATTAGATTTATTCCTAGGTGTTTGATATTCTCTGAGATCATTATAAATTAAATATTTTATTTAATTATGCTTTTTAGGTTTTTTGCTGCTAATACATAAAAATGAAACTGACTTTTATATGTCAATCTTACATGTAGCCAACTTGCTAAGCTCTCGTGCTGGTGTCATAACTTGCAGATTTTAAAATGTTGTCTATGTAAATAATCATCTCCTCTGCAATAAAAGAGGGTTATGCTACATTTGAACAAGTATGTGAAACAGGCAAGGGATTGAACTGCGTGGCTATACAGGGAAGAACAGACGGGATAGAAGGAACAGCAAATACAAAGCTGTTAAAGCAGGACTGTGACCGAGGCGTTCAAGGACTCTCTAGGAAGCCAGAGCGCCTGGAGGGCTGTGGGCAGGGAGGAGAGCGGGGGATGAGGTAGGGGCACTGGGTTTGGCTGTGTAGGGCCTTGTGGACCACAACAAGGTCTCAGATTTTCATTCGGATTTGGACACCCATTGGAGGTTTTGAGCACAGGGTGACATGATTGGAATCAAGTTTTTCAAAGGCTGTTCTGGCTGCTGTGTGGAGAATAAGCTGTAGGGGTCAAGGACTGTGGCAGGGAGATGTGATTATAGTAACCCAGGTGAGAAGATGGCGGTTCAGACCAGGGCAGCAGTAGGCAGGGGTGGTGATACAGTGGCTGTCTTCTGGATCTGTTTTGAAGCTAGAACCCAGAGGAATTTCCAACAGGCTGGATATTGCCTAGGAGAGAAAAAGAAGAGCCAGGGATGTTTCTAAGTGTTTTTGATTGGGCAACTGGAAGAATGAAGTTTCCATTAATAATGTTGTTGAAGAACTTGAATATCATTTCATATAGTATCTTCTTTATAAGGGCTTTGAAATAAACTTATCTTGTATTGGAAACAGTTGCCTTTCTCTCAAAAACTTGTTTCATTTGTATCTTTGTTAGTATTTGCTGGGGACTGTGACTACATTGGCTGCTGGAAGATTTGGGTCCCTTGTAGTAAGGATATAGATTTTTAAAGTGTATGTATTTTTTAAATTTATCTCACTCACATTTGGCCTTGTTTTTATCTTTTTTCACTACTTTTAATTTGTTCTCTATATGTTATACATCCTTACGTACCTCCTTAAAATCTTTTTAGAACAGGACATGTTTTGGATAAATGAAAACAGGTTGTTTTTTGTATGCCACCAAAAAAAAAAGAGGAAAATGTAGAAAGTAGCATGAGTTTTTAAAAACTAAGGATTACAACATCATGTGGAACTATAAATATGTATGTGTGCGTGTGCGTGTATTGAGTGCCTGCCTGCCGAGCAC
Organism: Desmodus rotundus; assembly: GCF_022682495.2. Classification (NCBI taxonomy): domain Eukaryota; kingdom Metazoa; phylum Chordata; class Mammalia; order Chiroptera; family Phyllostomidae; genus Desmodus; species Desmodus rotundus. Next base: position 145,024,339 of record NC_071391.1, on the reverse strand, counting down.
GCAGCGATGTTCACTGCATACCCGCTCTGTGTCGAGTGCTGTTCTAGGCACTTGATGCATCACTTGGGAAAACAGAGAACCCTGTTGTCAGTCTAGTGGGGGCGATACTGAGAAAAAACAGCACGTGTAGTAGGTTAGTATAGTAGAAGATGATACTGCAGGAAAGAAATGCCGAGAGTGATAAGGGCGATTGGCCGTGGAGGGAACGGGTGGGTTGCAGGGTGGAGGTTGCTGTATCCCATGGACTATTGGTGTTGGTCTGGGTGGGCCGCATGGAGATGACGACGTTGGAGCTGAGACTCCAAGGAGGTGAGGGTATGAGGGAAGAGCATTCCATCAGAGGGAAGAGCAAGCGAAGGTCCTGAGGTAGCGGTGTGACTAGCACGTTTAAGGAGCAGCTGGGCAGCCAGTGTGGAGCCGAGTGAGTGAGAAGAGCGTAGGAACAGGAGAGGCGGTGTGGGCTGCGAGACAAATTGCATAGGACCTCGTGGACTGTGGTGAGGACTTGAGCTTTTTCTCGGAGTGAAGGGCTGTCAGCGTAAGAGTGGAATGATTTTTAAAGGATCACTCTGGCTACTATCATGTAACTTTCAAGAGAGTTGATGGTTATTTCTGCAATTTTAGGTATATTACCGCTAACACCGATACAGAAGAACAGAGTTTCCCAGCCCTTAAAGCACTGAACGCGTACACTGAGGAATTAAACTTGAATGTCCTTCTGCAGAAGGTGGATCGCTTACGCACGAACGAGTCCAGCAAGACGGAGAGTTTTGAACTACTTTACGACCACAAAGAAAAGGTAAGAGATATATGATGATAACGTGCATATAGTTTTGATTTTTTAATTTAATCTACTGTCCCATTCGTGTTATAACCATAAGAGTTGTGTCACAGTTTACAGGAGCTAAGCGACTGCTGCAGTGTTTCTGTAATGTGACTAAAAGTTGTGTGATGTGTTTGTAGGAGTTTATTAGGCTCTAAGATCATAAAAGTGGGAACTGGAGACATGAGTATTGAGATTTACCATATTTTGCTGTGTAAAATGCACACTTTTTGCCCAACCTTTTGATGGAAAAATAAGGATGCTTACTATACATGCATGGGCGTAATGATTACATACCACGGGTATAACAATGTTACAGTGTGTACCATTGCTATACAATGTGCGCAAAAATGTGGGTGCGTGTTATACATGGCAAAATACAGGGTACTTTGATTTTTATTAATTTGTTGTATTTAATAAATATTTTTTAACAGATAAATAATGAGACACATTGCTACTCTTGGGGAGGAAGAAAAGTTACATTTTAAGTTTTCTAACTTAAAGTTATTAATGTAACAGTTATTAACATAAAAATTACTAATATAAGTATTTTAATCTACTTCTATCAGTGGTTATTCTTCAGTGTTTAATGTTGGGATGAATTGGGGAAGCCCATTCCTGCCATTGTCACAATCACCACCACCACCACCACCTCCACTATCACTACCAACACCACCACCACCACCATCACCACCACCAACAACAACACCAGCACCAATATCATCACCACCACCATCACCACCAACACCAATACCACCACCACCACCATCAACACCATCACTACCACCATCACCACCAATACCAACACCAATATCATCACCATCACCAACAATACCAATACCACCACCACCACCAATATCATCACCACCACCATCAACACCAACACCATCACTACCACCATCACCACCAATACCAACACCAATATCAACACCATCACCACCAACACCAATACCACCACCACCATCACCACCAACACCAATATCATCACCACCACCATCACCACCAACACCAATGCCAACATCAAAAATAAGAGTTTGCAATATCCCAAGGAGCAATAAATCTCTTTCTCATAAACAAGTCTAATCTTTGAGGATTTAGTAACACATTGTCTAGAAGTTTTTTAATCTCCAGGATTATATTTAGGTAATTTAGGTAAAAAAAAAATGACTGCTCTTTTGAGTATTTGTGATCTGTAATAACTTACTGATATTATCTGAAATGCTCGTTGAAACTTTGCATCGATGGTAGATAACTTAGAAGATAAATAAGAAGAGGATACTACAACCCAGGGAGAATGTGTAGATTCTGGCATCTATCAATTCTGTCTTCTACGTAGGTGTGGGGCTAATGTCTGGATAGTGTTAATTGGTTTTAAGTCCCAAATGTAATGCTATATTAAGTCATTTTTGTAGCCATGAATATTTTAATTTAAAATGTTAGACGCACAGGAATAGATTCAGTCATCTATACATACCAGCTTACCTACCTAATTTTTTAAAGTTGCAGTGGAGAACATTTTTAGTTTGGCCAAGGTCCTGAGTCAGTCTGATGTGCAGTTCTATCTTTTCAGTTTAGAGATGAAATAGAGTTTATTTGGCGGTTCGCTCGTGCTTATGGAGACATGTGTGAGCTTTCTACAAACACACAAGAAAAGAAACATTACGCTAATATTGGTAAGTATTTTGTAAAGATTGGTTATCCTCAAGTGGCAATTATTGCCTATAATAAAACACTAATGAATTTTAATTAAAGCTAAATTATCTGAGCTAAAACTAATATGTTTAATCTATTTTAGTATATCCTGGTACTGAAAAATACACATAATCTAAGGACAGAATGGTTTTTTAGGACTAAGTATATGTTCTTTAAAAATATTTGAATATATTAGAATAAACAACTGGAAAACTCAAATTTTAGCTTTTAATGTTTATATAATAAAGCCACAGAAAGATGAGACGTGAAGTGCTAATGGTCGAGAAGCAATAAGAGGCAGAAGACACTTATCCTCAAACATAGTCTTTCACCACAATTAAAATAGCCCCCCACTTCCTATAATGTGGAACTCCAGGTGCCACAAAAAAATAACTACTCAGACCTTAATTAGTTTTTTTCAAAATTTATCTTGATAAAACAAGATTAACCCTGAGTTGATCATTGTTTTAGCTGAGCGATAAGTAGTACATGGTGGTTTATTATACTCTTCTCTATACTCTTCTGCTTATTTTTGAAATTTTCCTTAATAAAAACAACAAAACAAAACCAGCCAGAATGTTAACCCATTTATACATACATACTTTGCCTTGACTCTCACTGGATAGCGGAACTCTTTCTTGCAAGAAGTCCCTTCACTGCCATTTCCGTGAGCTTCAGGGTAATGATCTGACTAAAAACTTCTTTAATTCTTTCATTCCTCTCTTTTGCAAGTTTCTCTTCTCTAAGATAACATGAGGAGGAAACAGCAGGAAGATAATGATACTTCGGATTTCCTTCCAGTCTCTTCTTCTGTCCTTTTTATTTCCAAGGAGGAAGTATTTCCAAACTTCTGTAATTACATTTCTTCCACTGGTAGATTTCCTTGCCAGCTGACCTCTGCTCTGACTCTCTCTTAGTGGGAGGTGGATGAGAGGAATCCTCTTGTTCTTTACAAATTCACCATCAGTTTGTGGGGTAGTTTTTCCACAGCAAGTCGTCTTGTAGGCCATAGACAAAATGGAATTCTAGAGAAGAGATTTATTAACTTGAAGGTAAATGAAAATTTAACCAAAAAGAACAAACTGATTGTTTATATCTACTAAGAAAAACAAAGTATATCAATATAAACTGTTCTAAGATTCATCATATTAAATACATTTCAAAACATTTATTGTATTTTTTCATTACCATTTAGCCCCCTTATACCCACCACACCCTCGCAGTTACCACCCTGTTATCCGAGCCCATGAGTCCTTTTTCCTTTTTGCTTGATCCCTTCACTCTCTAACCACCCCCGCCCCACCCCCCAGCGGTCGTCCTGCTCTCTATCTGTGAGTCTGTCTCTATTTTGCTTGTTAGTTCAAAGCAAATGTGTTCATTAGATTCCACATATGAGTGAAATCATATGATATTTGTCTTTCTCTGACTTATTTCACTTAGCATAATATTCTCTAGGTCCATCCATGCTGTTGCAAAGGGTAAAATTTTTCTTCTTTTTTACAGCCAAATAGTATTGTGTTGTGTGAATGTCCCATAATTATTTTATCCCTCATCTACTGACGGACACTTGGGCTGCTTCCAAATATTGGCGATTGTAAATAACGCTTCAATGAACATAGGGGTGCTTATGGTCTTTTGAATTAGTGTTTTGGGTTTCTTCAGATATGTTCCCAGAAGTGAGATTACTGAGTCAAAAAGCAGTTCCATTTTTAATTTTTTGAGGTACCTCCAGAGTGTTTTCCACAGTGGTTGCACCAACCTGCATTCCCACCATATCCACACCAGCACTTGTTGTTTGTTGATTTATTGATGATGGCCATTCTGACAGCTGTGAGGTGGTATCTCATTGTGGTTCTAATTTGTATTTTTCTGATGATTAGTGACATTGAGCATCTTTTGTCTATTGGCCATCTGTATGTCCTCTTTGGAGAAGTGTCTATTCATATCATTTGCCCATTTTTTAATTGGATTGCTTGTTTTTTTTTGGTGTTGAGTTTTATAAACTCTTTATAAATTTTGGATATTAACCCCTTATCAGATGTATTAGCAAATATGTTCTCCCATTCTGTGGTTTGTCCTTTCATTTGTTGATGGTTTTCTTTGCTGTGAAAAAAACATTTTAGTTTAATGTAATCCCTTTTGTTTATTTTTTTTCTTTTGTTTCCCTTGCCTAGGGAGATATATCAGGTGAAATATTGCTACAAGCAGTGTCTGAGATTTTACTGCCTATATTTTATTCTAGGATTGTTACAGTTTGGGGTCTACCATTTAAATCTTTAATACATTTTGAGTTTATTCTTGTGTGTAGTGTAAGAAGGTGGTCTAGTTTCATTTTTCTGCACATATCTGTCCAATTTTCCCAGCACCATTTGTTGTATAAACTATCTTTAGCCCGTTGTATGTGTTTGCTTCCTCTGTCAAATATTAATTGAATATAAATGTGTGGGTTCATTTCTGGGCTCTCTACTCTGTTCCATTGATCTGTGTGTCTGTTTTTATGCCAGTACCATGCTGTTTTGATTACTGTGGCCTTATAATATAGTCTGATATTAGGTAGCATGATTCCTTCAACTTTGTCCTTCTCTCTCAGGATCGCTGTTGCTATGTGGGGCCATTTGTGGTTCCATATACATTTTTGAAATATTTTTCTAGTTCTGTGAAATACGTCTTTAGAATCTTGATAGGAATTGGGTTGAAACTATAGATTGCTTTGGGTAGCATGGACATTTTAGTGATGTTAATTCTTTCTATCAGTGGACACTATATGTGCTTCCATTTATTTGTATTTTCTTCTATTTCTTTCTTCAGTTTCTTATAATTTTCTGTGTACAGGTCTTTTACATCCTTGGTTAGGTTTATTCCTAGGTATTTTATTCTTTTTGAATGGGATTGTGAATGGGATTGTTTTCTTTCTTTCTATTAGTTCATTGTTGGCATATACTAAATGCAACTGATTTCTGGGTATTAATTTTGTATCCTGCTACTTTGCTGAATTCGTCTTTTGGATTCTAGTAGTTTTTTGATGGAATCTTTGAGGTCTCTGTGTACAATATCATGTCACCTGCAAATAAAGATAGTTTTACTTTTTCCTTTCCAATTTGGATGCCTTTTATTTTTTCTCCTTGTCTGATTGCTATGGCTAGGGCTTCCAGTACTATGTTGAGTAAGAGAGGTGAGAGTGGACATCCCTGCCTTGTTCCCGATCTTAAGGGGACCACTTGTAGTTTTTGCCCATTGAGTATGATGCTGGCAGTGGGTCTGTCACATATGGCCTTTATTATGTTTAGGTATGTTCCCTCTATTCCCACTTTGCTGAGAGTTTTTATCATAAGTGGGTGCTGGATTTTTATCAAATGTTTTCTCTGCATCATTCACATGATCATGTGGTTTTTACCCTTAATTTTGTTCATGTGGTGAATCACATTTATCTATTTGTGAATGTTGTACCAGCCTTGCATTTCTGGAATAAATCCTACCCCAGGCATTAGGTCTCCTTCTGTATTTCAAGGTAGAAATATTATAGCAAAATAGACATGGTCTCTGACTGCAGAGGATCTTGTGGCTCTGTGGGAGAGGCAGTATTATTCAAATAATCATACACATAAAGAAACAAACTGAAAAACATTGTTAGTAAAGAAGGAGGCTGGTGTGCAGAGAATGTGTAGCAGGAGGATATGACAGTGCGGGTGGGCATTGGTGCAGGGAAATCTTCCCTGTGGAAGTAATGGTTTCACACAGGTGAAATCACTTGGGATCTGTTTTCAAATGGAGTGGGAGTTTAATTGAGTTAATGTATGAGCTGGTAAAAATGGAAGAAGAAATACGCTGGAGGAAATTTAGGGACAAGAGTGTACTATAAATTAGAGTAGGATATACTCAAAATAAGAAAAAAGTTTATTGTGTCAAAGAAAAAGCAGTGAAGCCTCAGAAGTGTTCATTTAGTTACTGAAATAAATTTAAAAGAATTGCTTTTCTCATCCATTTAAGAAATATTTATTTAAAAATTACTGAGTAAATTACTGAGCAATGGTAGAATGAAGGGTGGAGGGAAGGAGAGGTGGGTGGGGGGGAGATGTAACTATGATGAAGACAGTGGGACACTAAGGAACTTACTGTGTGGAACAACACGGGGACAGCCAGTTATCACTCAGTGGACAGGTCGTGGGTGCTTGGTGATGACAAAGTAAATACACTGCAGCTGGGATCAGCCTTTGAAGGACGTTGGAACTCAGTACGAGGGAGGAAGAGTGCCGAGTGTCATTCTCATGATAGCATATTGAAATTGTTATCTGAGGGAAGATTGGTTCCTGGAGAATGCAGAATGCTTTCACAAACTCAAATTGGGGTATCCCATTATGTAGTACATCTTTTTGAAGTGCTATGATTGATCATAACTTGTATTAGATATAAAATGTGAGTTATATCTACAGGAACGTTGTTATAATTTCCAGAATTAAATGATCAAGACAAATGCCTCAAATAGGTTACCAAATACAATGCTGTAAGGGAAATGTCTTTCCCTTCAGCCCTCGGCTGCATAAATGAGGCTGTGAAACCGGTGTGAAACCGGACCGTATATTACCCGCTTCCTTTTCTATTCTCCCCCCCGTACTGTAGGCTTGTGGAAGTGTGTACTAAAAGCTGTTTGTGTTCATTTGGCAACATAGCTACAATGTTGATTTGGTTATATTGTTTGTTAAGCATTAAAAAGCATTTATGCTTTATAATCATTTATTTATAAATTACTAACTCTTCTAACATGTCCACAATGTAATATCAGTTATTATTAAAATACTTCACTTTTTAATTTTTTTCCAGTTTATGGAGCTTTCTACACAAAGTACTTCTCTTAATGGATAGGACCATAAAGTACCACCTTCACAAGTTAACAAATAGGAGAATAACTCTTAAAAGATTTATATACATTATCTCAACTACTTATTTAGAGGGACATTTTGCAAGTCATTGGATATTCTTTCCAAGGCAAAAAAAAAAAAAAAAGGAACAGGGAAAAAGGAGATGGTATAAAATAAAACAGGCACATTTTGAGAAAAATTTTCAGAATGTGGTACAGGTTTGTTGTAAGCATTTGGATTTTTCAAGCCAATAAACAAACATCTATTCAAAGTAATTTTTACATTATTAAAAGTTATTCTAAACTAAGTAAAATGATTGGGAGACTTTTTTTGTGTACTGAGCCTGTTCTTTATTGTGAATGACACGGTGCCAGCTTCTCCAACTTCAGCCTTCCCTTACTCTTTTAGTGGAGAAACTCACTCTGTTCTCCGCTGTGCTCTTTTTTTTTCACCTTTTATTTTTTTGGATCTAACTTGTTTGTTTATAGGCCTATTTCTGTGCCTACTGTGAGCCCTTGGAAGTCAAGAACTGGGTCTTATTTGACTTTTTACTCCCAGGAGCACACACAATATGACACTTAGAAGTCACTCAGCAAATGTTAGTTGAGTCAATTATAAAACAATTTCTATTAGTGCTTTCGAATAATAATTGAATGACTTTTCTTGCACTTGGTTAAATCGCTTCGTCCAGTGGGTCTCAAACTTGAGCATACATCAAAATCACTAGTGACTTGTTGAAACACATTGCTGAGTCCCAGAGTTGGTGATCAAGTAAGTCCCCTATGTGGCCAAAATTTGGTTTCCAGCAAGTTTCCAAGTGATGCTTTTGGTCTTGGGACCATACTTTGGAAACCACTCATTTAAATCAATAATCTACTCTTTACCAAGTCACATCGAGGAACTAAGTGTAAGTACATTTATCTTTCAGGAAAGACATTAGGTGAAAAAGCTATAACTAGAGCACCCATGAATGGACATTGTCATCTGTGGTAAGTACATAGAATGTATGCAGTCTTTTAAAATTCTAATATGCCTCGATAAATTATAATGAAATTTAAAAATATTATTGACCATTTAACCTGTCACATTCACTGAAAATATATTTAGTAAATAATACTAATGGTTCTTGTTCTGTTTATTTTCATGTATTTTTTAATATACATATTTTAAATATGTTTAAGGTAAACTTTCATTGAAGATTTCACAAGTGAATCTATCAAGTTCAGTGGCTTTGAATTTGATGGATTCTAATTAAAAACTAATTTAATATAACATTTTATTTGAAAACAAATACTAAAATGATTCTGTGTTTCTAGTTGAAATGTAGAAAGAATGCTTCACAGAATAAATGCACATCAGCCATTTCTCATACCTTGATGACTAAAGGTATGCCAATTCTGCAGGTCAAAGAAAAGCCATTTATAATATAAGAAAGCTCAAACAAAGGGTATTTAATTAGTGGGATGGGTATAGGTGAATGTCCTTGGAAAAAAAAGAAAATTATTCTTGAGTATGGTTTTTTTTGAATTCTTCATATGTATAGAATTATAAAGCACAAATAAGAAGAAATATATTTTAATCAATGTTCCTTTTACTTGTAGTTGCATTTTTGCAACATTTTTTAGTTTCTTAGGTTTTTTTTTTCCTCCCTGCAATGCAAGTACTTTAGGTGCTAGGAAGATACAGTAATAAATTAATTTATGAGCCTTCTCTCAGACCTAGGTTTCCATAAATCCATCCTTCTTCAAGATTATTTTGTTCTTCTGGGGCACTCTGAGGCAAAATCTCTCTCAAAAGGTCTCCCTTTCCACAGGTTGTCGTTTGTCTCACAGAAAATTCATTTTTGCCCCACCAACTCTGGAAATGTACAGTTTTCCCAAAGTGGACCTGCTTCTTGACTCTGCCACCAAGCAGGGGGAGTTCCACCCACAAACTTTCATCTCAAAACTTCCCTGGGCAGAAGTCAACATTTTTTTATGTCCCCTAAACTCCAAGGGACACATGCAAAATAAGAAGAGGTCTTCTGAAGCTGCCCTTACTTTCCTTAATATGAGATGTAAGCCTACCCCCTGCCCTCTCCCATAAGGAGGTGAGTGGTGGAATTCACAGCACCTAACACTTCTCTTCATAGAACTCTCACTCCATGTCTCTTTCGGCCACAGTGAATTCTTTGCCTTCTCTTGGATAGCCTGGCGAGAGGTGAAGGGCTAAGCCTGGGAGACCCTGTGAATCATTTCCTTAGCATGTCATGCATGGATAGTAGACTGTCTTGCTTCAGGAATTGAAGTACCTAAAAGATCAATATTGTTCTGTGCCCTTGGTACCTCCGCCAGAACTCTAGGAGAAAGGCAATTTTGCAGTCAACATCCTGGTATGTATCTTTACGATAATGTCCCCAGTATATAAGGTTCCTGCTATTATTTCTATAGCCAACTGTACCTTTCTTATCTAATTTGTATAATAATATTAATAAATTAACATGCGTGCATTTGCTACACATGTTCCTCCACTTTTAGTAGTAATAGTAATGAATTTTTACTGATCCAGCCACACCCTGTTCATCTCCTTCAATGTTGGAGGTGTTTGGGAGCTGGTTAGCTAGATTTAGATCCAGAAGAACACCCCGGTTCTACTCTTAACTAAGCTGTTCTTCCTGTTGCTCCTCCTCCTCTTTCTTCTCCCCCTTCTGGGTTGCTTTTCCTCTGCTCTCCTCTTCCATTGCCCTTACTGCATCTGCATCCAAGAAGAATCACATTAAAAATGTACATATGGTGTTCATTCTCAATTTGAGGGCATTTATCAGTGTCAGCTTCCAAATTTTCATAGGAGAAAATGTTGGCTTTTCTTTGAGGGCTTCATAAGTACCATGAAATCCATCTTTTGAGGACAGATTATGCTGAAGTCTTTCTGAGTGGGTTGCCCAGTCTCTTATCCATTAATCTGGCTGCTTCGCCTTTATTCATCTTTTTTACACTTTTTGTTGTGAACAAATTGTTATTTTTATAACCATGGGATTTAACCCCAAAGTTAACACACACCCATAGTAATGATCCAGTTGTGGTTCACATATTTCTTATTCAATATCAGCTTTGATGATAGTAAAAATATTAAAATCTATCAGTTGATTAAAATATAACAAATTCTAATGTCAATTTTGTCTAAATTCTTGGAATGTATTATAATGTATTTACTGAATGCAAGAGTTCATGTTCATATAAATAGTAGAGGTTTAGGGTGATGGAAAAAAGAGAAATTAAAACTTGAGAAGCAATGGGTAAAATTTAGGTTTACCTATTCCATTATTACAATAAAATGTAGTAAAAGGGTCGTATTCTGCTGGAAACTCTGTTAGTATGTTAAGACATTTTCTTATTCATTCAGCATAAACGACAAACTATGTCCTACAGACCATATCCAACTACCTTCTTCTGTAAGTAAAGTTTTACTGGAGCACAGCCTCACCCTGCCTTTGTGCCTGGCCATGAAGTTCAAGAGTTGCAACAGAGACTCTGCCCCCAAAGTCTACCATGTTTGCTAGCTGCCCCGGCAGCACAAGTTTGCCGACCCATGGTTTACAGGGTTCTGTGATGGTTTACAAGCCTTCATTTTGAAATAAAACATGCAATCTTTAGGAATAATTATCGTGAAAGATTACCATCAAGGGAATAATTGAAAAACAGTATTATTTTAAAGACTTGTTTTTCATCTTCATCTGTTCCAGAGTGAAATTGCTTTGTAACTTTAAGGCTACATGAGCTTTCTGTTCTGGAATCAACAGACTAAAACCACCAATGAATTTGCAGTTTGTTAGCCAGATTGGCCTGCCCTTAATTATAAATAATGTCTTACATATTTTGTGCTCTACCGTTCACAAATTATATCCATATGCCTCATAGCATGTGATTCACAGAGCAACTTTTCATTTTATAGACAGGGTGAGCAAGGCGCTGTGTGTGTGTGTGGTGTGATATGTAGATTAGTAACCAGTGTTCACACAGTAAGTGGAAAAACAAAGGCAGACCTTATATTCTTAAATACTCAGCATTCTCTTACATTATTCTTCCTCTGCTTTCTCACAGTACAAGTGGCATTCATGCTTGATCAGAAGTGCTGCAGGGAAACGAATGGAGTTCTAGTAGTTGTTGAAACAAGAATGTTTGTGGATTATTAGCGATATATTCCATATCAATGCCAGTAAAGAATTTTTTTCAAAATGCTGTGGTTAGAACGACCTCTAGATGGAGGTACTAGACCATATTGTGAACTAACTCTCTTCAGAGTTCCCATCAGTGTAAGAGTTCAGGAAATGAAACTTTATATTACCACTTTAAAGATGAACACTAGGAAAAGCCACAGCACACACCCAGAGACACAGGTGGAACTGCTCTCGGAAAAAGAGTGGTGATTCCTCGGGGACAGGGGACAGGTGAACTTCGAGTTTGTCATATGTAGAGATAAATACGTTTTAGACTTTAAAGAAGCAGACTTCAAAAGGATTCTGAAAAACAAGAGACTCTAGTGACAGGTGGTATAAGGGGAAAGTGTACCTACTTCATACAATGATATTCGTAAGTCACGGCTTTTTTCTTTCTCTCAGTAACTCAGAGAGAAGGTGGTGAGGACACTGTAAAAGCCTAGAACGGGCATGAGTAGATCTCATTTTCAGAAGCAGAAGATCGATTCCACCTCTGTACATCGGCGAACATAGAATCCTTCCCTTTGGTTCCAGCATTGATAGTTAGTTGGGTGGTTCTGTGAATCTGCAGATGAGGACATTCAAGTAGATGTAACACAGATTTTTCTAAAGATGTGACATGATCTTTTTTTTATTTATTTCTTTGCTAGAAGGCATTAAGGCAGGTTCACTCCTTAAACTCTTGTGAACAAGATGTAGAAACACGGGCAAGCTTCTGGGCTGTAGCGCTGACAGGAGGGTTTGGGCCTCAGCCATTTGACAGAGAAACTACTGACAGTATCATTGTCAGTCTGGAGATGGTTCTGGAGTTCCAGGTCTATGTCTTAGTGGTTTTGGTTGTGGGTGAAGATGTAGAAGGCATGCTTATAAAAGTCTCAAAATAACACAAATTAACATGAACAGGAGTGTGATGGATGACAGAGTAACCCCAGAGATTTTCACATATGAAGCAGCTCAAGTGCCCATCAGTAGATGAGCGGATAAAACAACTATGGGACATTTACACAGTGGAATACTACTCGGCTGTAAAAAAGAAGAAAATTTTACCCTTTGCGACAGTATGGATGGACCTGAAGAACATTATGCTAAGTGAAATAAGCCAGTCAGAGAAGGATAAAAACCATGTGATTTTACTCATATGTGGAATCTAATGAGCCAACAAGCAAAACGGACATAGACTCAGAGAGCAGGATGACAGCTCAGGGGGTGGGGAGGCGAGGGGGTGGAGGGTCGAGCAGAAAGGTGAAAGGACTCATGGGCATGGACAACAGTGTGGTGATTGCTGGGGGGAGGGAGGTAGAAGGGGGGAAATGGTATTGAAAAAATACAATAAAAGTAAATTTTTAACAAGATACTGAACAAGGTGTTAATAGCGATAAATATGGAAGGAGGGCTGGAGAAACAATGTCAAAGTTTAAGGACATTAGATAAAAACAGATAGAAATTTGAATAAAGAGGAGTTTAGTTAATTTATTAATATTGATTCATTGTGAAAATTCTGTATCAATATTGTATCAATATTGGAGCAGTTGTGATAAATACACCATAGTAAAGTAAGATTCAAAAAGTAGAGAAAACCAGATATGGGTTTATGGGAACTCTGTACTATCTTTGCAACTCTCTTGTAAATCACAAGCCATTTTAAAATAAAAGTTTATTTTTTGAAAGTGGCCTAAGGTATTAAGTCCAAATAGGTTATGATACCCATAACAAAAACGGGGAGTTTAGAGATGCAGTCCTGTGGGATTTTGCTCTGTGTTCTGGAACTCTTTGAGAGGAATGAGAGAGCATTTCAAAAAGCATGAGGAGGTTGGAGGTGAAAACAGCAGGTGTCACAAGTGAGCTCAAGAGTCTTTTTCCTGTACTATTTCCTTAAATTCTCTGGTGGCTGCAGGGCTGTACGTGAAATGCCGCCTGATTTTACAGTTTGCGAGTAGAGTGTCTCCTCATCTGGTTAAGCTCTCGGATCACTTTCAGTAGGTTGATTAGTCATCACTCTTGCTTCCACTGTCACAGATTCCATTGATCATGCAGAAACTGAAAATTTAAGAGATCAAAAAGTCATAATTGAAAAGTAGCCATTTCATTGGCTGTGCCTAAGTTATGTGAATCATGTGATCTTTGTGTCCAGAAATGGTCTTACTATTCCAAAAGGAGAAAATTGTTTACTTCGTATTTATACTTGAAAGTTATGCTTACCCACAGAAACAACGGAGAGAAATACCACCCAAAGTTACCTTTTTCATTTGTTATGACAGTGCAAGTAAAAGTGAACACCTACTTTTGAAATACTTAGGTAAATAAATATTCTGCCTAAGACAGAAACACTCTGAAATAAATACTGCAAAGACTTTTGAACAGACAGAAACACTCGGAATGTGAAAAGTAATATCCCTGATTTTTAGAGTAAGCAAATTGCTGAACAAATATCACACCCAATTTATAATCAAATAATTAGGTCTGTAAATTTTGTATTCCCAATGGAAAAAAAGTAAATAATGGGCCACTCTAGTCTGGTAATGCAGGTTTCCAAGGAAGGATTGAAGGACACAGGAAATCTCTTGAAAAAGCATATTCTCGAATTACTTTTGACTCTATTTAGTTTTTAGTCATGATATTTATTTTTATTTTGAAATGACATTAAAGGAGGCCATGAAATTTTAATTTTTATTGAAGAAGCAGGGATTTGTTGATACAATGTATTTTTCAATTTATTACTTTTATGATTAGATTTTTTCTGAGAGCCTCTTTCTAACTTTATTGTTGGTGATAGCGATAGTAGCAGCCTACATGTCTTGAAACTCACTGTGTGCCAGGCAGTATTCTAAGCAATCACATGTTTTAGGTATTTACCCTCAAAGCATATATATGAGATAGACGGCGGTAGCATCCCCAGTTATAACCAGGATTAGCATCCCGTTATAGATGGGGTTAGCATCCTCAGTTATAGATGGCGTTAGCATCCCCAGTTATATGTGGCGTTAGCATCCCCAGTTATACGTGGTGTTAGCATCCCCAGTTATAGATGAGGAAGCTGGCCTCACGTTAATGTCAAGTATTCATTATTTTTCAGGATTCATGTAGATTTTTCATCTATATGAATACTTTTGTTAAATATTAATGAATGCTCCAGAGACATTTTTTAACTGTTATGTTTGGTGGCATTTGATTAAAAGTTCACACAATATCCATTGTTTGTATCTTTTTCAGGTACGCGGTTTTGTGTGGGCATGTATCTGAGTTTGAGGGTTTACAAAACAAAATCAACTATGGACATCGCTTCAAGGTATTTCTTGATATTAAAAATGCTTTAATGTAGCGATATGTTCCATTAACAGGTCTAAGTCAAATTATTCAACGAATTAATCTCTAGGAATTTATCTTTTTTATTTAAATGAAATGGCATTCTTCAAATAGTACTATGCCCAAAGGAATCAAACTCTTGGGGTGATTAAAGATTGTTATTATTCTAGATCCTGAAAGAAGTCATCTAGTAGATGAGTATAATATTTCCAAAGATAGAGGATTAGCCTGTTGGTCATGAGCTCACCAATACTGTAAACATGACCAGGATTAACTAGTTAACATTTTCTACATATTGATTCGCAGGAGGAGTAGAATCCAGTGTAGGGCTTATATTTGCCATGACAGATGAATGAAATAAGTAAAGTAATACATATCATTTATAATATGCCTGTAGCTGTAATAGCTCAATAAATAACCCCTCAGGGTCAATACTTATAGTGATAGGCAGAGCTGTGTCCCACCTCCCTGTAACTATTTGACAAGATCATTGGACTAGATCCCTCTGCCATCTAGTTCTGCTGTTTTTTCCTCCATGATGCCCTAATTGTTTGATATTTGTGAGCTTGCCTCTGAATCAAGTATGATCTAGGCAAGCTACGAGCAGACAGTAATGTGATTGGGTGTTTTCTGTTTTTTATAGTGACATTTTGGCTTTAAATTACCTGTAGCCTTATTAAATCATAGTCACGGTTCTGATTCTTGTTCTGAGCAATCATTTTTCATAGTGAATTAAATGATAATAATGAACTGTGTTAATTGTCAGTGATAGGGCCTGAGGAAGAGGACGAACACCACTGTAAAGCTCCCTTCATTTTACTGGGTGCAGTCCCATTCAGTGCTACCTTGAAATCTTGGGCGATGATACTTCTTTGGGATTTTCTTTCAGGAACATCTAAATAAAGCAATTCAATTATTACCTGAAGAACCCTTTTTGTATTACCTCAAGGGAAGATACTGTTATACTGTAAGTTGGTTGCTTTTATCTACAAATCTTATTTGAATATACTCTGATTGTACGATATATTTTCAGTGACTTATTTATTCTTTTATTGTTTTACCTAGCGCCTACTCTATGGAAATAGAGTAAAAAACCATATTTTATGAGTTCATATATTTATATTTTATAACTTATATGTTATATTACATATAATATACGGTTTTATATAAGTGCATATGTGTTTTCTCCCTTCACTGCCTTTCCATTTCCCCGTGGAGCAGTCACGCTGTCTCTCCCTCTGTGCTCTCTCGGGGGGGCACCTGCCCCCAACACACAGGTAGCACCTGTCTTGGAGCACTGCTCTGTTTTGTGGGAGGACTTTTCTCATTCAGAGTTGAGTGAGTATAAATTGTGTGCTCACTGGCCAGAAGATAAATAAAACACTATCTTTATCTTCAAGAAACTTAATTTAGAAGGGGACATGAGACATATAGAAATAAAGGTGGCTGGTAAGTCTAAGACCAAGTGTCTTGAATGACATTAGGGGAAATTAACAGAATATGAAAATATGTCTTAAGAGATGTATGAAAAAATTACCATGAAGAAAAATACTATTTGTGGATGAGAAAATTGGGGTAAGCAGAAGAGGAAACCTTTACAATGGGGCTTGAAGAGGGTTGGGGATGAGGAGGGAGGCTTGCTTTTACTGACCTCCTGCTACACATCAGGTGTGCATTTCACGGTTTACGTTCCTTATCTAAACACTCCTTCTAACAGCTCTCTTAATTATAATGATCTCAAATGATCTCTTAGAAGCAGTTTTTATTGTGCCAATTTTAAGTATGAAGAATCTGAGTCTTCCTGAAGGTCAGAGATGCTGCTAAGCTTTAAAAACCATTGACCCAGTCTCACAAGAGTCTGGGACCTGCATGTGTATTATTTGTTTAGGCTTCAAAACCCAAGAAGGAAATTTTAGTACAAAATGGAACCAGATCTTCATGCCGTAGACAAATGGCAGAAGCTGATGTTAGCCCTCCCTGGAGGAATGGAGCTTCTTCGCTTTATAAAACTCTCTCAGAGTGGCCCAACACTAGCAAAACCATAGCATATACGAAAAATAAGCCATCGGGAAAGACAATCAACAAAAACAACAAAAAAACAGAGTAGATCTAAAAGGACTTTAGATTTTGGAAGCATAGAACACAGGACATTAAATAGCTACCTATCTGTGTTGTTGTTTTTAAATAAGAGGAATTGGTGGCAGAGAAATGGATGAGGAGCGTAAGACTATAAAAATTACCAGGTCCAGTTGAAAAAGATGAAACGGTCTTTGATATAAAAGGTATATTATTTGGCATTAAAAGAAAACTCCATAGAAAATTTCAGCCGTAGATAGGCGCCCTTAGAGAGGAGGAATTAGCAAACTTTAAGATAATCTGAAAAAGTTACCTGGGATGCAGCACAGAGGAACAAAGGGATGGGACTTGTGGGGGAAGAGATAAAAACGTGGGAGGTGAGGACACCACTGGGGTAAACTTTCACCCACCTCTCTGGGTAGTGAATGGAACAAGAAGACAGAAAGTGTCGTAAGTTCGTCAACATTGGAGCTTCACATTTAATGACTTTGATCGAATACATATATATGAAAATATGTACCTAACCATTGGCAAATACACAATGGATATGCTTTTTCAAGCACACATACAATGTTTACAAAATTGACCATATGTAAGGTCATGAAGCAAATCTTAATTTTAAAGAATGGCTACCATACAGGTTTTCTGATCTTAATATAGTTACATTAGAACTTAAAAGACAAAACAAAAAACAAATCCTTTTTTTAAAGATTTTATTTATTTATTTTTAGAGAGATGGGAAGGGAGGGAGAAGGAAAGGAGAGAAACATTGATGTGCAAGAGATACATGCCCGCAACCCAGGCATGTGCAACCTCTCTGCTGGCAGGCCGGCACTCAATCCACTGAGCCACGCCAGCCGGGCTATAAGAGCAAATCTTGACATTAGAAACAATAAGAAATAAAATTAAAACCACAAAATGACATGCCATTTTCACTTTCTCACTCATCTGATAAAATTAATAATATCAGTGTGAGATGTCACAAGGCCATGGAGCCAACAGGAATTCTTACACTGTCGTAGGAGCGCACATTGGCACAACCGTCTTGGAAACAATGGGGTGGTATCTTTTAAGTTTGATTACTTGCCTACCACATGACCCACCCTGGTGTCTGCCCTAGAGAACCTCTTGCAAATGTGCTTCAAAAGGCATCTAAAAGAATGCCTGTAGCAGCCTTGTTCCTAAGAGCAAAAAAATAGAAAAGGCCCAACTGTCCATTGACATAAGAGTGGATGGAAATTTGTTGATGTATGTTTAAATGATGGAATATTTCACAGTTACTTAAGTGACTGAACTTCAGTTATACTCAACCAGGATAAAATCTTAAAACTATAATATTTAAGTGAAAATGTTATGCAGCTGAAATTATCAATAACATAATATTGTATGTCAACTATAACTGAAATATAAAAAATTATTTTAAAAAACTTCTTAACTAAAAAAACCTCATCAAAGGAAATAACACAACATTTAAGGTTTTTTTTTAAAAAGCAAAAATAAATGTAGCAATCTGTAACACTGTGTACAAAAGCAAGGGAACAATTTTTTTTGAATGGAGGTCAGTGGCTGCCTAGGAACCTAGAAGATGGAATTGGGAAGGAAGGCGCTTGACGGGGTTGGGAAGAGCATCAGTACCCTTTTAACTATTCATTTCTGAATCTTTTATGATAAACGTCTAATACTCATATTTGGGGGAAATGAAAAAATTTTTAAAGAAAACAAAAATAAATTTCCTCCTGGATTGTAAGTAGGTATTTTGGGCCCTCCCTGTACACTCCCTCTTGGTTGAGAATCCTCGTTCTGTTTAAATTTCTGACGAGCTGCCCTATGGGTCGGGCTGGCAGCGTGGAGTAGGCAGGAAGGGAGCGAAGGCAGGGTCTGGCAGCTAGTACACTCGCGCCAAGAGATACTGTGCAGTCCTCTGAGAATCGCGCATCAGATGAACAGGCAAGGTCCTCATTATTCCTCACCCCCACCCCTTTTCCCTCATTGAACACGTCTTCTTAGGAGTATTTCACATTGGTTTTGAAACCAATGCGTTCAGAGTTCATAGTTTGTTAGAATTGTAAAAAGGAAGGTAAAATATTAAGACCATAAGGCCGGTATCTCTCTTATACATTATTTATAAATATGTATTTACATGTTTTATATGCATATACATACATAGATACTTACACAAACGTGTGACTGGGAAGAGATTATTCATTCAAAAGATGACAACTTTCTAAAAGTGACGTCGTCTATATTTGCAGGTCTCAAAACTGAGCTGGATTGAGAAAAAAATGGCTGCTACTCTATTTGGGAAAATACCGTCCTCAACTGTAGAAGAAGCTTTACAAAATTTCCTTAAGGTATGTTTTGTCTCTCCATTTTTTGAGTGTCAAACTAGCTACTGTCTGCACCCGTCCTTCCTATGGTCGTCAAGGAAATTTTTCTCTCCTCCACCTGTAGGTCTCGAGTGGTGTGAATCCTGGTTCTGTTTTGAGCCTCTCGTAACGTTTTAAATCTAAAGTACTTCCTAGGACAGCTAGTTATGCCCCAGGCTTCAGGCACAACAGGCCTCACTACCAAATCCAAGAGCGACTCTCTAGGCCATGTGAATTTGTTTAAAAGAAGTTATGCTCCGACTATGAGACTTGGTCCCAAATACTCCTGATTAGCTTAGTATAGGAACAGTTTAATCTTAAAGAACTAGAAGATGCTAAAAGGAAGAGTTATTTTAAAAGCCATTCCATAAGTTGCAGGTGGTTCTATGAAATGTTTTTGGGGCATTAGACCAAATTGGTATTTTCATTTGTGTTTTAAAATGTATAATTGCTATACTGACAAAACTCTGAGCAGAAATGTGTGTGTGTGAACACATGTAAGTGTGCAATATACCCACCCATATAACCAGCTTCCTGTTGTGTTAATCCCTTCACCTTTGTCTAGAACCAGTTACAGAATTTTATAGATACTCAGGTATCTATAAAATAGAGGAATGCTTCATTTAATTATGTATAGTATGAAATATAGCTCTTAGAAACAGTGGAATAGATCTGTGTATGCTAACTTGAAAATGTGGCTGTAATATGTTGTGGAAAAGAGTTTTGGACCAATATGAAGAAAACGATCCCATTTTATTTTTTTAAACCAATTATCTTTTAGGGGGGGCGGTGTCTATTCTTGGTAAAGGTGTGGTAGGATGCATGTCAAACTGTTGGTAGTGGTTACCACTTGGGGAATAAGATTGAAATTCAGAATAAAATGAGAACAAAGAAACTTTTACTTTTTAATTTTGGAAATGTCTGGAATGCTTGTATCTTGTAAAACAAGACATTTTTTGTAAATTTAAAAAAGTATTCTTCTTCTTTTGGGCTCTGCATCCCTCTGGGGTGGGGACCAGGGCCAGGCTGGGAGCTTACTTACGTAGGCCCTCGTAACCACAAAAGCCGACCCAGGCAAAGACTGTCCTAGGCTCTGAGAAGAAGAGCTCTCTGATAGCTGTAACATGCACCCGAAAGAATTCCTCTTTACCAGAGATAAAGAGAAGGAGCTGGTTCATAGGGGATTAGCAGATGAGGGGTAAAGTACCCTCATAACTCCCACTTATTCAGCTCTGCAAGTAGGTCTACTACTTGGGCTAGTTGTGTCAAGGGTCTGTCTTGTCTTCAGACGTACTGGAGGTGGTGGACTTCAGATATTATTCAACTCATACGGAAGATGTTGAGATTAAAGAAATTAAATGTGAATGTGGTGGAAGATGCTTGCTGTGGGATACCAGTCATGCCAGACTCGTTTCCTAAATAAGTTGTGAAACGTACAGGACCTGTCTGGGGAGGTGGGGGGCGGGCAGTGTATCAGCACTTTTTTTGTTCTCTAAAGGGAAAAAGAGAAAGTATACAGAAGAGGAAGTGAGGAGATGGTTAAACCAAAGAACCCCCAAACCTTAAAGTATCTTACTGCTTTGTAAGCTCTATGACCATAGTGATAATTTCATTTTATTGGTCAAACTAAGAAGCTATATTTGCATCCAAAGGATACTTTGATCAAAGGACTCAGATGTGACACAAGCAACCTAAATTCTTAGGTCAATTTGGTTAATATTTGATTGATTGAAACCCATCCTCTTCACTGGTTATTGTTGTTTTAATATCACCCCATTTTTCTATCTTCTGTTTTCCCTTAAAATCAGGTTGAAGATCTGCACCCTGGTTTTTCTAAGTGCAATTACATGTTCCTTGCCAAGGTAATGACGACGGCTGTTTTAAGATAAGTTTGAATCTATTACCTAAAATGTGATTACCTTTAACGTTGGTTATTTCCCATTTCTAGTGTTCTGTGGATCTTAACCAAACAGCGGAAGCCGTGAAGTTCTGTAATCTGGCGATGCTGCTCCCTTGTGTCACCAGAGAGGTAAGTGAGGCCGGACGGTGCCAGTGGAGCCATTGTTTCGCCAGTACTACTCCAGCTTCACAGGTGAGCAGTGGCTCACACGCGTCTGGAGTGCTCTTCCGTACTGAAGCATCTTGACTTGGGTTTAACGTGTACTGTGAAGTTTTAAAGATTGCGGTTGGTCACACTTCACCAGACCACTCGGATCTTTAAGAGGCTCACGCACCGTGCAATAGAAGTTAAAACATCCCGATGCTAATTAGGCATTAGACAGCAGGTAATGGGACAAGCCCCACTAGGAAGGAGGGGGGACAGCAAACAAGCTCAACAAGCCGCCTACCTTAGAACAAGAGGAGTGTCCACGGAGTTGCCACCATCAGTCCCCAGCTCACAGCAGGGTGTCGCTATGCAAGGCCATGAAGAAGACTGAAAATGCATTTTTACGTTTTCTTGGTCTTTGAACACCTACCATTAATGAAAAACAAACTATTGCGTTGATCCTTCCCTTTTGTTCACTAATTCAGAATTCTGGATGTGCTCTGAGTTTTAGAGATTCCACAGAGTTACCAGCTCAGTCCATGTTCTTGTGAGCTATTCGCTTGTACCATGGGAACAAGAGGAAATACATCAGTCGCTAAACATCATCATCCTCGGAATCACAGTTGGAAAGAAATGCCTCAGAAATAAGCGTTCTCTTCCTCTCTGCTGGAGTGAGGCAGGCTCTGGCATTTGCTGGGATCTGGGGTATTAACATATAAGACAAAGCTGTCCCCCTCTGGGTGCTTACAGCCTAGAAGAGAACATGTGGCGTACGTTCAAATAACTAAGCCCAGGGTAGAAAGCATGAGTGCGTGAGTGCCTAGGCAGATACAAATAATCGGTTATGGAAATACTGAAAAGGGAGAAATTACGGTTACCTGGAAGACATCAGGTAGCATTAGAGATGGAAAGATGGAGTGCAAAGGTGTGGGCGGACCACACTGGCTGTCATGAACAGAAGCACAGAGGTGGAAAAGCAAAGATTTGTTGAAGGAGGGTTGAGGGCAGTCATGGGAAATGAGGCTGGAAGGGCAAGGAGAAGCAAGGCCTGCCCAGGAACTACAGGGCTCAGGGGTGTCTGTGGTTTTAAACACAGCGAATCAGGCTACACCAGGCTCTTCAGCAGCTACGTCTGCAGGTCTTGGACTGCTTATATGTTTGGAATTTCCTACAGGGCTGATTGTCCTTCTAACTAGAGTCCCTTAGTTGGTTCTCTTGGTTAATAGTGAAAAACAGCAGTCTCAGTAGCAACGCTCCTTCTCCAGAAGACAAGCTGTGTGATTTTTTTGAGCAAAACACAGATTTTTGTCCTGTTGGTTGCTTGTTCCATGTTGGTGATGGGACCCTACTATCTTCTGAATGATGTCAGTTTGGATAACATGCAGTCATTTAAAACTGAGTGTCTGCATTCTTGCTGAAATGTGAGATTAGAATACAGTATGAGAATGAGCTATGATATCTGGTTTGACATGCAAACGTTCATTCGCAAAATGTAGAGCTCTCACAGGAGGGCTACGAGGTACTGACGAGCCTATGTACCTAAGTCTCTTCTCTCCCCTTTCCTCCTCTCTGTCCTCCAAATCTACCTCCATGGCTCCAAATGCTTTCCACTTGCCAGGGGCCCTCAACTTTCTATCTGTAGACCTCTCTTCTGAGCTCTAGGCCTGGTTCTGTAGTGTCTTACTTGGCATCTCCTAGTGAATATCTTGCAGATGTCTCCAGCTTATCTCATCATCAGGCCTTTGCACCTGTTCTTCCTCCATCTTCTCTTTTTAGTAAATGGCTCCCCCCATCTACTCACCTGGGAAAGTTGGGAATCATCCTGGTCACCTCCTTCTTCCTCGGCTGCCCAACCCAGACCTCTACCCCATCACCACATTCTTGGAATTCCTCTTTTAAAGCATGCCTTGAGCCATCCGACTGCCAGCACCCCACACAGCGCACCACCTGGATCCTCCCGTGGGTCTCCTCACAGCGTCTTGCCTCCTGCCTCATCATTCTTCATTTTTAATAGCAGCCAAAGCAGCAGAATAAACCAAAACTTTGACATGTCATTTCCCTAGTTTAAAATCTTTCGCTTTTAGAATAAAGTTCAAACATTTTAACAAGCCCCTCAAGGGTCTGATCTAGCTCCTCCCAGTCTCTGGAGTTTCTGATGTCCTCTGTGATGTCCCCTCCTCTGCACGTGTTCTTCCCTCAGGACCTACTGTTCCCTCTTCCTGACTCACTCCCACCTGCATGTTCTGCTTCCTTCACCAGCTGGGGCCCTACTCCTCGGCAGACCTTACCGTAAGCACCCTTTCCTCAGGAAAGACTTCTTTGACACTCCCAGGCAAGCAAGTACCTTGCACTTTTCCTTCATTTAGCACAGTTGTGATTATATAGTTATTTGTGTGATTGTGTAGTAATCAGGTATGTTTCATTCACCGCTCTATTTCAAGGCCAAGTTTAGTGCCTGGGATATAATTAGGACTCAGTAAGTACTGGTAGGAAGAATCAAAAGACTAATACCATACAAATAAATATAATAGTGCTAATAGCAATAATAAGTGGAACTAGCAATAAAGGTGACTAAGAAATCTGGACACTGGAAATATTTATGTAATAGGCAAAATAGCATTAACAGATATTTCTCACATTACTTTTTATTCCTTAGTGATGTTTCCATTTGTATTCCTAGCACTTCTTTTTTGCCCCCCAAGTAGTACATGTACTGCCAGGAGTATCTCAATTCCTTGAAATTAACAAATAGAATGAGCTGAGTTATCGGCAGTACCCCTAGCTCCATAAAGTTTCTCCAGATTGATCTATAGCCCATTTGTGATTTGGCCAACCAACTTATTCATTTCCAAAATGTCTAGCAGTGCCACTAGTTAAAACAAAGGAAACACAGCCATTTAGTTTTCTCTCCCTTGTGAGTTTGCAGAACATATCTGCTTCTCTCCTGCGGCACTCGCAACTCTTTCTGGCATTGTGGTTGTTGTGGACTTGTCATCTGTCCCTGTCAGGGCGCTCATCACGCTGCACCGCCTATTGGGAGTGTCAGCCCTCGGGCACTAGCGTGAGACACGTGTTTGTGAGCAGCTTTCCATTCTCAGAACTTGAAACTGCAGTATTCTGTTAGTCATGTGGAGTTTTCCTGACCCTGGGAAGGTAAGCTCAGGTCCTGGGAAACATTCCTTTTCTTAAATTGAAAAGGATTCCTGCGTCGAAGGCAAGGTGAGGATGATGGCCAAATGACGCAGTGATTACTCCGGCAGCCGGAAAATTGTTTGCCTGGAGGAAACATTTGAGTTATTGACTTGGAGTACTCTGAGAAAGCTCAGATACAAAAAGCGTGGTGTGGTACACACATACATATACACTTACAGTGAGGGGTGTGCTAACCTAGTAAAGAAAAAACTATTTAAAACTTGCAGTATTTTGAAGTGACGTTAATTACTTTTCTAAGATAAACTCTTAGAGGACAGATAGTAAAGACAATGTTCCCAAAAGAACCACAGGAAGAAATAGACCCTGGGAATGCTACAAGTAAAGAATACTTGTTCATATTAGCAAGTGATACAGTTGGCTTTGCAGTTACATGTTGTTTAAAGTCCCAGACTACATTTCCAACCTTTTAAATAGACTGAGAATCTTCCTTGTCCTTAGGAACTCCTTTAGTAATAAAATCCTAATCCTGCTTCCAGCCTTTCTAAATTATGTATCACAAATACGGGGATATCCCCTCTGCTGGGGGCTTGGGGTACAATGGGAAAGAAACAAATACTTTCTTGTGGGGAAGGCAGGCACTGAACACCTAATAGCAGTAAAGTGCGGTGAGAGTTGTGGAAACGAAAGCACAGAGATTTATGGGAGATGACACCTGGGACTGCAGCCTGGACCAGGTACTAGGGAAGGCCTTCCTGAGGTTTTGATGTGTAACTGGAGATTCTAAGGAAATTAGAATTTTAACCCTGGGGTTTACATCATTAAGATTTGCTTGGGAGTAGAGGGCTTGTTAAAAATACAGATTCTTGGTCTTTTGCTGGAGAGAGAGAGAGAAGCTCTACAGAGCGTGGTGACACCGACCTCAGTGTCATGTGAGGCTGGAGGACAGCAGCCAGCTGGTCTCCCTAGGGGGATAAGCTCTGAAAATCAGATGTAACTTCCTAGTTGGTTCAAGGGGGAGAGCTGTGAGACAAGGAAGAAGATTTCCCCAAGGCCAGAGTCCAAGCAGGAAAGTCTTAAAAACCAAGATCTGACGTCCATGTAGATGACACATAGGAAGGAGCCACCTAATGTCATGTTAAGATCCATAAGGGTGAACCCATTCCTCCATGTTGGAATTGTCCTGGGAATCGGACACGTAAAGCATGATTTCAGATTGAGGGCAGAGAACGTGTGCCGTCTCAGCAGAAAGTTTTCGATAGTTTGAATCTGAGGAAGAAAGGAATAACCTGAGCTCAAAACCGTAACTGAGTTCTAAGAGGACATTTGCATAAATAGTGTCACTGTATGAAGTGCTGGAAGCGGAATGAAGACCTCATAGGTGCCCAGATAGCTCTGCGGTAGACACGCTGCGCAGGAGAGAACTGTCGTGCAGGAGAGTAACACACCTGGTGAACGCCACCACTGTGGCGAAGACTGACCAGCGGTGATCACCACATGATCATCTCAGAGTCGATATGTAGAAAAACGGATCGATATGTGGACGTGGGAAACCTCTAACAGCCTCCCACTTCCTCCTCACTAGCAGAAATTTCTCACTGGAGAGGAGTTCTTTGAATAGATTGATAATGGGGAGGTGCTCCCTCCCAGCTCAACAGTGACTCAGCACGTGTTAACTCACACTGCAGAGAACCCCACAGTGAACGAACGTGGGAAACACTTCAGCCAGGGAGCTACCTCTTGTTTGTGTCAGGGAGCCCGCACAGGAGGGGGACACTGTGGAAATGCCTCCAGTAACAATTGATCCTTCAAGTGGCATGAGTGAATTCGCTCTGCAGAGAAACGCTGCGAATGTCATCCCTGTGGGAAGCAGCCGTTAGTGATGCTGTCCCCTGTTCCGTCTTGAAGTGGGGCCCACTGGAGAGAAACCGTGTGACTGTGATGTATGTGGAAGGACCTCAGCCTCAGCCAGAGCCACCAGAGGCACCAGGCTGTTCACACAGGGAGACACCCTGCAGCCTTCAGCCAAAGCTCACGCCCGGGTGTGCTCAGAAAACTTCGGGTAAGCCAGGAAGGAAAGCTGCAGGTCTTTAGCAGGTGGAGGAAGCCACTTGGGAAATACGGGGTAATGCATGTTGGAGGAGCAATTCAGTGAAATAACACGGGAGCCCTTCACTCACAGAGCGTCACTCCGGGACGTGGGAGGGTTTTCACCACTTGAGACTCTCTCTGTGTCATGGCAGAAGGGAGTCTTCAGTAGCACACATGCCTTAGTCGACCTGAGACTTCTCACGCTTGGCAGCTCCTCGGGCCTCATGTCAATGTAAAACCATCTTCATCTTGAGTTTATATGAGAAAACTCACACTGGAAAAAGTGCTCTATCAGGAACCCTTCAGTTCACAGTTCAACATATCATTTACACTTTTGCCAAATGACATATTACTGAAAATAGTGTGAAGATACAGAACTGTGATACAGTCTTGGAAATGTTGAATCAGAATTTAGTAAGACATTATAAGCAACGAGATAACCTCTCTTTGGTAGACTAACCAGCGTTGCTGATTAAAAATTTAGTACATTGGTATTTGTCTTCCATACCATGGAAAAGATCAAGAAACATGCCAAGTGGAAAATTTCCCCTTTACTGTTTCAGTACTCATCAGTTGATTAGTTTCTATTTTTATGCAACTTGAAGCATATTTACAAAGACTTTGTTTAATCAGGGAACAGCATTTAATGTAACTGGAGAAATGCAGAGCACATGATGTGTTCTAATTGTTATATCACTTTTGAAATGCGTGTCTGGAATGGCAAGGGTATATGGAAACGTGGACAAATAAGACACGCTTTGCATGTGCTTCAGATATCCCAGGCAGTGCCCTAGTGGGTTGGGGTTAGCCTGTGTGTGTTTCCTAGTGTTCCTGTGTCCCAGCATCTCACCACCGATTTAGCAGACAGGGCTTCTAGGTGCCAGGCACTGAGCTAACCCTAGGGTAACAAAGATAAACATGAAGTGTGGCTTTTTATAAGTTCTTTTAAATAATGTAGTTAGCACCCTAGATTCATTCGTTGCATTTTACCACAACCTTCAAAAAATACTGATTTGATAGAAGGTAAATTTCTAGTTGATCCAACACTACAATTGAGTCAATGTATTAATGTTTATGATTAAGCTATTAAAGAACTTAGAGTTTTTAAAAAATCTAGCAGCTACTTCAAATATCTCTTTTGTCCATTTTTTCTCATATGTTTATTTTAAATTTATTACATTCCTTAAATTCTTTCTGATAGGTGCTCAGTAAATGTTTAACTTCAGAAATGCATAAGGTACCCTACCACCTGAATTTATTGCCACTCTTTCTAACTTACACACTTGTTTTAAAAAAAAATAACAACACATATAGAGTCCTATAAAACATATTAGAGGACTAAATCTTAACTATAAAGCCTCTGATAAAGTCAATAATTGAAATGTATGTTTGTCTGGCTGACTGTACAGCAGAATCTCAGATTTCTTCAAATCCTGCTGCTAGGGCCAGGACTTCTTCCACATCTCATAGTTGAAGAAGAAAACAGTGTTTCCATTGATACACTGTCCTTCCTGTCTCCTACACCCCGCACCTGGTGGAGGAAAAGCCCAGACATAGCTCTCCACGTGACTCCCGTTCCCAGAGACTTGAATCACGCCTGTCCTAAGAGAGCCACAGTTTCTTTGTAACCATCTTTCAAAACAGTCTCCCCTCACTCAACAAAAGTCTACTTCAAAGTACCTTGAGTAGCAGGATGAATGTGTGAATTTTCATTGTCTATTTGTGTTTTCTTTCTAGGATAAAGATGCAGATGATGAGGTGAAAAAAATAAGCACTACCTTGAAGAGGTAAATAAAAGAACATACTTGTCAACAAATCAGATGTGGGCTACTAAATTTTAAACTCATTAAACTTGTGATTTTTATTATCCTTTTCTTGCTGTATGGGTAGTGTGCTCAGATTTGAAGGTAGAACCCTGTTTCTGCAGAGTGCATTCACCGGCAGCACTACAAAATTAATCATGTTATTTGGAGAAGTCTTTTTCCTATAATGTCACTACAAAATGTTCTTTAAACATGTATGCTTTATATTTTTCCTATCAATAAACTACCATTCTCTTCAGAATATTTCTTTAAATAAAATACTTAAATCAATCCAATAAAATGAACTCTAATGAGTGTTTTATTGTTGTTTCAATGGAAACTTTACAAAACAAAATAATTTCATTAATGTGGAAGAAAAATAGAAAAATGGGCAAAGGATATGAACCAGTCGTTGGTAAAGGAAGAAAAGCAAAAGGGGAAATATATTGTAACTGGTAATCACAGAAATGCAAATAAAATTGAGAAGATACTGTTTTACCTTTGAATTAGCAGGGTTTTTTTCCTTTTTTCTCATTTTTTAATCTTTTCATTTTTATTTATTTTTTTAATTACTTTATTGTTGTTCAGTTTACAGTTTTCTGCATTTTCTCCCCACCACTCCCCCCACCCCAGCCAATCCCACCTCCCTCCCTCACTTCCACCCTCCCCCTTGGTTTTATCCATGTGTCCTTTATAGTAGTTCCTGAAAACCCTTCTCCCCACTGTCCGCTCCCCCCTCCCCTCTGGCTATTGTTAAGATTGTTCTTAATTTCAATGTCTCTGGCTAAGTTTCATTTGCTTTTTTCTTTTGTTGATTATGTTCCAGTTAAAGGTGAGATCATATGGTATTTGTCCCTCACTGCCTGGCTTATTTCACTTAGCATAATGCTCTCCAGTTCCATCCATGCTGTTGCAAAGGGTAGGGGCTCCTTCTTTCTCTCTGCTGCATAGTATTCCATTGTGTAAATGTACCACAGTTTTTTGATCCACTCATTTGCTGATGAGCACTTAGGTTGCTTCCAGCACTTGGCTATTATAAATTGTGCTGCTATGAACGTTGGGATTCATAGGTTCTTTTGGATTGGTGTTGCAGGATTCTTAGGGTTTAATCCCAGCAGTGGAGTTGCTGGGTCAAAAGATAGTTCCATTTTTAGTTTTCTGATGTTTTCCACAGTGGCTGCACCAGTCTGCATTCCCACCAGCAGTGCACTAGGGTTCGCTTTTCTCCGCATCCTCTCCAACACTTGTTTGATTGGTTTATGTTGGCCATTCTGACCAATGTGAGGTGTATCTCATTGTGGTTTTAATTTGCATCTGTCTGATGGCTAGTGATGCTGAGCATCCTTTCATGTCTCTGGGCTCTCTGTATGTCCTCCTTGGAGAAGTGTCTATTCAAGTCTTTTGCCCATTTTTTAATTGGGTTTTTTGTCTTCTTGGAGTGGAGTCATGTGAGTTCTTTACATATTTTGGAAATCAGACCCTTGTCTGAGGTGTCATTGGCAAATATGTTTTCCCATATAGTTGGTTCTCTTTTCATTTTAATGCCATTTTCTTTAGCCATGCAGAAGCTTTTTAATTTGATGAGGTCCCATTTGTTTATTCTTTCTTTTATGTCCCTGAATTAGCAAGGATTTTTTGTCTTTCAAGGAACCGTCAATGCTAGCTGTGATGCCATGAAGCGGGACTTTCTTATATGCTGCTGGTAGGAAGGTACTTCAACACAAACATTTGGTAAAATGTAGCCAGAGCCCTAAATGTGTATTTTTAATCTTATAATTTCATTTCATAGAAATAATCCTAAAGAGAAAAAGTAGATTTATCCACAAATGTTCCTAACAACATTATTTATTACAGCAAAACACTGTCCCATAATAAGAAAACAGTTAACCATATTAAAATATGATAATAGGATATTATTATTATTATTATTATTGCTATTATTATTTTATCCTCACCCAAGGACATTTTTTTGTTGCTTTTAGAAGAGAGGAAGGGAGAGAGAAAGAGAAACACCAATTGGTAGCCTTCCCTTATGTGCTCTGACCAGGGATCAAACCTGCAACCTGTGTATGTGTCCTGACTGGGAATCGAACCTGTGGCTCATCAGTCTATGGGATGATGCTCCAAGCAACTGAGCCACACTGGCCAGGGCAATAGCTATTATCTTGACATTACAAAGAGTTACAAAAGTGATGTAGCTCTTGC
Source organism: Desmodus rotundus (assembly GCF_022682495.2). NCBI lineage: Eukaryota > Metazoa > Chordata > Mammalia > Chiroptera > Phyllostomidae > Desmodus > Desmodus rotundus. The sequence goes on along the minus strand of NC_071391.1, from coordinate 144,993,733 downwards.
TTATATATTGTTTTGTCTTGTCCTCACACTTAAGAAGCTCTGTGCATTTTTGCCCGTGTTACTCCTCCAACTTTGTTCTTTGTCAAACTAGTTTTGTTTGAGTTTCTATATGAATTTTAGCATCAGGTGTTTTTTTTCTTAACTTCTACCAAAAAAAATTAGCTTGAAGACTCATTGGGATTGTGTTGATCAATTTGTCTCCTCACTCAAGGAGACTGTGGGACTCCTATGGGGACCCCTCTCTGCCCATGGCCTGGAAACTCGCTAAAGGTGAGACATCAGTAGGGCTCACCGTGTTTGTCACCTGTCTCTCAGGGTCACTGTCCTTCCTTTCTTGCTGTCCAGTATCTCAAAAACCATCAGTTCATGTATTTTGTCTGTGTTTTGAATTTCAAAAGACAGAAATTGTAACTCTGGGAGTTGTAATTCTGCAATAGTTTCAGTCCTATAAATCATTACTTCATATACATAGAGCAAACTCAAACATATTAAATTTCTTTTTTAAAGTTTCTGTAATCAAATGTATTCATTCTATAAAATAAAGCAGTTTGAGCAAATGTGCCATGAAATTAATTATTCAGTTGGACTTTGGTTAGAACTCAGACAATTTTTGTTCACTGTTAGCATTCTTAAGCTTTGGCAAGTAAAGTTTACACATGAAGAATTAAATTGTACCTTTCTGCCTTCTTGAAACTTCATATTTGCACATCCCAGCTAATTTACTCTTGGGAGACCTGACTGAGAAAGTAATCTGCTAGAAATTACAAGTGGAAACAGCATTGGCATTAGAAATTATTATTTTTTTAATACAGATTTTATTTATTTATTTTTAGAGAGAGAGGAAGGGAGGGAGATAGACAGGGAGAGAAGCATCAACATGTGGTTGCCTCTTGTGCACCCCCCACTGGGGACCCAGGCATGTGTCCTGACTGGGAATTGAACCAGTGACCCGTTACTTCTCAGTCTGGTGCTCAAGCCACTGAGCCACACCAGCCAGGGCATTAGAAATTATTAATGCCACATGACTGTGTGTCCAGCAGAGCCCAACTGGACAGCCACTCCTACTTATACAGATTGGTCCCTTCATGGGGTAGTGTGGCGTCCAGAGCCCAGCATTGTCCTAATTTTTAAAAGGTCCCAGTCCTGAAGATTTCCCAGTCAAGTTACTAATTCAATTATTTATTTTGTCTCTGTTTGAAATGCATTTTGTTTCCTTAGTGTTCTTCAGTCCTAGAAGCTCAGCATACTTAGCAGCTGTAATTAATTAAATGTTTACTGAGCTGGTATCATGGAATCATGCAAGGGCTAATCCAAATTTGTGGGGCCTCAAGCTTAAATAATTGGAAGATTGTTAAGAAAAAGAATAGCTCTGACTGGTGTGGCTCAGTTGGTTGAGCATCAGCCCACAAAGAAAAAGGTCGCTGGTTTGATTTCCAGTCAGGGCACGCGCCTGGGTTGCGGGCCAGGTCCCCGGTTGGGGGTGTGCGAGAGGCAACCTATTGATTTTTCTCTTACACATCAAAGTTTCCCTCCATCTCTTTCTCCCTCCCTTACCATCTCTCTAAAAATATGAAATCTTTTAAAAAAGAAAAAAAGAATTAAAAATTTAAACTACTAAATTAGGTATGAAAGGAACTATTTAGAATGAAGAAAAATCACAACAAATTATAAAATATAAAAGTTGATAAATGCCACAGATATTACAAAATTTTAAAAAGTAATATATTGTTTTTTAATTATGCAGCACACTTTTAGGGTGTTTTCTTCGCACATTTTGCCACACACCCTTTGTCCATTTCGTCACATGGCTTTAATTTCACATCATTTTCTATAGTGAGCACGGAGGACAGGAAAGCTGCTCTTTCCTCTAGCACGATGGATCGACACTTATGTTTTATTCCTGATAATTCTTGTTAGCGATGCTGCAGTGACCGAGCTCTGGAGAACTCTCGCGCCCTTTGAGCATGTCGAGCGGGCTGCTATGGCCCCATTGCAGCTGGTCCGGCCCTGCCCAGCCTTGGCGCCTGCCCGGCCTTGAAGCCTGGGTCTCAGTGGGGCTTGAGCAGGGAGCCAGGCAACGCCTTGTTCACATCTTTCTCCTTGGAGTCAGTCAGGGTCTGAAGCCTGATGCAGGCCCCAGGATGGAGCTGTCACTGGGGCCAGTGGAGGTGGAGGTTAGAGGCCACCTGCTGAACCCACCATAGGGTGCACAGGGGACCCTCAAGCTGGGCAGCTCCCCACACCTCCTCCTGGGGCTACGGATGTTCTTGTGTTGGGTGGAGGCAGGGAGCAGGAGAGAGATGGGCACAAACCCATGCAATTGAGGTTCCCTGAGGAAGAATAGACAATACCAGTATCTTGCCATCTTCTTCCAACTCACTACAGCCTAGAGGCCAAGGTCTTCCGCAGGGCTTTCAAGACACCCCACACTCCTGTGCTGCTACTCAGGCTATCTCTCCAGAGTAGTTCCCTCCATCTTCCCCTTACACACACCCATCCACACACACTGTCTGTGTCCCTGACCGACGGGAGTGGTGGTTGCTCAAGACCTGCCTGGTGTTCTGCCTGTGGCTTGGGCTTTTTTGTGGCATAGGGCCACCTTCACCTTCCCGGGACCTACTTGTGGAAATCGCCCTACCCACTCCAGGCCTGGCTCAAGTGACGGAATTCTGCACAAAACCTTCCTGATGCGCAGGACTAGACATCCTCTCACCCTCCTAAAACAGCAGACTCCTTCAGATCTTCAGCAAGGTGAGGACAGTGGCCTTCTGTCATTCCCCTTTGTACCTCCTGTCTAGCAGTATATGCTCAACATGTTCATCTGAGTAAAGCCACTCAAGAAAGAGAAACTCCCTTTGCATATTCCCAAATTTCCTAAAAGAGAAAACTGAGAGTCATTTCTATGCTTAGATATGACGTACCAGGGAGAGAGCAGAGGGGAAGTGGGGTGGGGAGTTTGGGGGGGAGCAGGAAATGGAGAAGCCCAGTATATCAGGGACCAGGCAAGAGACAGTAAGTGAGGTGATGCCAAGACCAGCCCTTAAGGCTTCAAATTCATGATACTCAATTACTCCCTAAAAACATTACAGACCTGTGTACATTCTATTTCTTTCTTTTCTTTTCTCTTATAGCTGCTACAGCCTTCATTAAATAGGATATAGACCACATACTAGGCCTTGTGGCATTTCTGTGACCCAGTTGCATATTTTTTTCTCTTTGAAATTTTAATTTTTACTCCATTTCTAGGCTGCAGTTTTCAGTCTATTGTTTTGGCAATAAAGTAACTCCTACAATACCTCCGTGTGAAATGTAAAACTATTTGGAGCACTCTCAGCGGACCCTTCCTGACACCCTGGCAGGTGTGAGTGCTGGCCTTAGGGGGTTCTCAACCCCTGTGCTCGTGGGAAGAGGAAAAGATGACAGAGCGTGTTTGTTGCTGTAGAGTCAGGTCCTCCAACAAGCACATACATTGTGTTTGTAACATCTACAAAGTTTTCTTCTAACTGAAAAATAAGCCCTGATTTATGTTGATATTAAACTTTTAATTTTTCAAAGTGTTATCATATATTTCTGTGAAAGCCTTTCACATGCTGAGGTAGGTTAAGAAAGTGGTGCCATCCTCATTTGCCGGTGGAGGACACTGGACCCAAGGTTAGATTTGTTGGAGGTCAGGGTCACATACCTAGTTAATGAGAGAACCGGCACTGGGCCCAGCTGTCCTGACTCGCGGCCAGGGCCGACACAGCGAGCAAAGACCTGTCGGAGCCGTACAACCAGTCTTAAACCGTTTAAGATTTAATGTCCTTGGACACTCTGTTTCCTTTGTTGCCATTTACCTAAAAAAGTGCTTAAGGCAGCTAAAAAAGATAGACTTCTAAGAACAAAGAAAGACTTGTTGAAATTTGTGTGATTGTTAACTTCGCCAAGAACACACTAGTATCTCCCACAGTGGGGGAAAAGGTTCATTGGAGGGAAAACAGTAATTTAAGATGGACTGTGAATAGGGAGCTTAGTGTCCGTATAAGAGAAATTCATGGGAATCGCCTGGAAAGGTGCCTTATTCTACTTAGGGAACAATTTTCTTCCATCTGGTTGTGGTAATTTCCCTTCAAGATGTTGCTCAGAGTCATACTTTGTTTCCCTTTTCATTGCCATGTAATTATGTGAATTTGCACTGTTCCATCACCGTAATTTCTGTTTCACAACGTACTTAGCTGGGATTATGACCTATCTCACCGTTTCAAATGCCCCCAATCAGGACTGTTCCCCTTGGCTCCCTGAGCTGGCCGCACAAACTTGGGGGTGAGGGAGAAGTTTGTGTGCATTTTCCCAAACCCAGGTCGTATTACCAATACCCAGCTTCTTTGCACAAAGGCCAGCTTGCGGGGTGGCGGAAGCAAAAGCCGCACATTCTCCCGACCTCCCACGTTGATCTCGGGCTGGTGTGCTCTCTGTGCAGGAGGTCTCCTCCCAGGAGGCTCAAGGCCCGTGAGGAATGCTTCTGAACACAGTTAGCTGGGCCCTAACTTCAGTTTCTCGTTTGAGAGAGAAGCCAGTGATCTGAAGAATCATCTAACCAGGCGGGCTGTGCACATGGTTCACAGCTCGTGACTCAGCCTCAGTCCCGGCCCCGCGTTTTTGCAGATTGGGCCTGAGCTGCTCACCTTTCCATCGCCAGCAAGGGGTTCTCTCAGAAGTGACTGTTCTCTCTCAGTGGTTTGCTTGACCCTGAAGCCTGTTCATTAGAAGGAGTGTGGGCTTCTTTTGCATCAGCTTTATTGAAATAAAAATCACATTTAATAAAATGCACCCATTTTAAGTGTACAGATTGGTGAGTTTAGACAAATTCAAGCCACAGTGTAACTTCTACTACAATCAAGATATAAAATAGGTGCACAATTCCAGAACGTTCCCCTGTATCTCTTCCCACTCAGTCTCCCACTTACACCCCAGTATCAGGCAATCACAGATCTGCTTTCTGTCACCGTAGTTTGTTTGTTTGTTTGTTTAGAATACCATATAAGTGGTATTCTTTCACTGAGCACATCTTTGAGACTTACTTCTCATTTGTATGTCAATCGTTTATTTCATCTTGTCGCTCTGTAACATTGCACAACTTGAATATACCACAGATTACTTAGCATCTCTCCTGTTCTGGGTGGTTTGCAGTGTGAAGTTGTCGTGCATTAGGCTTGGAGGAACACTCCCGTGCACATCTTCCTGAGCACATGGGGAGGGGAAATGAACACCCGGCATGGAGCTGCTGTGTCGCTCATTAAGTGTGTGCTACCTTCACAAGAAACTGCCCCTCTGCCTTTCAGGTGGCGGGACCATGTTGCATTCCCCTCAGGAATGTATGAGGCTCCAGTTCCACAGCCTCGTCGACACGTACAGGGCATATGCCCTTAGAGACTGGTCAGTCTCAGTACCTAATTTCAGGTTGTAATTTGCACTTCTCTAGTTAGTCATTTGACCTCTTTTCCTGAGCTCATGGGTATGCCTTCCATGACTCAATTGCTCTGACTAGCTCAGTGATACCACATTCAATAACCCTCCTGTCCAACACATCCTTGTCAGGTGTTTACTTTTTCTTTTTTGCCTTAACAGCAGCAGTACATAAAAAAGCTGACAGAAGCTCTAATTTCTCTCCTTCCCCAGGGTCAGATCATTAAAACAGACCTTCTGAAATCCCTTGCACTGGAAGTTGAGCAGGTACCAAACACTGCTGGGAGAAGGAAGGTATCAATAGTATGGGCCTCTCCCTCTCTTGCTCTTCTGCACTTACAGAAAGCCCTGTTCCCCAACCACCAGCCATGAGTCCTCTGACCTCTCACAACACAGTGTGTGCTTCTAATTTATTCAATTCTATATTTCTCCCAGTTGTTTTCTACTCCATAGGCACATGTATTCATTCCCTAAATAGATTAAAAGACAACGCATCTTACCTTGCTTCAATGTTCCGGTAATGCTCAAAAAACATTCTAAAAATTGAATTAAATTTACAATTTTACACATACACACACACAGAGAGAAAGAAAGAGACTGAGACTGAATTTTATTCCGGATGTGAACCCAAACTTTTCACCGCTAGGACTTTCGGAGATTTCTCCCAGCCCCAACACACACACACGCACTCCCTGCTCTTGCTGGCAATGTAAAAGAAACCGCAGTTAGCCTGGAAATTATCTTGGTGGAGTAAATCAGCATATTGTTTTGAGTTTTTGCACTGTACATATTAATTTTAAAAGAACACATGTCTTGGTTCAGTAAAATTTGCAGAAAGCCAGACATCCCATAAAAAGAATTTGTTGGTTGAGATGTTTATCCCTCTAGCTATCTTCCCCCTCTTTATGACTACAAAGAATACTGGGCAGCGGCCCACAGGAAGTCCCACTGTGCCGAAGCAAAGGGTCTTTGGGAGTCTGGTTCCTTCCCACCCTTGGACCGGTCTGCTCATAAGTGTGCCGGCTGCCACACTGCCTCTGCCAGCAAGTGCCCCTTTCAGCCGGGACATTCTACTTCTGCAAGGCATGGTCCAGAGAGAACAGGCTCAGCCACACCGCTCCCCCTCTCTCCCTGCCTCTGTCATGTTGTGGAACTTATGTGATGGGGGGTGAGAGGTGAGGGGCCGGGGGAGGCCAGGGTATCGCTGCTTCACTGGAACTGGCTGATGCAGAGGAAGACATCCAGAGGGCCACAAAAATCAGACTTTTTCTGGGGAGAACTAAGGCCTTCCAATAACTGATCCTTAGTTAACCCATTGTCCATCAACGGGTAAGTTAACCAATATCCATAATGATGATCCTACAGTATTCAAGATCCTGAGGTGACTTCTACATTAAAAAAAGATTAAGAAGTATGTGGTAAATGTTAATACTTTAAGTAATTTCCCTACAATCTTCTAAACTCATTGGTCTCCACGTTTTTGATAGCATGCTTGAATCAGTTTTTTTAATTGTCATTCTCCCCAAATACTTATGTTTATTTATAAATTACACATATCAATTCTCTACTAAACTGTTCATAATAAAACACACAGAGAGAACATTTTAAAGGGTAAGATTACCTCCTTTCTCGATTAAAAAACATTCTTAGCAGAGCAGAACCAAAGGGACACTTTCTTAACATAATGAAAGATGTGTATCTGAGCCAACATGCTTATTGACACAGAATTTAGAAGCATTTGGACTGAGGTCAGGGATGGGACAAGGCTGACATCATCACAACCCTTATTTAGTATTGTTCTGGAAATACTAGCTCTAACTAGAAAAGACAAGTAAATTACAGTATAATATTTGAAAGTAATATATTAATGGAGTATAATAAATATCATTATTTATTGGGTTGGCCAAAAAGTCCATTTAGTGTTTTCTGTAAAATAAGATACATTTTCCATTTTCACCAATAACTTTATTGATTTGGATATTTTGAGTAAGTCAGCTATCTTCCACATGGTATAACGTTGATTGTTCTCAATTAACATCTCGATTTGATCACTATCACCTTCAGCTGGCCTACCTGACTGTAGAGCATCATCCAGTGAGAAATCTCTAGCATGAAATTTCGCAAACCACTTTTGACACGTTCAATCTGTCACATTACCTTCTCCAAATACTGCACAAATCTTTTTTTGCATTTTTACCTTTCTTGAAGTAACAAAGCATAATATGCCAAAAATCTTGTGTATTTTCCTCTATCCTCAATACTAAATGGCTACACAAAAATTCACCAGTTTCGATGTTTTGTTTAAATGCACACTGATATGACAACTTCCACAATACAATCTAACAAAATTGTTTCAAATGAAGCTAAAGACAACTACGCAGTACTAGAGCCATTTTGCAAGGGGGAAAACCAAATGAACTTTTTGGCCAACCCAATATATAGGTAAATAAACTTATATGCATGAAAAACCTGAGAGAATTAACTTCAAAACTATTGTGAACAAGAGAATTTACTGAGGTGATGCAGTAAAAAACGAATGTGTAGAAATTAAAAAAACAACCCATCACCAATACAAACAACTGCCAGTTAGAAGATGTAATGAAAGGTAATATCCCATTTATCATAACAACATAACAGAATCAAATGGCTAGGAATAAACCTAAGAATCATGCCTGATAGGTAAGCAGAAATCTAAGTACCCAAGGGTTTGAACAAATAGAGACATACTGTATTTTGACAATGAAGACATTATTCAAAAGTTATCAAAAGTCCCTTAATCTATAAATTTAGTGCAAAAATTCCAATTAAAACGCTAATGAAATTCTTTTTGTGTGTTCTATGATTCCACTAGAAAAACCAACAGCAAGATTACTTGTGGAAATTCTGAAAAAGGTGAGTAAGGAAGGGAAGCCATCCTTATCAGATATGGAAGAAAAAACTGTAAGTCTATAATATTTAAAGCAATATTGTGAATGAATAGATGAAAAGATCAGTGAAACTGAATAGAAAGGCCATAAATACACCCAAATGCACATACCAATGTAATATAATGGATAAAAGTGGCATATGAAATGGATCATTCAAAAAATGAGCCTTCTTTCAAAAAGGGAAGAGAAAGAGTGAGAAACATTGGATATGTCAAATTTAGCAGCAGGTTTAGATCTAGTTTAACCAGCAGGAGGCAGCAGCATCCTGAGATCCATTCTCCCATCCCACCTTCTTCTAGGCCACTTAGCTCGTAAAGGGCTTGAGCGGTGTTACCTGAATCATTGTATTCCAAGTGTGCACTGCTGCCTCTGGTGCTACACACAGCCCAATAAATGTCCACACGATCTTTAGCCTGGAATACCGCAACAGGGAAACGTGCCAACTAGGAAGGGAATCAAGGCTCAGAATTAAAGAGGACAAGTAGAAAAAGAGGAAAAGGGAGAGAGAAAATAACTCAGCTGGGCACACAGCCAGGGGACCCTTGTTGATGGGCCCGACTTAGAGATAAAGTGGGGCCCAGGACAGAGAACCATGGAACTGGCCCTCACAGAGGGGTCTGCTGTGTCATCTGGGCACACCCATCACACCGGGAGCCCAGAGGCATGGCTCCGTGTGATCCTGAGCAAGCCAAGTACCTGTTGTTGGGACACTTCCTCCTGCTGTGTCCAAGCTCTTAGGGTTCACATAAGAAGGATGTGATGTGACAAATGTGAGTAGACTTTGCAAAATCTCACTTTAAAATGAGCCTTGCTTGTAATATGCACGCACCTCACTGTCACCGCCTTTTATTTCCCAAGGAGCCATGGTGTCCTTGGACTGTGTAGACCCAGCAAGAACCCAGATGCCCTCCCCCAAAGGAAGTTAAGGGTGAGAGCCATGAGCGCATCAGCGTCTTCTTGCTGCCCTGTTTAAATGCGGGTCCTGGGAAGGAGCGATTACCCTGCGAGCCTCCTGCTTCATCTGCCTCCATCCTGCAGGAAGTGAGGCGTCTTGTGGAACCTGATGAAAGACGCAGAGCTCTGGCCAGGGCACGCAGCAGCAAGGGCTTTCCTAGATGCGGGACTCACATCAAAGCTCTCTTCTTCCGTGTTGACATATGTAACTCTTTAGCTGGTCTGATAACACATACAGAGACAGGCTCGCAGCTTCCTGTGGGGGAAACAGAGCCAGAGAAATGCTGAACTGAGCTGGCAGGTACGGTGTTTTTTCCTGCAAAAGTCTGATGGGAAAGCAGCTAGGCCATAAATCCGCTGTGTGTACTAAAGCGCAAGGGTGACCAAGGCTGCCTCAGGTATCCTGGTGGCCTTGTTATCTATTTCCAGAGAAAGAGGGGGAGGAGTCAAGAGCAAAGATCCTGGGAAAATATGCTGCTTTATCACTGGAGTTCATTTATTTCCCAGAAACATTGGCTTGGAGGGAAAGGTGACATGATATGGAAGAGAAAAAACTACTGGATTCCAAACTGAGTTCAAATGCAGACCTGGCTCTTGCTGTGTGTATGAACTTGAGCAAGTGACTTACACTCTCCCAGCCTTATTTCCTCATCTTTAAAATGGTAATAAAAATTCCTACTATGAATTTTGTAGGAAGATCAAATAATGTACGTAAAATAATTGGCACATATTAATGGAGAATTGCTCAGCTTCCCTCCTGTGAGACAGAGAGTTTCCTGGCTGTTTATATCTCCCTAAACAGTTCCACATTGCTTTTCATCTGCAGACCCCTGCAGAGCCACTGAAGTTGCTCACGTATAAGAATTTGGTGGGTACTTGTTGACTATTCCCCTAGATTCTGGTGTTTAATAAATTTCTGCAGAAACAGGCTCAGCAATGAGCTCACTGAACATCAGACCCCCTGAAGAAGCCCATGGCGGCATCAAAGGAACTTCGCACAGATCGTGGGAGAGAAGCTGTGCATTTCATTCCATCACACGCTAGACTGCACTCACACAGATGGCGAGTCGGCGCTGGTTTTCGTGACTTAACTGGGCCCCCAAACATAGTGCAGAATCCTGGTGAGACTTTCCTGAATTCAGATTTCTTGTTGGTGTTTCCAGTGGCCCATTGGCTATGGAGAGCTTGGAAGAAACGCAAGGAAGGAAACCCACAAACTCTTCATAGACGAGACTGCTTCACATGCTTCACACCCTTGGCCTCCTTGAATGCTCCCCACTGGACCGCTGTGCCCATTTTACAGGAGCTGAAACAGGGCTCCCTTAGCATCCATAACTCACACAGAGAGACAGAGCTAGTGACCCTGAACTGACAGTCACACCCAGCCCTTTCAGAGTGAAATGGGGACAGGCTAGGAATTTTAAGAAAAGATAAAAACGCCACACATTCATAAGTTTTATAAGCCTGTAGATGCCTCTAGGGCCTGGTAGTTGTTGACTTCACTTGCAAGCCTGACATCCAGGACTCTTGCTACCCTCCTTCTGTCTCCTCATCTCTGTTCTCCCTCATCCCCTTCTCTGCTTTGTCCATTTCTTCCACCATTTAGACTATCAAAAGGCACAGTCTGGCTCCATTTTACCTGGCAGAAACTTCCTGAGCCCAAGGGAAGGACTTTGGGGACTTTGCATGGGAGGACGTCTGCCTTGGTCTCCAGACCCCTTCACGGAGGCCAGCGCCCCATCTCCAGGCTCAAGGAGCATCTGGGCCAGGCAGGATGGACCACTAACTGTGAGTCTACCTTGCACAATGCACGCTACCCTTCCTTCCCTTGGGGTGTTTTCATTTTTCTCCAACAATCAGATGAGCTGTGTTCTTTGTTACTGGTTCAGTTATCTCGGTGCATGGGGGTAAGAGCCAAGGAGAAAACTGATACCCGATGTTGTGTAAGCCATTTTCTGGGAAATTTGTCTCTTGCATGGTTCAGGGCTGCTTATCCCTGCTTGCATCCCTCACCCCGGAAGCATCTGCGCCTTCGGAGAAAGCCTAGGCATGGAGGAGGGGAGGGGCGCGGCATGATCTGTATCCTTGCATCCTCCGGAGCTAGGGGGCAGCCAGACAGAAACCTCGCATCTTCAGTCTTTGTGTCCCAGCATCTGGGGTAAAACCTGCCACATAACAGGCACCCAGTAAAAGTCTTTTAAAATCAGAACCGAGAGGGGCTGGGTCACACAGGGTGCTGCTCACTAGCCCACGGGGCTGGTACCGCAGGTCCACTGCGGGCGGACAGAGGCAAAGACCTGGTTGTGGAGTCCACCTGGTTCCCGTGGAGGCGTGCCCCCTGGAAGTCCAGCAGGGCATGGAGTTCCTTTGTGTCCAGCTTTGATTTGACTTTTGTTAAGTGATGATGAAAATAATGATATTTTTTGAGCAACAGTTAAAAAGTCAGATATTATTTGACACTCATTTTATTTCATACGGTTGTCTTACGGAGGACAATGTTCATTTTAGGATTGTCCTTTAGGATTTTGGTCATTTAGGATTGTTCTCATCTCGAGGACACGCAGACCCAGAGGAAAGCCCAGAGACTGAAAAGTCTGCCTCCCGAAGAGCAGGGCAGGGAAGAGGAGCGAAGAGGCTGCCTGCCCCAGTCTGTAGCTAACAGAGTTCATGAAGAGAAGCTTACGTAAGAGGCACGTCTTGGGCAGCGGCAAGACTGAGTGTGCTCTGTGCTCCTTGACAGACACCAAACAATTACGTGGGGTGAAGGGGAGACAGGCACAGGTGCCAGCACGGGATGCTACCGGTGCGGGAAATTGCTTTACGGGCTTGACCGCGATCCGCTCCAGCAGCCAGCACCCAGTGGGGGGCGGGGCAGGGGTGCTCACGTGAGTCACGGGAGAACAGCCATTTCGATCACACAGCCTCTAGGGCGGCTGTGGGACATAATCTGACCCTCTGGCTCAGGTCCAGCTCACAGGTCTAGGTCACATCATGGAACAGTCTCTCTGCTGCGTTCGTTTTACAGATGAGATAACTGTTGCCCAGAGAAACCAAGTAATTTGCCTAAGGTCACACAACTGGTTAAGTAACAGAAATGTGATTCTGACTCAGGCCTGTCTGGTTTCAAAACCCGTTCATTGGCTACGAGTGGAGGCAGTTTTTCTTGAGTCCCCAGGCCCTCTGTTTTCTCACTGCTTCCTTGGAAGCCACGACTTCCTTCACTCGAGGGGCACAGGCCCTCCTACCTACACCCCCCCGCTCCTCTCTAATATATCATTTCTGCTTTGATGAGAACATCCATCCTCCCGTTCACTCCTGTTGTTAACGAAAAGGCCCTGCCCCACTCAGAGAGGAATTACTTTTGAGCACAATGAGGGAAGACCTCTCTCCCTGCCTTGCCGGAAAACCACCCAGCCTCCGAGGCTGAACGGTGGGTTCCCTGAGGGGTCAGGACAACAGTGTAAGATGGCTGGCGTGGCCCTGCCCTCCCACGGCCCTAACGTCTCCATCTCACCATCTGCCCCAGGACGCCGAGGACCAGGCCTTGCTGTGAAGATTAATCGACACAAGGCACAAAAAGGTGCCCAGCACAATGTCTGAGAAAACACACTGAAACCCCTACTTGCTCCTCCTCCCACATCTTAGCATCTCCTCCTCTCCTCTGGAGGCTCTGCCATCCTCCTCAGTGGGGCTACCCAATGCACTGCAGAATCATGCCTGGAGCAGGAGGAAGACCTCTGCCTTCTGGCACCCAGGAGACCAGCAGGAACACCCAATTTCATGATGGGGGAAGGACAATGTGGGGTGGGGGGACGGAGTACCAGCTCTGAAGCCCAGTGCTATTGGAAAGATCAGTAGGGATCAAATTTTTCTCACCATATATGAATTACTCTGTGTGTGTGAGAGAGAGAGAGAGGGGTGGAGAGAAAAGAGATGGCGAATGGGGTGAGAGAGACAATAGCTATAATTAATAGTCACCAGTTTTTGAACACCTATAATCTAGATCTGAGCTTGAGTCCTGGCCCATTCATAACCATCCATGTGACCTTGAACAACTCGTTTAAACTCACTAGGCCTCTCTGATCTTATGCTTTACTATTCTGAGAAAAGTATTATTCCCATTTATTTTACTAATGAACAGACTGGCTCAAGTCACACAGCTAGCAAAACTCCTATGATTACACATTATATCCCAAGCTTCATAATAAGTATTGTATGTACTATCATTTAACTTTTATAAAAATGCAAGAAATGTTAATAGTCTTATTTTACTGGTTAAAAAAAATGAAAAGACTTAGAGGTAATAAGTAGTTTGTCCAAGGTCTCATGTGAAATGAGAAAATCTAAGGTGAAAACTGGACTAAATGAGTGTCAAATAATGTAGTCCTAGAGGATAAAAACAATAAAACAGTAACAGCATTCATTATGCGCCATGTGTTCGTGACCTTGCACAAAGCACTTTACATGCACTTTTTCTCCTCGGCGACTTTGAATGAAGCTGCTGTGTACATTTGTGTGCAGGTTTTTACATGGACACGTTTTCAGCTCATTTGGGTAAATACCTAGGAGTGTGATTGCTGGATTACATGATAAAAGTAAACTTAGTTTTGGAAGAAACTACCAGTCTGTCTTCCAAAGTGGCTGCGCCATTTGCATTCCCACCAGCAATGAATGAGAGTTCCTGTTGCTCTCCATCCTCATCAGCATTTGGGGTTATCAGCGTTTTGTATTTTAGCCACTCCAATCTCATGGCTTTAATTTGTAATTAATTCCCTGTGACATATGATGTTGAACATCTTTTTATGTGCCTGCTTTCAGAGGTGAGGTATTCAGATATTTTGCCCATTTTTTTTACAGCATTGTTGGCCTTCTTATTGTTGAGTTTTCAGAGTTATTTTTACAATATGAATACAAGTCCTTCATCAGATATGTATTTTGCAAATATTTTCTCTTGGTCTGTGGTTTCTCTCTTCAATTTCTTTACAGTGACTTCCACAGAGCAGAAATTTTAATTTCAGTAAAATCTAACATCAATTTTTTTCACTGATTATGTTTTGTTGTTGTATCTAAAAACTTATCAGACAAAAAGTCACTTTGGTTTCTCTTCTAGAGGTTTAAATAGTTTTGTATTTTACATAGTCCATAATGCATTTTGAGTTAATTTTTGTAAAAAGTGTAAAACCTGTGTCTAGATTTCTTTTCTTTTCCTTCTTTTTTTTTTTTTTTTGGCATACCGACATCCAATTGTTCCAGCACCATTTACTGAAAAGACTGTTTTGTCCCCATTGCCTCTATTTCTAGACGTCCTCTACCGTTCCTCTGTGCTACGCGTCTGTCTTTTCGTTGCCATGCAACCACGATAACTTGATAGTTAGTCTGGAAATCAGACAGTGTCCGGCATCAGTTTTATTCTTCTCAAGATTGTATTGGCCATTCTGGGTCTCTTGTTTTTCCATACAAACTTTATTTTTTTTCCTTTATGCTTTTAAATATATATATATATTATTGATTATGCTATTAACAGTTGTCTTTACTTTTCCACCTTTGCAGCCCCTCCACCCAGCACCCCCTACACCCTCAGGCAATCCCCACAGTATTGTTCAATTCCATGGGTCATGAGTGTAAGTTCTGTGGGTACTCCATTCCTACACTGTACTTAACATCCCCATGATGGTTCTGGAACTACCTGTTTGTACTTCTTAATCCTCTCACCTCTTCAGCCATTCCCCCAAAACCCCCTCCCATCTGGTAACTATCAAAATGCTCTCTCTACCCATGATTCTGTCTCTGTTCTTCTTGTTTGCTTAGTTTGTTTTTTAGATTCAATTGTTGATAGATTTCTATTTATTGCCATTTTATTGTTCATAGTTTTGATCTTCTTTTGCTTAAATAAGTCCCTTTAACATTTCATATAATAATGGTTTGCTAGTGATAAACTCCTTTAGTTTTCTTTTGTCTGGGAAGCTCTTAATCTGCCCTTAGATTCTAAATAATAGCTTTGCAGGGTAGAGCAATGTCTTTCCTGCTTTTCATCACTTTGAATATTTCTTGCCAATCCCTTCTAGCCTGCAAAATTTCTTTTGAGAAATCAGCTGACAGTCTTATAGGAACTCCTCCTGTAGGTAACTAACTGCTTTTCTCTTGCTGCTTTTAAGATTTTCTCTTTATCTTTAAGCTTTGGCATTTTAATTATGATGTGTCTTGGAGTGGGCCTCTTTGCATCTATCTTCTTTGGGACTCTGTGCTTCCTAGACTTGCATGTCTATTTCCTTCACCAAATTAGGGAAGTTTTCTTTCATAATTTTTTTCAAATAGCTTTCCAATTCCTTGCTCTTTCTCTTCCCCTTCTGGCACCCCTATGAAGTGAATGTTGGAATGCTTCAAGTTATCCCAGAGGCTGCTTATACTATCCTCATTTTTTTTCCTGCCTGTTGTTCTGATCGGTTGTTTTTTGCTTCCTTATGTTCCAAATCATTGATTTGATTCTTGGCTTCATCCACCCTACTGTTGTTTCCCTCTAAATAGTTTTTTTTATTTCAATTAGTGTATACTTCATTTATGACTGGATATTTTTTATGCTGTTGAGATCCTCACTAAGTTCCTTAGCATTCTTCTTACCAGTGTTTTGAACTCTGCATCTGATAGATTGCTTATCTCCATTTCATTTAGCTCTTTTTCTGGAGTTTTGATCTGTTCTTTCATTTGGGCCATGTTTCTTTGTCTTCTCATTTTAGCAGCCTCCTTGTGTTTGTTTCTATGTATTAGGCAGAGCTGCTATGACTCGCTGCCTTGGAAGTATGGCCTAATGTAGTTGGTGTCCTGTAGGGTCCAGTGGCACAGCCTCCTCTATCACCCAAGCTGGGTATTGGACGTGCACCCTTCATGTGAGCTGAGTACACCCTCCTCATGTAGTTGAGCCTCGGTTGCTGTTGGTGGGTCAATCAGAGAGATTTAATCAAGTCAGTCAGCTGCAAAGGATTGGCTGTGACCACTGACCATCAACCTCCACCCTCTGTGGAGGATCAGCTGTACAGGGGCAGGGTGGTGGTGTTCTGATGTGGTCTGTATTTGTCCACTGATTGTGCTGGCCCTGGGATTTTCCAGATGGTGCAGGCCAAGGTCAGCCCTGACCTGTGTTTTGCCTGGGGTTACCCTGCCTGAGCTATAAAGCAATCTGAGTTGGCTGCTACTTGTGCTGGGCTTGGAGATTCCAAGGGAAAGCCAGGCTGTGAATCTAGTCTGGCTGCTACTAGTGCTAGGCCTGCAGCTCACTGAGGCCAGCTATTGCTTATTTGAGAGGATTTAGGAAGTTGTGCCTTGTGAGCCAAGACCAGCCATTCATATGGAAAAGCAGCTTAGGTGGGCCCAGAAGTTGGGTGGGGCAGAGTTTCTGGAGACCTCCAAAGTGAGTCAAACAGTATTAGCCAGGTTGATGGTGTCTCAGATAGGGCACAAGCTTGCTGGCTCTGTAGAGGGAGGGTTTAGAAAAGGGGCAGTGGCCTCCACTCACCTTGATGCCAGGCCCTTCAGTTTCTCCCTGTATACCACTGGTGTCTTTCAAGTTGCTACCTTGGTGCTGGAGCTCAGAGGGAGTGAGTCTGCATAGGTGAGTCCATGTGTGGGTTCTTTAAGAGGAACTACTTGGGGTTTCAGGAGTTTCATCCACTGACTCAATGCCTGCTGGTTTTTGCAGCCAGAAGTTGTGAGGACTTATCTTCCTGGCACTGGAATCCTGGACTGTGGGGACTGCCGTGGGGCTAGGACTCCTCACTCCCGAGATACTCCTTCCAAATTTTTATCCACCACACATGGGTGAGAGAGCAGCCTGTTCTGCATCTGTGCCTTCCTCCCAGTCTGGATGGATGTGGTTTCTTTAAGTCCATAGTTGTCAGACTTCCATTGAACTCCATTTGTGATGGTTCTGAGTGATGGTTGTTCTCCATTTTAGTTGTAATTTTGATGTGGTTGTGCGAAGAGGCATGCCATGTCTGCCTACACTGCCACCTTGACCAGAAGTCCCACATAAACTTCAGATCAGTTTTTCACATTCTAAAAAATCGTTTGATTTTGATCAGAACCACACTAAATTGTACAGATTAAGTTGGAAAGGATTAACTTCTTTATATTGAAACTTCTGACTGATGACATATCTCACTATTTATTTAGATATTTTTTTATTCCTTTCATCAAAATTTTGTAGTTTTTCACATATAAATTGTGTCCATATTTTGTTAGACTTATACCTAGGTACTTCCTTTCTTGTGTACTGTTATAAATGGTATTGTTTTTCATTTTAAATTCCCACTGTTCATTACAGATACATAAGCAAGCAATTGATTTTTTAAAATTAATCTTGTATCCTGTGATCTTGTTCTAATTGTTTAATAATTTAAGGAGTTTTTGTTCATTCTTTGGGATTTGCTACATAAAGCTATTTATCTGCAAACAAAGACAGTTTTATTTATATCTTCATAATTCGTATACCTTTATTTTCTTTTTAAAAACCTTATTGTATTAACTAGGACTTCTAGTATGATGTGAATTGGAGTGTTGAAAAGAGACATGCTTGCCTAGTTCCTGATCTTTGGAAGCAAGTGTCCAGTTCCTTACCATTAACTCTAATGTTAACTACGGGCTTTGTGTAAGTCTTCTTTATCAAGTTAAGAGAATTTCACTCTATTTCCACTTTTCTGAGTGTTTTTTTAATCATGAATCGGTGTTGGATTTTGTGAAATGCTTTTTCTGCAGCAATTGATTTGATCATATGATTTTTATCCTTTAGCCTCTTGCTGGGGTGGATTACATTAATTGACTTATAGATGTAAGGCCAGCCTTGCAAATCTGGAATAAATCCCACTTGTTCATGGTGCATAATTCTTCTTATACATTTGTTATTTGACTTGATACTATTTTAAGAATTTTTGCATCTATGTTCATGAGTGGTATTGGCCTGTACTTTTCCTTTCTTATACTCTCCTCATCTGATTTTGATGTTAGAGTAATTAATGCTGGCTTATAAAACGAGTGAAGAAGTATCCTTTCTGGTTTATAAAAGAGATTATAGAAAAATAGTATAATTTCTTCCATAAATGTTTGGTAGAATTCCCCAGAGAAACCACCTGAGCCTGTTGTTTTCTTTTCAGGAGGTTATTAACTACTTATTCCAATTCTTTAGTAGATATGGGTTTATTCAGATTAGTTCTTGTGTGAGTTATGGTAGTTTGCATCTTTCAAGGAATTAGTCCATTTCATTTAAGTTATCAAAATTGTGGTCATTGTTTGTTTTTCTTTGTCTCCCTTGGGAAGGAAACTAGTAAGGGGTTTTCAAGAATTGAACCAAGTTCTGTATTTCTATGAGGATGAGAAGGAATGATACCTGTAACACACTTAGCAACAAGATTGACAAGTAGAAAGTGTTGACTGCTGTTATGTGTATTATATTCAGTGTTTACTAGATTCACAAATTCCATACATGTGTGTTTGAGCCTGGTATTTTGCTTCTCACCTACCCTGATTTTTAAAAAAGGGAGGGCAACAGATTCCTCAGAGGCAGGATTTCTGCAATGGTGGAACAAGAAGCTTGGAAACTCTCTTCCTCCAACATTATGGTAAAAACTAAACAGAATTTTTAGTTTAGTTCAAACAACTGTTTTGGGACTCTGGAAATTGATCAAAGACATATAATAAATTAAAAGCATTAATTAAGGAAAATTCCCTGAGCCTTAGCTAAAAACAGTGGGAATTTGTAGCGTTCTTGCCTGGAATTGTTCTTTTTACTCCCTATCCCTAACTCAATTTGTATGGTAGTTATACTAGGGTGGAGCATGCAATGAAATCTTGTAGCTGCTTTGCCAGGGCTGCTGATTGATTGGAACAAAGGATGGAAAAAGTCAATGCCAGTGGTTGTGGCAATGAACAGTAGCAATCTTGGTGAGAAACAAATAGGAAAGACCAACATCACAGCTAGCCTGAAGTTGTGATCCTGATTGAGGCAAGCAACAGGGAGACAGATTAGCTAGAAACTTTACAGTACCATCCCGGAAATGAGGTAGAAGTAATGAGTTCCCACATATCCGGAGAGTCTGAAAGGCCGCACACATGCCCATGGCCACATACCCACTCAGAAGAGACCAGAGATGGCCCTGATTATTCACATATCCTTGGCTGAACATGAGCTATTGCACGTGTAAAACACAGAAGAGCTTGAAAAAAAGTGAACATCTGGGGTAGACTCATAAACTGTCTGAACTTTGAGTGCATTTTCCAACCCACACAAAGATTCATTGGCAAAGGATAAAAATCTATCTGACTCAGTATTTAAGCACAACCTCTAACCTGTCATTCCTAGGCTGACCACTAAGCTTTGCTATAACACGGAAAATCATAAGGGAACCAAGCTTAAGAATAAAAATAAGAATAAGAATAATAGCTTTCTGAAAACTAAGCAGAAATATCAGCAGTAGAGAAAGGGACAGAAAAAATATTTTAAGGAATAATGGCAAAACCTTTCAAAATTTAATAAAAAAATATTGATCTTACCCCTAAAAAGCTCAAGGTAAACTCAAAAAAAGCCACACCTAAGTACATCATGGTCAAAGTGTTAAGATCCAAAAACAAAAAGAAAAATCTTAAAAGCAGCAAGAGAAAAGAGTCTCATTATATACAAAGGAACAATTAATAGCTGACTTTGCATATGAAAAAATAGAGGATAGAAAGAAGTAGGATGGCATAATCAAAGTCTCAGATGGAAAAATTGTCAACCAAGAAATCTATGTCCAGCAAAACTATCCTCCAAACATGAAGATGAAATAAAGACATTCCTAGATAAACAAAGACTGAGAGAATTCATTGTCAACTGCAAGAAATACTAAAAGAAATCTTCCAGACAGAAAGGAAATGACATCAGATGAAGACTTAAATCCACATGAAGAAACAAAGTGCCTGAAGAGGTAAATATGTAAGTAAAAATAGGTTTATATAAATAAGTCCACACAAAGACTTGTATGTGAATGTTCATAGCAGCAATATCTATAATATCCCAATGGTGGAAACAACCCAGATGTCCATCAACTGGTGAAAAAGTAAACAAAATCGGTATATCCATACAATGGAGTACTATTTAGCAATAAAAACAATGAACTACTGATAGGACATGAGCTGATTTATAAAACCTGAAACAGCTCCAGCTGTGAAAAGAAAGCTGACGACTCAAAATTGGAGTCAAGACATCTGGAAAAGAAACCCTGACGAGTGATAAAACCACCGGGTTGCTATAAATCGTTTTGAGTGGAAGCTGCTTCCTCTGGGGCCAATCTGCAGAAGAAACAAGTTGTAGCAATGTCTAGGCCACACCCTGACCAAGCCACATACGTGCTGGGAAAGAGAGGCTTTATTAGCACCAAACTATTGCATCTTAAATTCAGGGATAAGTGTAAGGCTATGAGTTGGCAGGCTTGAGATTCGTTTGAAGCTCACCAATAGATTTTCTTTTATTTTTTATATACTTTTAAAATTTGTTGTAGTCACATTGGGTAATAAAATTATATAGTTTTCAAATATACAACTCTATGATATATCATCTGTATATTGTATTGTGAACACCACCCAAAGTCAAGTCTTCTTCCATCACTGTTTATCTGTCCCCTCCACCGCCTTAACCCTCTTCTACTTGCCCCCACTCTCCTTTTCCTCTGGTAATCACCATACTGCCCCAGCATCCCCACGTGGCATGCATCCATCCCCCAGTGCCTTCTCAGGGACTTGAGTCCTACAATAGGCTCCTTCTTGTTCTGCCTCATCCTTTCCTCTCCCTATTGGACCACTGTGGCCAGTATATGCACATGCCTAAGCATCACTTACTTTGGAAAAATACCTCTCATGACCATTTATCTCCTCCCATATATCCCCACATACAGCACCAGTTTCTCTGATTCTCTCCTCCTGTTCCTGAAAAAGCAATCATGTGACCAGCCCATCACATGTCTTCACATCTCAGGTGTTTTTGTGGAACCTTAAGAAGTCCATAGGGCCTGTGCCCTGCCTGATGGGATGTGAAGAAAAGCTGGCCTGGATACCCTACTGTGACAGGATAGGAAAACACCAGGAGAATTCCTGGGCAAGTGGGATGGGAAAACTGAGATGAGAAAATTAAACAAGGCTAAACCATTCATCACAAGACTCTATCTCCTCTAACCAAGGAGACTCAAAAGCAAATGGTTTATACCTCTCCTCCCTAACCAAAGAATGCATAGCTTAACTCTCCCTGGTCTGGGAAATAGAGAACAGAGACCCAAATAATGTCATTTGTGCCAGCAAAACCCAAGGACGGATAAAGTCAGGGGAACGAATAACAAAACCCCACTAAAAGCCAGACAGACCCAAGATAAAAATAAAACAGTGTAGCAGACCAAAGAATATTCCCAAACCCTTCTATGAGCTCATTTTAACACATCAGGATATTAAAAATGTACCTGGAAAGCTAATGAACATTATGCTGAAACCCTCCCCTAAGATTCTCACCCAGAGAAAAAAGATAAAAAGCCCTCAGAACAGAGACTCAGGGTGAGCTTTCTCTAGAGCATGCCTCTGCCCCTTCCCAGGCATTTTATTTTCTCCTAAACCCTCCGTGTTTCCAGGAGACTTGTAGCCAGGGGAGCAGTGGGCAGTGGCAACTCGACCAGTGCTTACCCCCTGATGCTGTCTCCAAGGCCCCTTTACTCTGACTTTCCAGTGAGCTAACAGCAGCCCGCCTTGGCTCACTACTTTCCTGTAACTTTTCTAGGGAGCCAAAGCCAAGCACTGCCTAAGCTCTCTCCTGTTACTTCTACTCTAAGTCCTTCCTTTGTGTCACTGTCCCCAGCCTTCATAAACATACTTGCAAAATCACCTGGACTCGTATTGTGAAATCTTTCCTACATGAAGTCAGGCCAGACTGAGGCAGATACGCTCCAGGCTGTCCCTGTCCTGTAACACTATGATGTCCCAATTTCTAACAGAATTCCTGGTCACTTCATTAAGAACTCGGAATCAAGAGAAAACATGACTCTTTGTGAACTCCACATACATTTCTTAAGGTAAGAACAAAGGACCGATTTACCATGTGGCTCTGAGTGATTACTCTCTTTCCTTGTCTATTGAGTTGGTGTAATAACA
Source organism: Desmodus rotundus (assembly GCF_022682495.2). Lineage (NCBI taxonomy): Eukaryota > Metazoa > Chordata > Mammalia > Chiroptera > Phyllostomidae > Desmodus > Desmodus rotundus. The sequence goes on along the minus strand of NC_071391.1, from coordinate 144,971,255 downwards.
TGTGTTCTATTAAATGATGATTTATGTTATTATCTATAGGATCTATGTAAACAGAAAATTTGGCAATAAATATAAAAAGATCTTGAAAAGATAAGCACTTAACAACAAGACAATACTTGAAAGACATGAGTTTAAGAACTTGGAATGGGTTCTTATTTAACTTGGGGTGATTATTCCTGTTTTTATTTATGGTTTCCTCTCGTGCTCTAACAGAATCAACACAACCTGAAATTTAATAGTAGTTCTTACTCTGAATCCAGCTTCCCAGCTACAAAAGCGATTAACTGAAGTTTAGAACTGAAGTTTGGCAACACCTGAATGGTCAATGCCTGAAAATCAGAAGGAAATAAGACAGAAGAAGCAGCATACTGAGAAGGCTCATGGGTAATCTTTTGCTTCTGTGAACCTTCCACCTGGAAAAATTATCTGAAAAGTATCACATTATTTAGGGCACATTATCTGCAAGCACCAGATTCAGAGTTGTGGGGAGGGAAGAACAAGTTGTAACGTGGTGAGGCTGGCTGTTCCCCGGGGTCGGGGAGGGGGAGCAGAGGGGAGCCTCTTCAGGAGAGACATCACCAACTCTGGTGACAGGGATTAAGGTTTACTCTAGGGCCATGAAACCTCATTAGCTCAGGCTTCATTAATTTGGAATTCAGGCAATTAGACGGAGTCTGTTTTGATGTTTATCTTTGATTTGCCAATCCTTTCTTCAGGGCCTTGCAAATACACAGTGAAAACAAAATTTTGAGGGGAGTGTTGAATACAGTCAGCCCTTCACACTCAATTGGGATATTGTGTGTGGAGGTGTTTGTGGATGGTGATGGGACTTTAAATTCCCTCTGTATAGTGCATTGAGGTGGAAATGAACATGATGAGTGAACTTCATGCTCTTAGTGATTCTTCATAGGACTCCTTCTCTTTCTTTTTACTGCCATCACCAGCAGCTGCTGGTTTTTGCTGGGGCTATTTTCTACAAACTTCTTTTTTTAAATCAGTTCCCACGGGGACTCTGAAGTCAGGAAGAAAACACTCATGCTCCTTTGACATGAGAGCGTGGGCCGTGGGCTGGGCTTGCTAGCTGATGGATTCACCCCCATGCTCTGGCCTCTCTGTCCATGGGATTTGAATCCGTGCCTCAGCAAAGTCACCACGTGGGACAGACTCTCAGCCACTGACTCCATGACTGCCCAATCTACAAACATCAAGGCTCTGTTGTCATTCAAAGCAGTGATTCTTAACCCCAGTTATGTCTTAATTCATTGTGAGATTGAAAGTACTGTGTTCCTAAAAATAAAATACCAACTAGTGCAGATAATGTCACTTAAAACTAGGTAAGGGTGACCGTGGTTGATTTAATAGGTTATCTCTATGATAACATAACTTCTTCTCCTTGAGTTGTGATAAGCTTTTCTGAGTGAGAGAAAAAATAGTGCCATCCAAATACAATTGCCAACCCTGGCTGAATAGCTCAGTTGGTTAGAGCATTGTCCCAATATACCAAAGTTGCAAGTTCAATCCCTAGTCAGGACACAAGAATTGACCAATGAATGCAAGATTAAGTGGAACAGCAAATCATTGTTTCTCTCTCTTTCTCTCTCTCTCTAAAATCAATAAATTAAAAAAAATTTTAAACGATAGTAAAAAACAAATAAAATTCCCAAAGACCCACAGCCTCAGTTAAGACCAAACATTCAATGACAACTGGCCATTACTGATGTATCAAGAGTTGAGTATCTCAGTACTACTATCTTAAACGTGCTGGAAAGTTTGGGGGGTTTCATGGGAACATGGAACTTGTACATGTTATCTACCATATGTGCCAGAGCAGGAGAGAGCTTCAGGAATGCTGCTGAAGAAAGAGTACAAGCTCTCTCCAAGGGCTCCAAGAAGTACCATTTATTTGTCCATGGACACATAAAATATTAAATTAAAAGTCAGTCTCATCTAGTCCCTAAATGGTTCCCAGATAACATGTCCCTAGGCATACATACATACACACACACACACTCTCCCACCCCACCTGGGTTATCACCACCTCCAAGCACATCATATTCATTCATTCAACAGATAGTCATTGAGCAGATATGAGATGCAAGCACTGTCTGTATCTTGCCCTGGGAACCCACAGGGAACAGGACAGATGACCATGCCCTCCCATGCCTCAGGTACTTGTTCAGGATCTTTTCATCTCCCTTCTTCAGTATTGCATCTCTCCGGTCAACCCCTAAGCATCTTTCCTGGCCCAGCTCACGTAGCACCTCCTCTGTGGAGCCTTTCCTAACCCTGATCTCCCCATGTTCCCCGGGAGAATGAGGTATTTCCTAATCTTTATTCCCGTAGCACCTCATACATATCTCTCTTCCACCATCCATCACCCTGTGTCGGATGGGATGTCAGAGCGTGTCTCCTGGAATAGAAAATGAACACCTCTGAATCAGGGAATGTGTTTATTTTTATAACAGGTTGATTTTCTAACAACTTCTAATAGTACTTACTGTTTAGAAATAAAATAGATACTGAATAAATTCTGGCTTGACTGATCTGAATGTATTAGACTTGATTATACTTTATTTTACTGTGCTCTGCATGTAAGACATATGAGAATTCTTCAAAAACACATTTCAGAGTGTCCTCTGTGACTATATAAGAGGAAGAATTTAGTTTATTTAATCTTTGCATTACCTTGGAATATGTGTGCTAATTGTGAAACTGTGGTGCACTCTCAAATGTTGTAAAATTACAGACACCAAATAGTTGGGGAAGAAGAAAGTAATCGAACAAAGACTTCACATCCTGAAGCCGCAATATGCTTTTCAGTTTTGTTTTAGTGCTGTTATTACACTGTGTGGGTCTGAGTTTTGCCAGAATTTAACTGCTGTGTTCTCTCTCTATGATAAAACACCTACATTTTCAAACAACCTGGAATATCTCCTTCATGAAAAATGCCTTTGACTGGCTTCTGATCCCTAGTGACCTCAGTTGGGGTGTTGGCTTTGTGAGTTCATGTCTCTCTATGAAGCAACATCAGTCTGTAAAGGCCCCAGCCCTGTCCAGGACGGTTCAAGGCTGAGGTAGAAATGATGCATGTGGAAGTGCTTTGTTAACCCTAAAGTGCTTGAGAAGCATGAGGAGGTTTCCATTATTATTAGCTGGTGCCTTGAGGAGTTGATGGTGTGGACCAGGTTGGCCCACTTTTCTGTAAAGGACGAGCTGGTAAATATCTCAGGCTTTGCAGGCTGTACAACCTCTGTCGCAGTTACTCAAATCTGCCGCTGTGGCAGGAAAGCAGTCATAGACCATAAGTGAGCGTGTTTGTGTTCCAACATAACTTTGTTTATGGATACTGAAACTTGTATTCCATAAAATGTTCATGTGTCATGAAATACTATTCTTCTTTTGATTTTGCCAACCATTAAAAAATGTAGAAATCTTCATAGCTCACAAGCTGTACAAAAGCAGGTGGAGGGGCAGATTTGGCCCATGGCCCGTGGACCTCTGGGGTAAACATAGAAGATTCATCTATTGAGATGACTGGTGGCCAATGGAGCTTATTGAGGCTGTCTGAACAGTATTAGAATAAATATTCAGGAAATATTTAACTTGTATTAGTGGTACTAGAGAACCACACTAGTTCTTGGATTTTCTTTTTCTTTAAATATAATCGTGTTCCTCACATGTCTTGTTTCTTTGATCTGAGTTTATTTTCCACTGGGAGTATTGGGTTCTTCAACTCTAAGGCCAGGTCAACTCTGGAGGAGTCAGCCCCTACGGGCTCAGGGGAAGAGGTGAATGAGCCCAGGGCAGAGAAGTAAAATCACAACTCCAAAGCCTTGGGAATCACAACTCAGAGTCTCCTTGTTTGGAGTTAACCATCCCCCAGATTATTATTTTATACATGTTCTCTCCTTTAGTTACCAAGTGCTGCAGGTTCTCTGCTTCAGAACTGAGGTTATGGACAGTTTTCTGTCTCAGACCCATCTTTTCCAAGAAATCTTCCTGCTTTCCTACCTGAACTGGAAAATACAAATCTCTCCTTCCTTTGAATTTCTCCAGCACTTTATATCTACCTCAAGCATCTTCATCCATATCTTCACATTATATTTATCTTCAGATCCACTTGCTGAAAGAAGCAAGGTCTCTGAATCCTTCCATACAGCTCATACTTCTTATCACGATGCCTTACTCAAAGTAGACAGCAAATACATAGTCACCAACTGACTAAGACAAAAATCCAATAAGCTGACAAATTGGTTCATCTATAGCAGGACTCTCCAGTCCAGTAGAATTTTCTGCTGTGACGGAAGTGGTTTATATCTGTGATGTCTTCAGCAGTAGCCACTGGAATATGGCTGGGATGACCAGAGAACCGCAATTTTAATTGTATTTAACCTTACTTCCTTTAAATTTAAATAGCCATGTGTGACTAATGACTACCTTATTGGACAGCACAGGTGTATAGGACAATAATTCATTTCTTTTGTGAGTGGATTGTTTATTTGGGCAGACCATGTGAATAGAAAATATAATGCAAGCCAATTGTTGTGTATTGCATAGAAAGCCCAGTAGGATGATTAGATATTCCACTTTTCAAGCAACAGAAATACACCCACCCGTGTAGCATTTACATTCTGGGGAGCTAGGTCTGGTAGAGACAGACAATAAACCATAAACAAGATTAAAAGCTTAAATCTATGTGAGATTAACAGGAGATAAGTGCTATGAAAAAGAGGGGGAAAAAAGAAAAACAGAAAGAGTAAAGCCCGACAAGGCGAGTTGAGAGGGCCTGGCAGGGCCAGGCAGACTGAATTTTAAACAGAGTAGTGAAGATGGGCGTCATTAACAAGGTGGGATTGGAGCTCAGACTCAAGGGAGGTGAGAGAGGAGGGGCAAAGCAATTGAGAAAGGTGCTGAACTTGCAGAAGCAAGTGGCAGGTCTGTATCATGAACCAAACTCACTGGCACGTTGTCACAAAGAAAATGAACCTGCTGGGGCACTGAGGAAGGAGGACACTTTTGTTGATTTTGTTAACAAAGCCATGATAGAGGTTTCCAGAACCATCTCTTAAAGTTAGAAATTAAAACAAAGTGGTAGGCAGGCTTGCTCTACTTTTTACTGCAGTAGGTTTCTGGAACCCACATTGGAAAAACACAACAGTAAAAAAAATCAATCTTATTCCTCCACCTCTTTGTCCAGCCTGTGTTTCCCATTTCTTTCCTCAAGGTCAATGCCAGACACTAGGAAAGCAAAGTGCCAACTGGATTTGCTTGGGGGCAGTGGAAACTCCAGAAGCAGAGTCTTAAATTAAAATGGTGATTGCTGGGAAGGGCAAGTAGAGAACTGAGATGCCCTCTGGCCTGAAGCAGGGCAACGATGAAATATGAGCTGGGGGAATAAAGACCAGAGGAGGCATCAGACGGGCCAGTACCAAGCCTGCCAGACCAAAGGCAGCCATAGAGGTTTTCTCTAAGTGCAGGAGTGGAATTCCATGGCCCTCTTTAAGCTGGGTGTGACATGAGCCCTGGTGTCCCAAGGCCTAGATGACAGCAGGAGCTGTCATTAATGTGGTAAAACAGTGAAACAAGGCCCAACAAGGAAAGCATTTCTGGATGGGCAGTACAACACCTGGGATGTCAGACCCTGGAAATGGTAACTCAAGGCTGATCAGCAAGCCCACTGAGATTAGGGTGGAAATCCTTTTCAATCAAACATAATGAAAGGCTCGTTCAAGGGCCAGGGGCAGAGTCTATGAAATATTCTAGAAGAAGATCCATTACGTGTTTCAGAGAATCAACTTGACATCTTTTGGTGCACCTAAAATTAAGAACTAGTAGGCCCTTTTAACTTGTGTCTTTCAAAACATTGCTGTAAAGTATGTTAGCTCCAACGTACTCTCAGAGAGGGCCTGCCCTCTCCTAATTCTTCAGGAATGGTTTTGGTGCTCCCAGGGGAACATGATTCAGAATAAACTTGAGAGTCTAAGGCAGGAAATGGTCTGGACCATACCAATGCCATTTGGCAAAACCAAAAGCCAAGACTGATTAAGGGCCTGCCTAGAATATTTGTCATTGGGCGTGCTGAGATTATTGTATTTCAGACTCTGGGCTGTGACTCATTAGTGACCAGCTTGTCCTTAATCCCACCGCTTTGTGTCACCTTCTTCAGAAAGTCTTCCCTCACCACCCACTCTGAAGAGTTCCCCCCAACACACACACACACACACACACACCCCTGTTTTATTGTCTTTATAGCACGCTTACAAGTAACTAAAATCTTATTTCTTTATTTTCTCTCTCTTTCCACCAACCCCACTAAAATATCAGCTCTAAGAGCTCAGGGCCGGACTGTCTTGTTCATTGTTATATCCTCAGTGTCCAGAACAGTGCTTGCCACCGCCTAGGTGCTCAATAAATACTCATTCAATAAATACTTGAATTATAACTGCCATCAGTGGCAGGTGCCAACCCATGGCTATAGTTACTGTTGCTCATCCCCAAAGCTGGTGTTCTGTCCTGAGGACCTGCACCAACAGTCTGCACCAACTCAACAGACTATGGCCCCAGTTCGCACATCTGGGCTTGACCTCCTTCGTTCAGTGCCTCTGTATCTGCCAGCAGCTGCTTTGCTATCTGTCAGCCTCCATTCGGCCCCAGGTAAGCTTATTTGCACCAACTCTCCTTTAGGAAGAATTTTAAAAATCTTTTTAATATACAGTTTTATGGATTTTAACACACATCTAGATCCATGTAACCACCACCACAATCAGAAACCACTCCCACCCCCCGCCAAAGAAAAAGTCCATCATGCTTTGGAGTCTCACCTTCCCTCCACTCCTCACCCTTGGCAACCAGTCATCCGCTCTTCATCACTTTAGTTCTGTTCTTTAGAGACTGCCATCCATATAACTGGGCCCATGGATTGGAGGCTGGCTTCTTTTACTCAACATTATTCCCTTGAGATTCATCCCATCTGTTGCATGGATTCATAGTTTATTTATTTATTTTTATTGCTGAGTATCATTTCCTTGTGTGGATGTGCAATATCATGGTGGTTTAGCCAATCTCCTGTTGAAGGACATCTAGGTTGCTTCCACTTTGGAGTGATGATGAATAACACATACAAGGATGCTCCTGGCAGCATGATTTGGGGATGCATGATGCTGGAGGCCACCTGGGTACCCATTCCCAACAGAACAGTTGGTGAAAATGATGAATGCCATGGGCCACAAGGCAACAGAGATATGTACACATTTGCACACATTAAAAACACACATATACAAAACATAGTACAAATTTTGCTGGAACACATATAAAAACAAAAAGTACAAATTAAGCACTATTGAGAGGGATGGAAAGAATTGAGAGGGAGGACAGAAACAGAATAGAATTTGTTTTAATTTTTTAGAAATAAATAAAAAACACAATTAAATATTATGTAAAAAGAGGCTGGAAGATTTTTCTGGGTTGTGGAGAGACTCTTAGCCAACCTGAAGTTGTCTCAGTGGCTGTTAGGTTTGTGCTATAATACTGGGTAATCTGTGCAATACTGTGTTGTTTATTTAGTATAATATTTAGTTAGTTTATTTGGTCTCTCATAGGGATCACAGTAGTCCAAAACCAGTTCCAGGTGCTCTGGTTATGCTGTTTTCCAAGGCAGGCTTCTCATCAACATCCTTGTTTCATTCATACCCTGGTTCTGTCTCTCTCTGGCTGGTGCTCCCAGCTTTCATCCTACTCAAAGTCTCTGAGAGCAGGAGAGGCTCTGATTGGTCACGTGAGCCAGTGTGATGCAGCCCTCTCAGAGAGAGTTCTCCAATCAGGCCACTGCACAAGCAAGTAAACCTATGGAAGGCCTTTGGATCCCGGGCCCAGATGGATATAGGACAAAGGTTAGGGGATTGTAAGATAAAGAAAGCATGACTTTTTTTTCTTTTTCTTTTTTTGCATAGGGAACAAATGGATGATGTTTTCCTCAATTGAGGAAAGTTGTGAATCTTTCTGGCACTTCCCAATGTCACTTACTCTCTGACTGCACCCTGAACAAAGGAGGTACATTGTGAAACTCCAAGGATCATAGGGATTAAAATACAGACCGACAGACTATGCACCCAAACACAGGCAGCTTGGGGAGTGACCAGCTATGTAGCAGGAAGACAAGCCCTGGAGTCAGTTCATCTCTAAGGAAAGCCCAGTCGCCGCGCCTTCTAACTGCATACTTTAGCCACGTTACATTACTAGCCCCCTTACAGGACTGTTGTATCATAATGCATTCAAGTGATCAGCGTGGCGATGTGTACAAAATAAGTGCTCAGCGCATTTTAGTTCCATTTCTTCCCCTCCTACCTGACACACATTCAAAAGTGTTCATGAAGCTCATGCAACCTGTGTGTGAGTGAATAGAGGAGCTACAGGTACAGGCTGCTGTTTGCCTATAGCTTTTCCTCCAATATTTTGCATTAAAAACAATTGTTTCTGAACGTACCAATTTCCTTCTCTTTTCTAAGAATTGCAGCTCACAGGTCAGAACTGGAGAGCAGAGTATGTGAGTCATTGAGTCAAAATGAGAGTTAGCAGCCAAAACTTCTATAATCCTTGTGGAGGAAAATTGACCGGCTCCGAGGCTGTAGAAATGACCTTGATGAGTTTGCAGCAACACACCTGTCTATGTCCCAAGCTGCATTCATTTCCTACCCTGGGCTCCGGTCTGCTATTCCAGCGCATCGGGTGCATAGAATCCAACCCTGCTAGACAATTTCTTTTCTTGTTTTCACAGTAATGGGAGCTAAAGTCTGGAAGAAATAAAGGCCCTTGGCCCTGCACAAGGCTGCCATCTGTGAGGGGGGCTGGTGAAGGCCTGGGGAGTCACAGCAGAGGCCCTGTAAAGCCAATGCTTTCACCAGGTAAAAGTCAGCAGAAAAATATTTCCATACAGTGTATTATAGAGTACTCTCATCTGTTCTATTTTATTGGACATTAATTGTACTTAAGATACAGGTACCTTAAAAAAATGAATGAATGAATGTATCAAATTAAAAGCAAAGGCTTTCATGTAAAAAAAAAAAAAAGGAATAAATGAACTTCTCCAGGAAAAGATCAATGTGCTGTGTGCTGTTGAGGGGGAAAGTAATGTGTCCTGCATTATTTAGATGAAGCAGAAATATAAGGCCAGAGTCTTAAAGTCTCAAGCTATTCAAGCTTTTAAAATTAAAAATTAATTCCCATTAATTTTGACATTGGTCATTGTTTTTTGCTATTCAAATTTAACATCTGTGTTGGTTCTCACAAATTCAAAAATATAAAGGTCAGGAATTTGTTACAAAACTGAATACCAAAAGCCTATTTAAAAAGCAAGCAAGCAAGCAAAAAAGCCTCAAATGTAGAATGGCCAAATAAAATGTTTAAAATGCAACATTTTAATTCAAGCACTTAAAAATAGTAGTTGAAATGAATAAATGCATTAGACTATATTTGCTACAACATAAAGCAGAACTTCACAACGAGAACATGAAAGTGGTTTTTATTTTTTTGGTAATGGTGTCCTCTTATAGGTAATTACTGATACAGAATTTTTAATTCGGTATATCAAATAGGAAAGGCTAGACATTAATGCCGTGTCCCCAAAATCCATTTCAGGTACAACTATGCATTCTAGCCACTATGTACATATTAAAAGCATACATGATAAAATACAAAAATAAGAAAAGGTTAAATAAGAAGTTGTCCTTGAGTTATGAACATCTAATAAAGTATACCTTTTTATCACACATTAGTGTCCTAGCTAAAATACACACAAGTTAATATACAGGGTCTGGCACAAATAACACCCCCTTTTATTCCATAAAAATCTTTTATTACAAAATCATAAGCATGTAACTCCGTAACATAACCATATCACACTCAAGCATACCATATGACATTTTAGGTGAAATGTTCAAATTGCTGTCCATCTCGTGCGAGACATTCATGTGTCCTACCACCCACACTCGCTGGCGTTACTTCTGCTGGACCCTGTGTAATGCTATGCAACTATTTGATCTAATATAGATCTATATGAAAATATTAAGGCTGTAATAACATTTCACAGGTAAAGGCTAAGTTCTGAGACATGAAGGCTTTTAGATAACCCACAAAACAAACCTGAGACATCTTTTTGTTTTGGCAAAAAGCAATTTTTTTACACAGTCAAAGCTTTAATATATAAATGAAGAATTTAATAAATGATATACTTTACTGCAACCACCGGGAGTAGATGATCTGACTAGAATGGTGACCAGCAAATGCATTCTTTCTCTGGCAGAAATAAAATAAGGTTTTCTGATTCAGCCAGTAATGTGGTTACTGTAGCCTCCAAATTTGGTTATTTTTATTTGTTTTGGCTTTGCTTTCCTTCCTTTAACTAGGCTATAGACATATTAAATAAGCCAGCTAACCTCCAAGTGCCCACCTGAATTTTTTCTATATATACACAGCTTTCTCATTGCTGAAAGCACCAGATTAACTGAGCCCACATACATAAAAACTTCATAAAAACAGATTATAGCACATCTGGATCTGGCTGAGTTAATGAGACAACCAGACTGGTAAATGATTATGTATTTTGCCATATATCATGCACAGTTATTGTCCAAAGTTTTTAGGGAAAATAAGGATGTGCACTATACATGGGTATAATGATTACATACCATGGTTATAATGATCCCATGTATAATGGACACAAAAATGTGGGTGCACATTCATACATGGCAAAATACGGTACTTCGCTGCCACACATCTCTCAGAATAAGTAGACTAAGGCAGCCCCGAGTCGCTGTCTCAGCCTTGCTGGAGGGGTGAGGGGAGTAGGTAATAATATTTTGGAATTGCCAGTGCCCCCCAAAATTTGAGTGTATTGGTAAGCTTTACTTCTATAGTTGACTCTACAGTGCCTTTAAAAATACTGGCACACTTTTTCATATTCAAGAGGTACAGCTAAGAGATTTTATAATTATGTGAAATTTTTGCCAAGAAAATATTTCAAATTACAAAATAGATCTAAAATGTTGTGGATTTTTTAAGTCTACTTGGGATTTAATATCAGCACACAAAACATCTTTTTTCTAAATATTCATGTTTTAAATTAATTAACTTGGAATGAGTTGGGAAACATTTAACCATCTTTCTTCCTTTCCACTTTTTCACTCTTTTCTCTTACCACCCCCCTCCCCCCACAGACATACACACAGCCACGGTACACTCCTTCCTGGATGATTTTCATAGGGTTCCAAAAGCTTAATTAAACAAGCTGTAAGCTTTTAGGCCACTGAACAACTTCCTTTGGACGTTTACTTGCAATGAACGTTAAACCTTTAAACTTCACTTGGTACTCCTGCAATCGTCCATCATTTTTTTTAAGGTTTTCGGATTATTTCCATAAACTAAACGTGTACATTTTGTTCAAGCTTTATGTTTTCACAGTTACCGAAGCGATGGCTCACTGGGTTGCCATCTGAAACAGCTGGGTGGTCTGACTGGCTTCACGCCGCAGGAGGGTCCTCCCAGCAGCCTCCCCAGACCCCCTTCCGGTCTGACTTTCCAAAACACTGACATCATTGCTGGTTTTTTTTTAATCATTTAAAAGAAAAAGTAGGTCTGTTATAATGGGAATTTCCCCTCTTCTTTCCTAAAAAAGAGAATATCCAAGTAATTTGTTGCATTATTCCTGCTTCATAGGAAACACAGGTGAAATTTCTCTGCCTTTCAATGGCTAATGGTCAGGTTTCCAGTAACTTCAGCTGGAACTCAATAATCAGAATGTCTTTAAAATTAAATTAAAACTTAAGCATGCCAAGAGTTTGGAATTATGACATATGAACTAGATCAACTATATATTTATAATTTTAATAAATAATTGTAAAGCAGTAAGGAAGACATCCTACAGACCCAATTTTTAGATTTTTCAGTTGTCATTTGAGTTTTGGATGCGAGACAAGACTTTGCTTCAACTTGGTCTCCATGTCAAAAATTGGTAGTTGATTTAATCTAACTCATTTCATGTATCTGAGCCAAAATAGTTCGATTGGTTGTACTTTTCAATTTGCTATATAACATTATAAAAGACATAAATTATTCAACCTTTTCTTGATCAAAACAACACTATTTAATAATAAAATAACTAATACATATTGCTTATGAATAATTATATATGTACATATATTGAATTCTGTTTGGTGATTTTTTTTAAACCCATGCAAAGTATTGAAATTAGTGCATTGCAATCACATAATTTAAAGCTTAGCTGGGCTGGTAAATCTTGGTTTTTTTGGTGGGGGGAATGTTTCTCATAGTTGAAATTCTGTACTTTGGCAACCAATACAGCTTGGAATTTTTTACAATTTAACAACTTACATTTTAAAATTCATCATAAATCGCTGAAATGCACTATAATCACTAAACCAACTACTACTGATTTCCTTTCCAGCAAATGACATTATGAGTCATCCAAACGAAAGTAAAAGAAATCACATCAGTAGGCAAAAAAATAAATCCATCCACAGATACCACAGCCTAACTAAGCTGCTGCATTGACGAGGTGAGAAGGAAATTTCTGGTCCGAATCTTTTCCTTCTTGCTCTCAATCACATGTCTTACACTGAAATCATTTGCCTTTGCATATTCAACACTATTCTGAAACTTCACTCAATGCAGTTTTCTACTGATGTTCCGAACATCAATCTCAGATCCGACCCACCAAGGCCTGGTATTGGAAGTACTCTTCAGCAGGTAGTTCTGCGCGTGTACTCGTATGTGTTTTATCTCTAAAGAATGCTCCCTTGAGAAATTATTACCAGCATTTGATGTATGCCTAAAAATTCTTTGGGCCTTTTAACTCTTTGACTCAAAAAAAAAAAAAAAAAATCTTCCCCAAGCTCCTGCACAGCCCAGGGCTGATCTGAGAACACTCGGTTGATTCGTGCTCATTTTAGAGCTAACTGAGAAAGTGGCCCAGAGAAGCTGGAAAATTTTGGTCCCCATCCCCCAAAACTTGAGTACTTCTAAAATTACAGCTTGCTTCTGGCTTCTCACTGGCAGCCTTTCTCAGCTTGTAACGTTTGGACAGCCCTGTCGAGGAGCTCCATGGACTCTCTGAGAGTGACGTTGATTTTAAATGACTTGGGTTTAATGGTCAGACCATAACTAAAATCCATTTCTGCGGGCTCGTCTGGATTGGCCTTGAAATTGCACTGGTGAGCCAGGATGGCAGTGAAGAGAAACAGCTGCACCTTGGAAAGCTCTTCCCCGATGCAGCGCCGCTTGCCCATGGAAAAAATCATCACACTGCTCGTCAGGTCCTTGTTGATGATGCCGTCCTTGTCCAAGAACCGGGCGGGATCGAAGTCCTCTGGGTTAGGCCACTTCACCGGGTCATGATTCACGGACCACTGGTTAACAAAAACCACTGTGTCCTTGGGAATGTGGTAGCCCAAAAGAGAGGTGTTGGCAGTGGTGGCGTGAGGAATGGTGACCGGCACAAAGCTGGAGAAGCGCATGGCTTCATAAAGAAAGGCCATGACATAGGGCAGTCTGGGCTGGTCCTCCAGGCAGGGCAGACGGTCTCTGCCCACAACTTGATCCAGTTCGGCCTGCACCCGAGCCTGCACTTCAGGGTACCTGTTTAGTTTTTAATGCAGAGGGAGAAAATGAGGGAGGAAAATTCATTCTTCTTTCATTTAGAAAGCACATTACAATTTATTTTAATCCCACCTTCTTTATCTGCATTAGTGACTGAATTAACATTTCCATACTGCCCCCCAAATCTAAAACAATTTCTTAATTTCTCACTCAATTACAAGATCGGTCAATTAATAGTTACATTTCCTTTCACGAGCCCCTCATGGCTAATGCTCTCTTTCCCAAGTCAAAAACTGTCAAAGTTTTATCAGCCTGAAAAAGTATGATAACGGGCAAGGCCAGCCTCTCCATTAGACAAAGCAGGCACAATGCTTAAGACCCGCAATACTTTTCAGAGGCCTGTAAAAATGTTTTCTTTTTTTTTAAGTCAGAAGAAAAACAATGAACTTTTAGATCAAAGAAAATGTTTTAATTATATATTTTAATATATTTATCTTTATACCAATGCACTCATATAATTTTAATTTTTTCTTCTTTATGGAGTAAGGCGTCTACCAAGACAAAAGCTCCCAGGGCCCATAGAAGTTAAAATGCAGCTGTGAAAGCAGATCCTTCCCCCCCCCATCTCCCTCCTGTTCTCATTTATACAAAGACAATTGGTATGCTGATAGGTAAAGCAACATATCTTCTAAATGTGAAAGCAAATTCCCAATGTTCGTGAGATTATGGTACAATTGTAGTACTTTTTCACTGTTGGTGATATGAACTAGCACAATCCTTTCGGACAACAAACTCTTACTACCCAGCGAGATCTGTAAGGGTAACCCCTCCCCAATCTTTTTAAACCTGGTAACCCATACCCAGCAATGTATTTTCAGAAAATAACAGGTACAAAAATATATACCCACAACAATGGCTGAAATTTTAAAAGTGTGAGCAACATTAAAACTCAAGCAATGGCTATATATAATATCTTATTGTGGCAAAATATTATGTAACCATCAAATGTTACTGAAGTGGACACGTTAATCTATTAATAAAATGAAATAGAGTTTTTTTTAATTACTAAAATAGAGTTTAAAGATGGGGGAAATGTCCATTACAATAAGTGGAAATGTCAGAAGTAAAAAAAATGTAAATAATTATTGCAACCCTGAAAAAAAGTTAAGCATGATGTGAGGAAATCATGAGTGATTTGAAAAACTGCTTTGCTAGCACTGTACTTCAGGGATCCGCAAACTTGTTCATAAAGGGCCAAACAGTAAATATTTAGGTTGCGGAACAAGCCCTCTCTGCCCCAGTTATTCCCCTCTGCCTTGTGCTGTAGTGTGAATGCAGCCACAGACGATACACACATGTATTTTATGTATTTTGATAAAACTTACATACTCGTCCAGAAATGGTCAGTGTAATGTGTCAACTGGTCATATTGTCTTTTCACCAAAAAGAAGAAAGATGTATTCATCAGCTATATTGAATTGCAAGTGACCCAAAAATTGTTTTATTTCCTTTCTCTGTCCAATCTGATTCTCATGAAAAAGAAAGTCTGTTTCAAAAGATAACATGTTTATCTGGGGATGCGAAGGACCTACCTGGGATGTCTTCTTTCTGACCTATTATTGACTTCTCTTCATTGGCTTTCTATCCCTCCCCCATAGGTGTTTCTATGGTAATAACACTGAGAAGCGATTTTAAATACAAAAAATTCAATGTGTGAAAGTAGCCACACAATAGTACCTAAGGGTTGCAGTCTTGCCATGGATTCTAATAAGGAGCTGTCTTTGGCTTTCAATATCTGAGGCGCCAGCAGATTCGGCGTTTCCCACTGCTAACCTGTGCACCAAGAAATGTCACAACCAGGGTTTCTGGTCTCTCCGGGCAATAAAGATTTGCCTCGAGCAACACATTCGCCTCGAGCAACACATTTGCCCCGAGGGTAGGCAAAATACAGGGCGCCAGTGAAATGTGAAGTTAAGATAAACTGTGGCTAATCTTCTAGTGCGAGTATCTCCTATGTGAAATTTCTTTAACTGTTAAACCCGGCAACAAGCGATACTGGGAACTTGTTTGACTCATACGTTTCATTAAGGTCCTTCATTAAGGGCTTCACTAAGGTCCGCGACCTTAATCGCGGTGGTCCCTGGGGCCCAGGGGCCAGACAAGTCCACAGAGGCCCCCCGGTTTGCCTGTCTGGATACTGTTCTGCGCTCCATAAAAGTGACTGCTTCTCCGGTTCTTCACCCGTAAGACACTTCTCTTACTCCTAGAGCGACGGATTCCCAATATCCAGCACAACGCTCTGGCTCCCGGCCGCCCTCCTAAAACTTCCACGCACGTCAACCATCCCCAGGCCCAGTCTGAGGGCCTCCGGGCCGGCCTCTGAGCTCTTCCTTTGCTCAGGATTAAAGCCCGGAGGGGCCGCTGGCTTTTCGCGCCAGAACCAGGAGGCCTCCAATCTGCGCGGATGACCAGCAGAGCCGATTAGGCTGCTGTGTTTATTTAACATTTTTACTGCATTACCCGTTCTTTCGGAATCGTTCCAATTATGCTTCTCCTGTGCCAGGGAAGACGAGGTCTGGACTGATCAGCGGGCACCTAAATCGTCCGCGCCCCCCGCCCCAGGGGTTTCGCACAAATTTGTCCCCACTGGAAGAGACAGCCACAAGATCAGAGGTGCCCAGAGGTCCCTCTCCAGCTGGGCGGGGTGTGCCGGCGCACGTGTGTCTTCCCTCTTCTCGCCTCCCTGAATGGCGGTTTTCGGACGCACTACATAATTGAAAGGTGGGTTCCTGGAGCGAAACGTCCACACCTCCCTGAGCTCCACTCACGACCTCAGCCTCTTGCAGCCCCACCCCGCCCTGGGAGGAAAGGAAGGCCCGACCCACACCTCCCGGAGGCTTTACCTGATGAAAAGGATGAGCAGCCACTGCAGCGCGGTGGAGAGAGTGTCTTGGCTGGCGCCGAAGATGTCGGTGACAGTAGATGGCACGTAGTCCATGTCCAGCTGCGCGCTGCTGTCGCCCGACTTCTCGGCCGCTTCCTTTTCTACCGAGAGGATGCACGCGTCCATCATGTCGCGGGGGTCGGCTCCAGGACGAAAGCTTTCTTGGTGCCTCAGGAACTTGTCGATGATAAAGTTGCTGAAGTTGCGGTTAAGCTGCTCGAATTCTCGGAAGGCGGTGCGTACGGGGTTAGGGAAGCGCTGCAGCCAGGGCAGCACGTCTACCAGGCTGCCCGCGCCCACCGTGCGCCCGAACTCCTCGTTGTGGCTGAGCAGCTCGCGGAACTCGGCGTCCTCGTGGCTGTAGCGACAACCGAAGCACGCGGCGCTCATGACGTTGGCCACGGCCACCACGGTCAGCGGCCGCGGGTCCACGAAGGCGCCTCCTGCGCTGCGGCGCACCAGCAGCTCCACCAACTCGCGCGCCTCACCTAGCACGTGGCCCTCGAGGACGCGGCGGCTGCGGAGCTGGTGCGAAAGGAAGGCGCGCATGGTGCCGTGCGCCGCGCGCCGCTGCGCCTTCCAGCGCTCAGAGTACTGGCCGAAAGCCAAGCTGCGCCCGCCGGACACCACTCGGAAAGAGGCGAAGGACGGGCGGTCGGCGAAGGCAGCGCCCTGCTGTATCAAGGCCTGGCGGATGGCGCGCTCGCCGTTCAGCACCACCACCGGGCAGCTGCCCAGGTGGATTTGGAAGACGTCACCATAGCGCTTCGCCAGGCGCGCGAATGAGAGGTGCGGCGCAGGGCCCATTGCCGCGGCGTTCCCGATCAGCGGCCACGCAAAGGGACCCGGGGGCGAGGACCCCGGCTGCTGCCGCCGCTGCCTCAGCAGCCACTGGCCCACGTGCACGGCGGCCAGCACGGAGAAGAGCAGCAGGAGCGTGGTCTGCTGGGCGGACAGCGTAATCGGCAGCAGAGGATCTTCGAGGGTGAGCCTGGTGGCCATGCTGAAGAGAGAAGGGCAAGAGAGTGACACTCAGGTGTGCGGAGAAAGGAGCAGGCGCCCCACGCCTCTACCTTCAGCCTCGGGCTACCACCGTACGCTGTTGGGTAGGGAGGTCGTGGGTAGGTTAGGTCAGGGCTGCCTCGATGGAGAAGCAGCTGGAGACGTCCTTTCCCTTCCCAAACCCACTCCCCAAAGGCAACGGGAGGGGCCGTGTTTCTGCTTCTCTGTGGCCCAGCCTCCCAGTGCCCCAGCCGCCGGGTAACGGTTCCTGCAATTCCGGGACAACACGGCGGGCATCGAGGTGGTGGCGCTCAGTTCCCTCTAAGTGCTGATCACCCGTGCCCCTGCACCCCACCCCTCCCCCGATGTGCAAGAACCCAACAGAAGAGGCCGCGGGAAGGTGACGCCGTGGACAGACTGACCTGCGAAGAGGCACGGTTTCCAGCGGCGAGGGACAGCTGGCTCCTAGGAGAGACAGGGCTTTTGTGGAAGGCAAGTGGTCAACCTGAGTGCTTCCAAAACGCCGGACGCCCGTTCGGACACTTGCTGCCAGTTCTGGGGAGCCTTAGCACTCACTCTGGAGTGTGGAGGCGTTGTCTGAGCTAAGGGCACTCGGGTTGGGACGAGGATGGAGAAAGGTGACTCCTCTGCGCAGCCCCGCTGCACGTGAAACCCCAGCAAAGTCGGGGTTGTCTAACAGCGTGGGGATTTAGGTGGGGGACGGATAAATGGAGTCAATACCTAGCTCTCTTGCCCCCCGCGCAGCACTGAGAGCTGGAGTCGCAGAGGCGTGGCCCATTTGCACTCAGCCACTCCAGAGTCAAAACGCGCCATCCCGTTTTTAAAGTCTGTGTTGAGGGAGGAGGCAGCTGGACCTGGAGGGGCGGGGCGCACCGGGGGGGGCGGGGCGCGCCGAGACTGTCCACAAGGCTTGGGCAGCCGCACGCAGGTGGTCACGCGAGGCGGCTCCCGGGCGTCCAGGCGGCCTTGGCGAAGTAGCTGGTGATTTTACTAGTAGAGGCTGTCTGAACTTTTCGTGTACCCGAAAACCGCTCTTAATCACAGTCGAAGCTTCCCATCCCGCTGCGCTCTCCGTGGGAGCGTGCCCCAAAAGTCCCGTCCCTCCCGGTGACTTAAGCTTCGGCCCACATGAGAACACCGCTCAGGATCCTTCGGTGCCCGCGCCGGGAAAGGAAACCTGTCAGTTTGGAAATGAGGAAAGTTCGGTTTGTGGTAGTGATTTGCCTGACAGCCTCCCTAGTTATTTTATGTTGAGGTTCTCGCAAACAAATGGCCCTCAGATGAGGTCCTTTTGCGTGCAAAGTTCTCCTAGTGCAGCCATATCAAGAATCCCTGAAAGACGCCGCTCCCCAGCCCCGGGCCACGACTTGTCCTTGGCACACAAAGGCCAGCAACTGGCGGCCCGCAGCTGGCCCGGAGATTTCGCGCGAACAAACTCCTCCAGGTGGCGCCGCCCACTGGAAGGCGCAGCAGCGCTCCGCCGGCCGCATCGGAAGCCCTAAGGGGCTCTGGGCCCTGAGCCAAGCTGGGGCACACGCTGGGGACGGGAGGGTGGGTCGCTCTGATTCCCGGAGGGAGATGGGGAAAGAGAAGGGGGAGGCAACTCGCCGCGACTGAGAACTCTACGGGGTTGAAAAGTTCCTTTGCTGTCGCCTCCCCCTTGCGTGCGGAGCTGTGCCTTGCGTGCATCGCTTCTGCAAAGTCGGCTTCTGTCATATCTATCCCTCGGCGCTTCTCACGGCACCTGACACGCCGGGGCGGCGACGGGGGCGGCGGCTGAGGGCTGGGTGCTGGCGGCCACCACCCTCCGCAGCGCACGCACAGCCGCGCCCGCAGGCCCAGCGAGGTCAGACCTTCAGGCCACCACCCGCGGACCAGACCTAGAAGCGAGCTGGCCGGAGATCGGGACGCCTCTTTCAAAGGGGAAGCTGGAGGCGTCTAGGTCAGCGTTGGCCTCTGGCTGGCTGCACCCATTCCTACTGGCTGGTGCAAAGTATTTTCGAGAGAAAAGGTCTTGACAACAACGCTGGGGAAAGGGCAAGCCCGTGGGAGGCGTGGGATGTGTCTTAGTTAACCAGGTACGAATTGTACTCGGGCCCTCAGGGTTCATCAAGTGTAAACAAAAAAGTTGTGCACTTACCACGTGACAACCCTGTGCTTTGAACTTTATTTGAGCTGCTAATATGTTTCCCGTTTACAGAGGAGGAAACTGGGGTTCAGAGAAGTTATGTGACTTACTCAAAATAGCACAGCTATCAATCAAGAGGTGGAGCCAGGATCTGAACCCACAAAGTCTCCTTCCAGATCCATCATACAAGTTTATGTGGAAGAAAACCCTCAGACAAAAGGCACAAATGCCATCTTGCCTGTCTGCTCTCCCCATCTCTATGCCTTAAAAAAAAAATCAGCTGGAAGACTTTTATAAAATTTTATTTTTTAAGCACAGCTGACATACAATATTATATTAGTTTCAAATATTATATTTGTTTACTCAGTACCATATAGCAATTAGATATTTGTACCATAGGAAATAATCACCCTGGAAGAATTTTTTTTTTGATAGTTGTTTTTGCTTGCAGAGTTGAGGATTGTGAGGATCACACAGAGAAAATATCATGCTCACTCTTTGCGCTTCCATTGGTTTTGTGTGAGGGAGGCCTATGGACTGCGCCTCCACTAGATGTTGGGTTACGGGTAAATTTCAAAGAAAAATAAAGGGATGTCTGAAAAAGAGTCTGACTTCTTGAGAGACTGAAATGAATGGTAATATATCTGACCTGATAAGAAAATGCCTTTTTGTAAAAGTCTTCATTTGGTAGTTTTTGAGATGTTCTCTAGAAATAATTTCACACACCACTACAGCGTGCTCACGTCCATGATGAAGTTAGTATTTAAGCAACTGGTTAAATAAGCATTAGTTTCCCAGAGCTGTGTTCGCCTACATATTCTTTGAAATGAGTTTCATAACAACCTTACAATGTCCAGCTTTAGCAAGACCCTTGCCTAATAATTCAAGACTTCTGCACGCATCAATCTCTCATTAGACTTTTAATTTGGTGGACAGGAATTATCTGTGGGCTAATGCCAATTCTGAGCTATCAACATTCCTGAAAGCCTTTACCACTGTATCTCCTCCAGCATCAGAGTGGATGGCGGTCGCCTTTAAACCACATAAATTCCTATCTTTCAAAGTATAAAGCAAGGCTGTTCCTAAGGCCTCTTGTTTAATTCCTGAATAATGTCACATAGTTTTTAGATAAACTCCAGTGCATGCCTTCCTGCCACAGCCAATAGTTCAAGCATATTCCCTAAGCTGTGGTGGAGCCTTGAGTTTAGCTCTAGCTCTAGGACATGACTTAAAAAGGCAGAGGAACCAGCTGAGCAAATGCTATCAGGAAGATAAGCCCTTATCAATTATAACAAACTAAAATGAGTGTCTATGGTACTACCTTCTTCAGAATCTGCAGGCCTCAGGTTCTCCCAGGCTTTGTGGTGTAGACCTCTGTTGCAGGGCCCATCTGATACCTGATGAAGATACAGGGTAAATCTAAAGTGGTCTGTGGGTACCCATGATCCAGCTCAACAAGATGGGTCTCCTCCCTCTAGTGAGAATTCACACCAAGCTCTTTAATTATCATAACTTCTCAACCAAAGTCAGTATCTAAGGCCCAGGGATCTTTCAGACAGCAGCACAGAATATGGGGATGTCACCCACCCAAATCTGAAACTTGAATTGTTTGTTGCAAATAACTTTCAAAAGAACAGCTAAGAGAGTTGTTCAAGCTAAAGAGAGTTCAAGGTAGAGGTTTAAAATACTTTGTCTTGTATTGATTCCAAAGAACAGACACTCAGCTTAAGCTTGTTTAAGCAGGACAGGAAATGCACTGGCTCATGTGCTGGGAATGATAACCGTGGTGCCTCACAGGGCTGCTCTCCCTGACCTCAATCTGTGTTGGCCTCTGCTGGGGCTTTGTTCTGCAAACTCCATGGGGCGAGAGAGCTGACCATGGGCAGTATTAAATGAACCGCCTCAAGAAAAACAGAACATCTTTCTTCCAAAGTCATTACACAGGTCCCTGGAAGGGCTCTGACATGCCAGGCTGCATCAGGCCCCTTCTGTGGCCAAGGGGCTAGGACTATTATAAGAAAACAATGGACAGGAGCGGGTGGAACATATTAGGAAGCCAAGACAACAGCTCCATCCAGGCACACGTATCCCACTTCTGTTCATTGTTCTCTTTTGGGTTGGAGTGTAGCCCAAACCTATTATTATTTTTATTAGTTTAAATCAGCAAGCGAGATAGATACATTGCTCCTGGAGTCGATAGCCAAGAAAGCTTAGCCCTTATGTCATCAGGCTAGAAGTTGGGGTTTTTCCTGGGCTTTCTCTCTAAAATAATCTCTGTGTTGATTTTATGGGTAAATACCACCCTCCAAACACACAGATGCACATGCACTGACAAGACAGCACGGAAGCATAATCTCTGCCAAGTCCTTGATGTGCGAAGCGGACAGGAATCAGTAATCAGACACGTGGAGGTAGACAGGAAAAACAGGACTAAGAAGATACACCAGGCGTCCAAGGTGAATGAGGGTATGACAGAGAGAGGAGAAGTAGCATCCTGCACATCACGTGCTGGGAAGTGAGAGGATTTGTAAGAGCAAGTACCAAAACCCTGTGCCCCACCCGCTGCTTCCTTCCTGCTGGTAATAGGCTGAGAACCATAGAACTAAAAGTTACTTCATCTAATCTAAGAAGCCATCATTTGTAGGATACACCATTATTTTATGTACTAATTAATATAAAACAGGGGACTGCCAGCTGTAATTATGCCATTGATGGTATGACAAATTCTGATTTCAAAGATGCTAAGGTATTGTTTTAAGTGTGTTTTAGAATGAAGCGCTATGCATACTAGCAAAGACCTTCTACCTTTGCATTAAGCAGTGGTGGTCCAGAGGTTTCATAGATGGAGCAATTGGGGTCAGGAATGCCACCTCCTAAGCCATCATCCCTTCAACTAGTACTATTTGATATGGACAATATTACTTGATGTTTTTCCAATCCTATGTAAAGTGTGGGTAGCAGCTGCTTTGGAAGATTTCGCTAATTTTATCAACCTAACTAAATGTAAGAAAAAGACAGTCACTTGCTAAATCAGTGCAGCTTAAGACAAATTTCTTAGAGCTCCTCCCCTTCCAACTGGGTTGCTCCACTAAGCTCCTTCCATATGGTCTGGTATTTGTGAAAGCCACAGAGTGACACTGTATTATTCTAATTGCCCACCAAATACTTTCATACATATTTAGAAGTAAAAAGGCATCAATGCCTGCAACTTACTCTCAAACATTTCAAGAAAAAAAGGCAGAGAGAGAGGGAGGAAATGAGACAGAGGAAAATGATAAGGCAAACATGATAAAATGTTCATAACTGGAGAATTTAGGTAAAACAGAGTTCTTCATGATGATATTCTTGCAATTTGTCTGTAAGATTGAAATCATATCAAGGTGAAAAGTTACTAAAAATAAAAAATAAGAGCATAAGAGAGAAATAGTTTCATAACATTATGATCTCACATAGTCTTCTCAGCTTCTCTTGACAGTCTCTTGTGAGAAAGGACCGTGAAAAGAACTTGAAATTGATAGAGCATTCAATGTCCTTCCTGTGCTTCATTGTTCTCTGAGTTCAGGGCTAAGAAAAAGTTTGTGTTTAACTGCAGTATTTTTCCCCAGCACATCTGATATGTCCTTTACCTTCTTGGCTGCCCTTGCTCCCTGAATGATGTGAATGTGTCAATGCCTTTTATTGTAAGCTGCCTCTAGTTCCTTTTGAAAATAAAAGGAATATACTATGTAAAGAGTACCTGCCTTCAGTTTCACCGTGTTCTTTTAAGGAGATAATTCATTTAAATTTCCCTGTGCTTCCTAAATGTGGTAAATGGTACAGTTCTCTAAAGGCTTCTTTCTGCTTTCTTTAGTCTCCTTCTTTCTCTGCCTTTTTATTTCCCCTGGCTCCTCCATCTTCCTTCTTTCTTCTTTCCCACTCTCTCTCGCCTTCCCTTTCCTTAGGCCTATTCCTATCTCTTCCTCACCCTTGGAGATCACCACCCTTTTCCCCAACTGCCACCCTCGCTCTAGCCTATCTCCTCCTTTCTCTCTACATCCTCTCCAGACCTCTGCAGACCTCTCCTCTCTCCCAGAAGAACAGAGAGTCAGGCGGAGAAGGAAAGAGAAGTGGGAGTGAAGAAAGTAAGACAAGGGGTCAGGGAGATAGAACAACTAGGAAAAGAAAAAGGAATAAAATATCAAAGACTGGGGCCAAAGGTGATCATTAGTCTAGTCTCACAGCCAATCCATGAGTGCCTCCTGCTCGGTATTTGTGGGGTGAAGGTCTTACTAACTCAGAACAGAGATGATTCCATAGGGAGGAAAGGTCTGTGGCCGCTCCTCCACATTTGTTCCCAGGGCTTCATCCATCTAGTTCCTGAAATTCCCCTTTCTAACAGGGCAGCCGGGAGCCTGCTGCCCGCGGTTTGGTCAACAGAGAAAAACTTTACTGTCCTAATTCTTTGTTCAAGCACAGAAAATCTTTAAGCGGATGAAGGATATTGTTTTTCATTTTTATTTCTTAAAAATAAATATTTACCAGGTTACCAAGAAAATGACTAAAGCAACAATAAGTAAAGTAAAGAAAAAAAGAATGTCCATTTGGGTTCAGCTAAGTCACAGTATGTAGCGTGGGCATGTTGACTGGTACAGCTTCCAGATTTGGGATGGATTCCTGGTAGAGAATCCAGATTCCACTCTTCTTTTTCTCCATTAACCTCTTACTTTTTAGGGTGAAATCTGTATTCCCTCACAGGTTCTTTTCTCTTTGCAGAAAAGGACAAAAATTCAGGTCAAAAACTGCAATGACAGCTAGAGCTTGAGAAAATAATCAGTAATGTAATAACTCAAACAGCTATTCCTCCCCTACATGTTCCGGGAAGAGAGCACAAGGGCGGGATAATTACACGCTGCCTTTTTGGCCATCAACCCCCAACAGGATTTTCCCATTCTGTGATGGCAGCATTCGTGTCTCAGCTGCGGCCTGTCCCATGGTTGGACTGCTCTGGTTAGAAAGCTCTAGATGTTAGGAAGTTCCTCTTAACCTCAAGAAAAAATCTGGAGTGATTGTCTTCAGCTGAACTCAGAGCTACCCTTTGGAGAGATAGAGACCAAGGCCAATTTCCCTTTCACACAACAGCCCTCCACATGGTGTGCCGTCGCCGAGCCACCTGCCCATCCACTAAGAAATGCCCCGGTTCCTTCAATCATTCTTTGCATAACTTGGTTTCTAGAACTTTATCCAGGTTGTCTGTGCCTTCCAGACAATGTAGTTTTTAAATATGGCTAAGTATGTACCTAAAACTAAACACAATACCCCAAAGGTGACATCTTGTCTAGCCCAGAGGGGCGTGGTTACTTCCCATCAGCCACACAGTGTTTCTTTTAATGCAAACTAAGTTTTTGGACTATTTTAAAACATTTGCATCCACCTGTTGTGCCCATACTGAGCTTATGACCAACTAAAGTCTTCATCTTTTAGTATAAGACTTGATACCATTCTGGGTCTTTAATTGTTCATTGGCCATTGATTTTGTAAAACTAAACAGGAAATTTTACATTTATTCTTTCTTAAAATGTGTTCAATTATAGTTGACTATTCTTATGAAATGCACCGTGGGGCTTTCGGACAATGTCCCAGTCCATAGAGGCCAAGTTGATTCTCTCACTGGCCCTGCCTGAGGGCCAGAGGCCAGAACAGGAGCAAGAGAATGATATGGAGAAAGCATGTCTAGTAACGGGTGACCACTGGCCCACTCTGGCCGAATTCTAAGCCAAAAATGTTTGGACTGTGGTTTATACTATATAGCCACGCTATTCTATAGATTATTTTTCTATTTTGGTGAGATATAAATTCTTATATCTCACACATATTCAAATAAACTCTTATTGCAGAAGACTCAATCAGTATACAATAATACGCAGAAAAATGGGGAAACCCATACTCCCTTCTCAGACATAAGGCAGACATAGGCCTTCTCAGACATAACGATGGGACCCCTGTACCTTCTATTTATGTACATGCCCGTGTTTGTACATCTGTATGCATTTTTTAATAGAAATGAGATCACATTAGAATTACTGTTCAGTGACTGTTTTTCAAGCTAACAATGATCTTGGTGACCACACAGAAGTACAGACCTACCTCACGCTCTTAAACTATTGTATGGTATGATTGTAACGATTTATTTAGTCGTTTCTCTTAGATGGTCATTTGCGTTGTTTCCCACTTATTAGACTCCACTCCAGTGACTTCACTTTTCTGTGCAATTCTGTGTACACTTGCAAGTGTTTCCCTGGTAGAGATATTTGAACCAAGGGAATCTGCACTTTACGAGGTATTGATACCACCTGATTATCTTCCAAAACAGCGTGCCAGTTTACACCCTCACGAACCTCGGGTTTTGCGCCACATAGCATGTGCCGAAATCCTTTGTCTTCTATGAAGAACTGTTGCTTTAACTGAGTTTTGCAAATGTAGAATGAAAACGAAATAAAAATACTACTTGTCTTTCAGACGTATTCCTCACTTCAAAGAATAGGTATGCTTGTTTACGTTCAGATCAGCTCCTGTTCTTGACAGATGAGGGAAATCCCCAGATTAAAGCCTGTAAGACTTTAGAAGGGGTACATTCCAGATTTCCACATCCCTGTGGAAGACACCCCAGAGGCTGGTGGGGGTGAGGGGAGGAGGGAGAGTGACCTCGCTTCTCTGGATATCCCCTCTTAGATGATGAGTCTTTCAGGCCCCTGGGCACAGGCCCAAATGCCTTCCAGGTTCATCTAATCCTCCAGAGGAGATTAAAATCAATGAAGCCAGCATACCACAATTATTAGGACTCTGGCTTCTGGGGCCAGGCACTCTTGGCTGCGAGGCCCAGCTCTTATTTAAAAGCGGTGACCTTGGCCATGTGAGTTAACTCTTCTGAGCCCAAGTTTTCTTATTCACACAAGAAGAAGAAGAATATCCTAACCTCAGAGGGTAGTTATGGGGATTAAATGAGATATTGTGAGGGAATCAGTTAGTATAGTGGATGGTAAAGCGTGAGCTCTTAATAAAAGTTAGCCATTGCTATTACTCCTACTGCTACTAAGCCCTTATTCCTGTCCAGTAAAATCAGAGTCGTGCAAGGACTGGGACCTCACAGGAATAAGGACTTGGCCTGCCTGGTCCACTGTGATGGCTCTTAGGGCGACATGTCCTTACCCACCTGCAAGCTCCTGAAAGTCTAAGGCGACCTCCTCCTTGTCTTTTCCTGCGGCACTTTGAGTGGTGGATGTGAATCTGACTGTACCACTCATAACTGAGTGACTTCGGTTGCTGCAAATTACTTCTCTGGGACCAGTTTATGCTTAGGTCAAATGGAGATGATACCAGTGAGGGAGGATATGGGGCAGAAGAGCTGCCATAAAAGCTGCAGGAACAGTCAAGAAGGAAGACCACTGCCCACCAGATTTATGCCTTAAAACTAGCAGAGACCAGCTCGATCCGATGTGGAGACTAATTTCACCTACCAGTAACCCTTAGCCTCATTATACGCTCATTGTAATACATTAGCATGCTAAGAACACACCCAAACCACCATGATTGGAAACAGAAAACCCATATAAGGACACAAAATGGCCCACAGAGCTTTTCTGAGAAATCTCCATCCCTTTCTGGGAAAGATCCTGACTATTCTTCCTCCTCATTGAATGCCCTAGCCCCGGATTAAATAAACCTCAATAAAGAAAACAAATTCCACTAACAGGGGTTGGGGGGGGCGGGGAGGCAGGGCGCTGCTCTGCCTGTGGAGTAGCCCACTCTGTCTCTGCTTCACTAATAAACTCACTTTCATTTTAAACTCTATGCTGACTCATATTTGAATTCTTTCCTGCATGAAGCCAAGAACCCACAGTGGGTCTCGGACCCTTGGGTCCCCAGACTGCTGTGACGCCTGCATCAGTACTACCTACTTCACAGAGTTGTGGTGAGGACCAAATGAGCTAACACATGTAACGCTTTTAGAACAGTGCCACCTGACAGGGGCTCAGACCGTATCAGCTCTTATCATTATTCTGTAGAAGGCTATTTGCTGTTGCCTTTAGAAGGCTGACCACAGGGCCATCTGCTCTTGGCAGAAGGGCTCTGCACCAATAGCCAATTTGCAATTTCGTCCAACTTCCAGAAGGTAGCCGGGCAGTACTTCTTCCTCACCTCACTTCACCCCACCCAGATACGCTCACTCAAGACCCTTAGTACAGAGGCAGTTCTTTAGGCAGAAGGATGCCATGTTCCCAAAAGATCCTGGACGAAGCCATGCTAGCGTAATTTTCTCCAAGCTAGGCTTTGGGCCATCCCTCCGTGGCTTTCTTGAGTGCTTTCCAGCCCTGCGGTAACGAGACAGCAAGACAACACTCATGCATTGCCTTGCCAAGGGAGACAAGAAAACACCGCTCTGCGCAGTGCAAGTGTGAGAGAGCATAAGAGATGCTGTGTGGGACCTCCCAGTGAGTTGTACCCATGAAGCAATGGGGCCCCGCTTCCCAGAAGACACCGCCTTCTTCTCTTACAGGACAGATCTGGGTGAACGGGCATCGTGGCCTCAGACCTGGGACATCTGGCACATCTAATATCCACTCCCAGGAAGCAGAGGCCATCTTGGTGGCCTGTACCAGAAGACAGGGCAGGGAGGCTCCCAGCTCTCCCTTCTTACATGCCAGGAGGAAATCGTCCAGGATACTCTCCCATCCACAATGAAAAGTTAAATTTAATAGTCTGTACTTTGGTGATGACTAACCTTCACTTTTCCATATCTCATTGTGCTGACTCAGTCCCTGGTGGCCCATTCATTTTAATGGTTTGAGTGGAGAAGGAAGGAGGGGCTTGTCAGTCTCCGAGCTTTGAAACCATGGCACCCTGGCCTGCCCAGGTGTGGCTGGGATCTCTTACCACCCGCTGTGCCTTCAGGCACCTTGCTCTCTGCCCACTATTTCAGGGACTTCCTGATCAGAATGTGACTGAGCCTTGAGCTCCAAGTGCCGTGGGGTAAAATGGAAATCTACTTCCCGTCTGGGCTAGCAGGTGCTCTTTCTCTGTTCTCTTTTACTGCAGGGCTCTGAGCATAATACCTGAGGCTCCTTGAAGCAGATGGGAGAGATGAAAATCTAATTACACATATCATTTAACAAGGTATAAATAAGTTAGAGTGCCACATGCAGAGCTCTGTGCCCAGCTAGATGGGAGGACGATCCTCCTCTCCGATGTTATCAGAAGGCCGAGGCCTGTGGCACCTGTTCCTCTGTTCTCTTAACATGCTTAATACCACAGAGCAAATAGGACGGAGAAGGGGGAGGGACTAATATTCCTCCATGTGCCAGGCACTGTATTGTATGTTTTATATCCAGTGTTTTATTTATTTCTCCCTATCATCCTAAAAATATGGGTATTTTTAGCCTTAAGTACACATAAAATACATTAAATACACATAAGGGAATTAAGGTTCAGAAATGGTGAAGTATTTGCCAAACGTCTCACAAGTTGCAAGTGAGGGTGTCAGGATTTGAACTCAGGTCTGGACCCTGAGGCCCATCCACACCACACCAGTAAACACTCATTAACTTATTGGCTATTGTCATGAATCTTATAGAAGCCACTCCCTTCTAACTCTACGCTAAGGATATAGGCTTCACTGGCACTATTATTTCTATTAAGGATCCAGTGACTCCAAGGCTCTCCCCATCCAGGAAAGCTGACTCCCTCCAGGGGCCAGGAACCCACAGGTGAAGTCATCTTGGTTCCAAGCAGGATGTGATTCAAATGCTCTCCTTCCCCTCCGAGTGGAGAGTACCCCTGGTATCTACCTAGCACAATTCGAGCCCTGTAATTTATAATCCAACCTTGGGAGAGTTTAGGAAACTTTCCTTTAGAACAGTGGCTGCAACACGCAGAGAACGGGAGTGAAGCCTCCACATGGGCTTCAGGACTAGATCTGCTACACTCAAGTCCATTGTACTGAAATGACTGTAAAATTCACACTATTCCAAATCCCCAGACATGATTGTTGTTGTGGTTTTCTTTTTAGAAGGGAGCGAAGCGATGATTTCATGGGCCCCAATGCCAAAATATTAGCTCAATGCTTCTCAATTGTTTTGTTTTTAGGGCCTCTTTGTACTCTTAAAATGACTGTAGAACCCAAAGAGCTTTGCTTAATCTATGTCTATCAATATTTATAATTTTAGAAATGAAAATGAAACAAATTTAAAATATTTATTCATTAAAAAATAACCTAATACATGTTAACATAAATAACATTTTATGAAAAATAACTGCATTTTCCAAAGCCACAAATAGTGTGGTATTGTTTTATATTTTCAAAAATTTCTTTAATTTCTGACTTAACAGAAGACAGCTGAATGCACACATCTGACTCTGCATGCCATCTGGAGTGATATCAAATGTCATGCTGCCCCTGAGAGACCCCGGTAAACTTGTGAAATTTAGGCAAACTAAAGGCAAAAGGCAAAAAGTAGTTTCTGACCCTTGTTTTAACCTTCTGGATCCCCTAAATGGGTCTCAGGGATAGCCCTCCCGTGTAGTACTTGAAACACACTTTGAGAATCACTGTCTAAGCTTAAAACTGTGATTTATCTTGTGGAGAGTCTCTCCATCCAAGAAAAATCTAAAGGGCTATGGTCTTGATGTAAGAAGTTGGTGGGAGTGGAGGTAGACCTCAGAGGGAGTGATTTTAGGAGGAAAGCCCCTGATACAAGTGCGGACACATTCAAACAGCACTGCATCCCAGGTGTCTGGCTGGGATGGTGCACCTTCACCCTCAAACCCAGCCAGGGGGAAGAGACAAACCGATTGGTACCCAGCGCCCTGCTGCCCGGAGCGCAGGCAGTGTCTGAGTCAGGCGCCAGCTGGAAGAACCTGGCTCAGTGGAAAAGGCATTGGGGGTGGGGGAATGCTGCTCAGGTGTGGGGCCAGGAGACCACCTGAGCCACAGCTGGAAATTGCAGCGACAATTTAGATGGGTGCTCTGCCAACAACAACCATGGTAACAACAACAACAATAATAATATACTACCACTAATGGGACAACTACCATTTATTGAGCACATTGAGCGGGCAATGTGCCAAGCACTTGACATAAAATCATTTGATTAATCCCTCACAACCAACCGTTTGAGGTTAACTATTACCATAATTGGGTTTTCGTTTTTGGTTTTTTTACATATAAAACAAGGCAGGAGCAGTTGGAGTTATCAACCTAGATCACACAGCTCCTGTGGCAGCTGAGGCAAAATTTGAATTCGGGTCTACTGCTTCCCATGGGATAAAACACGGGAAGAGGGTGACAAAACATGGCGAGCCTTTCGCTCACCAACCAGTGTTCCGAAAGGCCTCAGAGCTGAATTGTGCTGGGTTATCGCAGGACCGAGGGAGGTGGCAGTCCTCAGGGCATGACTCCTCGCTCCCAGGTCCCTCCCCACCCAAATGGGCCCTGCAAGCTGTCTTGCCCTTACTGCCACAGACGGGAAGTGTGGGGATTGGCACTGCCAACTCCAGCCCCTCTCTGAAGGTCTGCAATCACCCCCCCCTTCAAAGCTCTGACTTGGGGTCCTTGGGAGCCCGACCCCCCCCCCCCCCCCCCGCGGACTATCTGGCACAATGGCACAAGGCCACATCCACATCCCGCCCCTTCTGAGCTCAGCCTCCCAGAGGTGCGAGCCTCCCATAAACGGGCTTTATCTTCCATTCCCTAAAAAAACAAACAGAGAGATTGTGTGAGAACTCTCTTCCAAGGAATCCTCCCTTCTCCCTAACCAGAGGCTCTAAGGAGTTCAGCTTTGCACAAGCTTTTAATTTGCGTGCAGACAAGCACGAAGGGCTCAACCGGATATACCTGTTATTTCCCAATGACCTGTGAGCCCAACGGTGCTGTTAAGCCTTGGGTTATGGCTCAGCTTGCACGCAAGGCTCCAGGACTCCTGAGAGTAATTGAGAGGTGGCGGTGGAGAGGACAGAGCAACAACTCTGAAGTGACAGCACATAATTTAATTCCTCCTAAGCTTTCCAAGCATGCAGACTGTTCCCTTTTTGTCAGCATATAACCTAAGTGATTTGTTCTACTCAGGCAAGAAATGTCTAATTTAAACCATATTGCAGCTAAGCCCTTGGTGAAGAAAGAGCTCCCTGCAGCTTGGCTTGTGCGTGGTTAGGCTGGATGGCAGCCGAGGCAAAGCAGACTCCTCGCAGCCCCTGGGTTTCTTACCCAGGTCATGATCTGAGAAACGGGCATTCTTGCGCTTCGGTTACCACCCTCACTCTTCTGTCTTGTGCTTCACCCCTCGTGAATGGGTTTAATTTTAGTGAGAATGTTTATAGGATACTGTTGGCTCAGTGTCCCTAACGTCCTGGGTTTCAGTTCTGTCTCAGTCACTCATGGCTGAGGAACTACAGGCAAACCTCTTAAACTCC
The DNA here is from genome assembly GCF_022682495.2 of Desmodus rotundus. Lineage (NCBI taxonomy): Eukaryota > Metazoa > Chordata > Mammalia > Chiroptera > Phyllostomidae > Desmodus > Desmodus rotundus. Next base: position 144,939,111 of record NC_071391.1, on the reverse strand, counting down.
AACCACTGGGTTTTTCTTCTCTGAACAATAGCCAAAACAGGTGCAGATGGTCATGTTTTAGTGGAAAGTGATTTGGTTTAGGAAGAAAGAGACCTGTGCTCCAACCCTGCTTTGCCCCTAATTAACTATGGATTTGCGAATCTCCTCATCGGTAAAATGAGTTGAATGAGATGGTTGTTAAAGTTCCTTTAGCTCTAAAAAGCTGTAAGCGTCCTCAGTCACTTCTAGTTTCACAACATAATATGATAGCTATGACTAATGTAACTATTATTATTGTTGTTGTTTGTGATTCCCTGCTATAATTCCAAAGATGTCACTGGCCAGGCAAATTCTCTTTCAAAAATACTTTTATTTACCTAACTCATGCGAAACAAGGACTTTAGCCACTACCACCCCCCCTCCCCCAATCAAGTCTGCTCCTGTGCGGGCCCCTCTTTATCTTGTTGAATGTATACATTCTAATTTAAAGCAAATTCCTTGATTTTTACTAGGCAGAGATTTTGCAGAAAACCTGATTCCCATTTTAAAATGAGTGAGGATTTGAAAAGTTAGCCTGCTGAAGAGAAGTTTAGATGAAGTGCCTTTAAACACAGTGGTAGAAAGATAGGGAAGGGCCATGTTCTTGGGAAGGATTTGATGTGGAGGCCCTCTGTCCACCTCATGCTTCACTGAACTATCAAGTTTGCCCCACAGCCATGCCAGACAGCTACATGGTCTCTCATGGTCATGAAATGCATAAGTGCACCTGCATTTCAAAGCTGTCACTTAGTCAAAAATTCCCCTCCCTTTCTGTGCTGTGAAAAATCTATTCTTTTTGCCTCCCCATTATGAAATGAATTGTTTTCTCCTCCTCCTCTGGATCTTTTGAGCTCTAGGCACTATTTTATTCCATTGACTTCATTCTATCTGATGTTATTTTTTGTTTTATCTCCAACATGTCTCTGCTCAGCTAGACCCTCCGGACCTGGAAAGTGGGGACTTGGTTGCGTGTACAACCCAGTCTCTCTGCTCTCCTCCTTTCCTCCCTCCCCCAGCACCTGGTGTACATTCAGCGCTCACAGAGGAATTAAACTGTTGAACCCTGTGGATTGCATCACAATGGGATAAGAATGTTCTTGGTTTCGAAGTTCACTGCGGGGCTGAGCAGCAGTGATCCTCGTCCTCTGAGGCAGTCGTGTTAGGCTGGTGATCAGAGACAGGCTGTGGGTTTGGGTGCTGCTGTTCTGGGGTCCCAGGGGCACACACTGTGGGGCCCTGGAGAGAGAAGGCTTTTCAGTGGCAGGCAAAGGTTGGTCTAGCCTCTCTTGCTAAGAGGGGCCAAAAGCTCTCTTCTCCTTAGCCAGGCTTAGAGCTAACCAGGTGACCCTCCTGTCAGCATTTTTTATAAACAGCACTCAACTCAGTTAGTTGGGAGGTTTTCTGAAACTGTTTTAAAATTGCTACTCAGCTTACTTGTCCTAGATTCTTCCTTCCAGCCTATGGCACCTCCCTTATGAACAGTTCCCTTTGTCCTATTCTTTCTCCAAGGTGAACCCTGAGGCACCTAAGCTTTTGTTGCCTTTGGTATAAAGTCATGTTGAAGGCCATCGAGAGCCCCCGTGTGGGCTTGTCTTTTTCTTGCTAAATGGAAAATCAAATTTAAAGCAAATTCTTTGGTTTTTACTAGGTAGAGATTTTGTAGAGAATTGATTCTTGTTTTAAAATGAGTACAGATTTGAAAAGTTTAGATGAAGTGCTTTTAAACACAGTGTGACAAAAATATGGAAGATCTACGTTATTGAAAAGGCAATCTTAGATTCAGCATAGTTTTCACAATGAAAATGAGCAAACAGAAACTTTTGCCATGAAAAGTAGGGGGAAGAGAAAAACCAGGTTCTAAAATTCAGCCTTGATTGCTGCCCTCCTAAAGAAGATGCTGCAATTTTTGAACACTTTCTTTAGAAAAGGATCAAGTTAATCAAAAAGCTGATCATCTTGGTAAAAAATATTGTAACTATTAGAAGAACTATTTGCTAAGGTAACTGTGTTCTTGGAGATGCTTTTTTCCTTAAAATATGTGAATTGTCTCACCAAAGATATTTGAGGAAGAGGAACTGTGTGGTGGTCACATGTAATTGTCAACAGGAAAAAAAAAAAAAAGGAGTTTCATTACTCCCAGGCTCACTAAGAGCCAGAGGAGGATGAGAGGTCATTTATGGTGACCAGGAGAGGCTATGTTGGAAATTCAGTCACTGGTAGTTGGGTGTCCTTTTTCTTTAACAGTGGAGATCAGCGTGACAAATGCTACATTCACAAAACATTCTCAGAGAGTGAAGGAAAGAGCTAGAGAAGACTGAGGTGCGTTAAATAAATGCGTGAGACACAAAGCAGATACAACCTGTTTGCTACCAAAAATGCAGATGGGGGAGTAGCATTCCTCAGATGGAGGAGAAATGAGTAAAATCTCAGGTCCAAGAAGGGTGAGGCCGCTAAAATCTGACCTTTCCCCCTCCTAGCTGGGCTGGAGGGTGGGAAGGGTGTTATTTCTCAATGATATCTTAGAAGTGATAACGAACTGAACAGAGCTGAGCTGAGTTTCAAGATAAGGAGAATGAGAAAGGCCCTGGCACTCCTAAGCTGGTAGTTGGGAAAAGCTGGGAGGAGAAGAACTTTCGGCTGGAGTAGAGGGACACTGTGTTCAGTCGAATAGACTCGAGAGAGAAATAAAAGTGAAACCAGAACAACTTTGGGAAAAGGGCAGCAGGGTGAAGAGGGGGAAGTTGCTTACCTTTCTGAATCTGAGAAGGGACATTTCTTGTGGGGGAAGGAAAGGAAAGCCACCAGAAATGCCAAGAAGGTATGCGATATCTGACCTTATAACCAATCTCCCGCAATAATTTCTACAACAATTGTGGTATCGCGTGCGTAAGTGTCCCTTTGCCTCTGCTCTAAAAATGCTGTTAGATCCATATCTGTTTTATCAACTCAATGTGAAATCGGTTTGGTCTGCAGAATTCTGCAGAACAACTTGCAGTAATGGTGGGCTGCCAGGGCATATGGGACATGGGAGGAGCAGGGCGTTCCTGACTCCCCAGGGCTCCAAGGCACTTCTCAGAGTTTGAAACCTTTCCACAGAGACCTTGAGCACAGAGAAATGGGAGAAAGTCTTTGTATCCGAGAAATAATAGCACCAACACAGCCTTCATGCCCTACTGGACCCACTGGAATAGTTAGCCTAGAAAATTCATGAGTCAAGATGTCCACACAAAGGGCCCCACGAAATCCTAAGGGGAGGGAGAGATAAAGCCGGAAAGCGGGTAGGACCAAGTGTGCACAGACGCAAAACTGCTCATCACCGTGACCATTGGGGGTGGAATAACTTATACATGTATGAATACATGGTATGTTTCTACATATTTAGTCCAAATGTGTGTTAAATTTTCTGAAAACAGCTCCAGACCAACCCCTGCCCCCATCTCAGTTGCATCCTAAAGGCACTGGTTCCCTGGGCGCAAAGGTCCCGAGAGGAGGATCTTCAACACATGCAGGGTCTCCCAGTCTATCACCGCACACGTGAGGGGAACAGTCCCCTACAGTGCCGAGATGAGTGATGTCCTTTTAATTCGGAATCGTAAGTTACCTCAGGGCGGTCGTCTTAGATTTCAGACATTATTCACAGCCAATAGCGGAGGAAAAGCAGGATGGTATGATTTATGACCTAGAAAGAGCAGCAACAGCTTCGAATTTCCACTCACCCTCTGTGTCATATGATACGTTTCAGAAACTCACTTAGAATGAAGGAAATAAGCCATTCCTAATTGTATTTAAGTAAGCTCATTTATGAATCTAAGAAGATTAGAGAATCTTTAGTGTGTTTGTTTAGCATCCATGCCAAAAATTTTTTTCAGAGGCACAAACTTGGTTTTCCCTTTTCCTTGAAAAAAATAAAAGCAAATAAAAGCAAATGTTTCCATAAGAAGTAAAAGGGCTTTGTGTGCAGTTATACCGCCCAGGGATCTTCACAGGTGACTCACCTCTGCTTTGAGTGTCGAAGTTGTGCACTTTATGGTATGTTCCTTTGGGGTAGATTTTTCTTTTTTTTAATGCATATATCATTGTATTATTGATGTTTTATATGACTCAATATAAAGAAGTAATAATGAGAGCATTTTCCAGTTAGTTTGAATGTCCTTAAAATTCAATTTAAGTTAGCACAAAAAGATCTTTTAAAAAATGAAATTCCAAGCTTGTTGCTTTAAACCCTTCAATGTGATCCCAGTGAATTCACAACAGAATCCCACCCCCTCACTAAGGCCCATCCCATTTGACCCTTACTACCTTTCTTCATGGACCTCTAGTCAGCCGCACCAGTCTCCTTACAGGGCCTCAGACGTCACAGGTTCTGGCCCCGATGCTCCTTTTGGCCTGAAAAGTCCGTCCCGGATCTTTGCACTCCCGTCTTCACCTGTGTGCCCTCTCAGGGCACCATTCCCCAACCTCACTCTCTGGGCCAGTGTAGCATCCCCATTCCACTGCTTTCAGTCCTATCACCTCTCTCTTTTCTAGCTCGTGTCCGTTGCAATCTGCTTGTTTCTTGATTATATCTGTTTCTGTCACCAGATTTTAAGTCTCTTGAGAACAAACATCTTGTCTGTCTTTTTCACCATGGTCTTCCCTCTAGCCTGCCACATAGAAGGTGTTCAATAAATATGAACGAACGACGCAACATTGATCTTTATTTTTCTTTCTGAGCTTTTACTTTTTCTTTTTTAAAAAGATTTTATTTGCTTGTTTTTTAGAACAAAAGGAAAAGGAGGGAAAAATAGGGGAGAGAAACATGGATGTGTGAGAGACAAACATCAATCGCTTGCCTCTTACATGACCCCCAGCCAGGGGCCTGGCCCACAACCCAGGCATGTGCCCTGACCAGGAATCCAACTGACGACCTATTGGTTTATAGGATGACACCCAACCCACTGAGCCACACCAGTCAGGGCTGAGCTGTCTTTTTCCAGTGTTGATTTTATGTGCCAATTACTGAGAAGGAGAAGAAGGGTGAGGGAATGAGGGGATGGGCATAGAGGGCAAAGGACTGAGCCCTGGGACACTCCAGTATTCAGGGTTTGGTAGGAGGGGAGGAACTAATGAACATGTGTGGGTAGGAGAAGCCTGGAATGTACAAGGGAACCAGCAGAGTGTATTATCTCAGAAGAAAGATGGGGGAGTGTTTCAAAAGAGTGTTCAGTTGTAGAGAATGCCACTGTACCTGAGAATCAATTAAGATGAGGCCTGGGATGTGTCCTTTAGATTTGAAACATGAAAGGAATCAGTGGCCTAGACAAGAACAGCAGGAGTCAGTGATGGGGACTCATTGGGAGTGAGTGGAGAGTATAGTCCACATAGAGTTGGAGGCAGAGTGTAGACAACTAGTTCAACTAGTTCTCTTTGTAGGAAAGAGAACCTGAGAGAAATAGAGTGGAGGCTGGAGGAAATGTGGGCTCGAGAGAGGGTTTTTTGTTTATTTTGTTGTTTTTGATTTGTTTGTATTTTAAGGTAGGAGATGCTAATGTTTCTTGTGTCGTTGGGCATGATCCGAGAGAGAAAGAACGGGATGATGATATAAGAGAGAAAGGGGGTATTGAAGAAGAGAAGTCCTTGCGTAGTTGGGTAAACGTCGTTCAAGTAAGGTGTTGACCATTACTAGCTGTGTGTACTCTTTGCCACAGCGAAGGAGAAAAGCAGACAAAACTCGTTCCAGTACATAATGCATGTGGGCCATATGTGTGTACTGCTTTGGGGGTGGGCAGATAAGAGTGCTGCCCTCTATGGTTTTTTTTTAAGGTATGAAACCAGGACATTAGCTGGGACTGTAGGAAGAGGGGGAGGGATGAGGTAGGGTTAAGGAGAAATAAAGAGATTGAAAAGAATCATCTTGAAAAAGAGGAGAGCAAACTATGCAGAGATGTGTGGTAGAATTGCAGTGCTAAGCATTCCATTGGAGTTTTATCATCATCAATCTGAATTGAGAGCGATGGATTTGGTGATTTTCCCAGCACTTGCGGTGGGAATGTAAATTGTTACCACTTTTCTAGAGGGCTGTATCCTTCAACCCAGCAATCCCATTCTAGGAATTCATCGTAAAGATGGGTGGACAAGTTTGAGAAGATGTGTATACAGAGATGTTCAACAGAATATTTATAATCTATTGCAAGTTGATTGCAATATTTATAATCAATTGCAAATTGAAAAGTACCTAAAGTTTCAACAATCAGGGATTGGATTAAAAAAATGAGGTATCCATACAATGAGATATTTTACAGTTATTAAAGCCCATATAGCTACATTCGTTGATGAGGATAGATGTGGTGATGACTTACCAAGTGGAAAAACGCAGTATTCACAGCAGCACATAGAGTAAAACCCCATTGTTGAACTCTTTTGCAGTTGCTACTGGGTTCCCAGCTGATCCTCAGGGTGTTCTGGAGCTGGGATAGCCCTGTGGAGTCACGCAGAATCAAAGCAAGGGCCCGAGGAAGGCGTGAAACCTTAGTGAGGCAGATCCCCTCAGTGAAAGGCAATCCCCAGCGAGGGGTTCAGCACCCAACACTTCCCACAGCTGACAGAATGGGGAGGCATGGGGGTGGCACACCACAGCGTTCATTACAGACCTGCGGTTCCTAGTCTGCAGTCACAGAGAACCATAATGCTCGTGTGTGTTCCCCTTCAGAAGCTGATGAGACAATGGGTATGAAATTGCTTTGTAAACCGAAGGACTGTGGACTGCAATGTGTTGTTGTTGTGTTGTTCTATCTGTTCCTTCCTTCACCTTCCTTAGGCCTGAACAATCACTTTCTCTTTCTCTCATTTATTCCTGGGTCACTGACACAGGGAAGAAATACGAAGAAAAAGCAGGATACACTTCCAAACAAGAAACGGTCTGGTGCCTTTCTGTGCCACCCATGCACACTCCACAGGGGGTCTTGTCAGGAGCTGGGACCCTCTGCCTCACTGCTATCTGGGCTCCCTCCTCCAGGCCAGGGCTGAGTGGGCTGGACGTCAGTGTCTGGAGAATGACCCCCTGAAGGATTCGAGCCCTCTCCCCCTCCCTTCTTCCCCCACTGAGACGTGCAGGAACTAGAGAGGGAGGGAAGGAAAGACACCTTTGGCAATGGAATTTCGCTGCAGCGAGAGAAGTTGTGAGAGAAAAGCCAAAGCCCAAACAAAAATATGAAGAATGGTTTAGCAAGGCCACAAAGACCTTTGTTACAGAGAGTCAGACCAGGGGAGAGAAGAGAAAACCAAGAACTTTTCTAAGAAGAATTCTTGTTTCCTGTGAAGCCAGTCAACATCTCTTTAAAGAATGTGTGTGGTCACACAAATTGAAGGGCTGAGCAAATTGCCTCCCTGCCCCCAGATGGTTTTAAATGGGAGCAGATAGGAGGAGGGGTTAAGGTTCCCCACCCACCCCACAGGCCTCCGCGTTTCTCCTCTGCCACTAGCCCTGCTCCGCAGGCCCCAGGCATGCCTGCAGGCTGACTGACAGGCACGCGGGAGTGAGAGGTTTGTATTTTCCTGAGTGGGGAAGCTGCCCCATCACCCCTATGGCTCTAACCCCCCTCAGAAACGCTAAAACAACAGACAGGATGGGGGAGTGGAGGGCGTCTGGCAAACAACAGACCCCAAGCGCGCAGAGGGAAAAAAAACAAATCCAGTCACAGGAGAGAAGAAAATGATCTCTCCTCCCAGAAACACTCACAGGAAAGACAGAACAGAGGCAGCCCTGCTCTGTGCTCCCAGACCCCAGGAAAACACTGGTGTCGTGGGACTTGGGAGGTTGTAGGGCCCAAGGAGAGCGCTAATCATTTTTACTTATGCCTTGAAGCAAGGTAATGAGTACTAGATATGTTCATCCTGATTGTAGTCAAAGTGTCTGCTTAGGTAAACCCAGACAAGCTATCCTAAACTAATACTGAAAATCATGGGAACAGGCCTGGCTGGTGTGGCTCCGCGGGTTGGGCATCGTCCTACAAACCGAAAGGTCACTGGTTCTATGCCTGGTCAGAGCACATGCCCAGGTTGCAAGAACCAGCCAGGTCTGTGGCACACCAGAGGCAACTGATCAATGTTTCTCTCCCTCTCTTTCACCCCCCTTCCCCTCTCTCTAAAAATAAAGTCTTAAAAGAAAATCATGGGGACATGGGAGCACATTCACGATACATCCTTAACTTAAAATAGTTTAGTAGTTACATCATTAACATAAATAAAACAGCATTGAGTAGGAGCTCAATTTTGAAAAACGAAATGAAGAACTCTCAATCTGCCAAATGAAAAACCTAGAGTGCCAGATACCAAATGTTAAATGTTTCTCGTGGTTATTTTCTTCTTTGCACTTTTCTGTTTTCTGATTTTTTCGTACAATGATCACACGTTTCTCCTGTAATCTGAGAACTAGAATTCAAGAGTTGTTTGGTCAGATGAGCTGGTTTCCTGATTGTGATCACTTCTCCACTCCACAAACGTCCACTCTCACGCATACGTGGCACGAAAACATGGGGTGTGTTCCTGTGTACACGCAGCGTGTGTCTGTGTGTGCGCACGTGTGTTCCAGTGCTCTGGGCCGTTTCTCCCCTCTCAGCCAGGATCCTTTTCATCTCTGGCGAGCTCTCAAGTCCTGTGTAACCTCAGACCACGTTTCTGGGGGGACGATCTACTAGTTCTGTACCCCCAGCCTTCTACCAAGGTGTCCCGCAGGCGGCTACTCCCAGTTCACCTTCAACGGGGCCACGAGAACTGTGCCTTTGGTGTCCACTGCTACTCTCTGGGTCTGGGGTGTGGGGCAGAGGAGCACCCTGATTTGCTGACCTGCAGCTCTGTTTATGTGCCCCTTGGCAGAAGGGCTCACAGGCCTTAGAGAGGACACCTCTAAGAGCTGCCCCCTAAAACTGATGAGCTCCAGGGGTGTGAGAAAGGAGAGACTCTGAGAAGCACCCCGGGGGCTGTTGGCGCCCAGCCTGATCCTGCAGTCATGTTCCCGCCCTCCCTCTCACGGACCTGGATTTCATCTGACATTAACCGCTTCCTTCCCTCCATGGGTAGTGCTGGGCCTTCTCTCTAAGCACCTTAAATGGCAGTTGAAACAGAACAGCGTCCTAGGCAAAGGCTTGTACTCTCCTATGCCCTTTTCCTCTGGTGTCCTGATGGCCCTTCTCCCATTCAATCATCACTCTCTTTGTAAAAGCTTGTAAGTTCATAACCGCTGGGGCGTTGTCTTTGGGGCTCAACCCTAACCATCCCCCATACCTGTAGATGATTAATAAGCAGTGTGTGGTTAATAAGTAACAGTCAGCTCTGATATTAATAACAGATTTTAAAGCTAGACAACAGCTCGTGACAATTTAGTGACACTGGGTTACCTTAGCTTTTGGAGCAATAACTTGGAGGAGAGACTGAATGCTGCCAGATGTCACCAAGCTGAAAAAACAAATGAACTGTGTCCCAAGAGAGAACCCTGGAAGATCTGTGTGTGTGCACAAGCACGCATACACACAAACACAAACACACGTGACAAGAGATTCCCGCTCCCTTCAAATGTCACCTGTACTGTCACCACCTGAGACCCCGTTGGTTCATCACATGGCTTGTGACTCTACACAGCCCTTCACATCCCTAGAGCAAGTACATTTTCTAAACTAAACTCAGGGTGCATTGGTTGGCTATGAGTCAAATTAAGAATGTTCTGGAAAAGTTGGGGGGAAATTGGTTCCTCAATAGCGAGGCATTAAGCAGCATTCCCTGTAGTCCATATTTGATCAGCCACATTGAATAACTCACCCAATGCTAAGCACTTCCAGGGCCTGGGGTGACAAAGAAGTAAACTTTTTTCCTGTCGGGCTCTTCTCACAGGTGAGGGTGTCCTGGACAGGAACTCCATTCTGGCCTGTGCACGTTCATTACCAGTTTGACCTTGCTCAGTGATGGCAGATCGCTCCCCCATTCAAACCCTTCCTGGCACAGACACCTCCTGCAGTTTTCCCCCAGCTCTTATCCTAGTAAGGATTGGAGTTCTTGCATTGAGTTCTGTCTGTCAGAGAAGGGAGGTCATTGTGCTTGCTTTCTCCAGTCCCTACTTGAGTTCAGTCCACCATGAATCCTCTCCGGGCTTTACTGTTCACACAGGACCTTCCCAAGTTCAGGCCAAACTTTCCTCTTTCATCCCTCAAAGTGGCTCTTCCCTGGCTCATATGTTGGTGGTGAGAAGGGCCAGGTGTTATACCAGTGGAGTCAGACCAGACCTTGGGACTTGAGTTCTAGCTAAGAAAGAATTCAGAGCCAAGACTCAAATGATAAGAGAATGTTTATTTAGAAAGTTACAGAGGTAGGAAAAGTGAGCCAGCTGGGAGTGGGATCAGAAAACAAGTTACAGAGGCAAAAGAAGGGCCCTTGGAGCTTAGGAGAAAGAGAAAAAGGTAAAGGTAACGCACCTCAGGGGAAGAAGAGGGGACCAGAAAGGCACAAGCATGCTCCAGAGAGGGAGAGCGCGCTGGGTCCTGTGTCCCAAGGGCTTTTAAAGGTAGAGATTTTAGGGGAGGTCTCAAGGGAGGATCTCAACAGAATACTGATCAGCTTTCCAGGGGTTGTGCCCTCTCAGGGTCACGGTGTCCACTGATTGTTTGGCGCCAGGGCAGGGGGTGATTAGTCGTTGCAGCTGGTCCTGGCGTCAGCCATGTCAGTCCTGGCGTCAGCTATGTCAGTCCTGGCATTGCTTGTCTGGTTTTGCTGCTTTTCTGGGCCTGGAGCTAAAATAGGACTTTGATGTGGGTCAGAACCTCACTGTCCTGGGGGCTTAATGCTTAAGGGCTATTCTCTGGCCCCCATTTTCTTCCCCACTCTGAGGGAGTCTAAGCCACATGACTAGCAACATGCCATGGAAGGATATGTCAGGGGAGGGTCTGAACCCCATGAGCAGAGATATGAAAGGTAAGGGGTTCCAAACCACATGACCCCATATGCTGGGGGAGGAAAGCTTACCTGGAAGTGAGGCCCTTCTTTTCCCACTTTTGCCCCTTGCTGGGCATCTGGAGCTTTCTGTACCTGGCCCAGCATCCTTGCTCTGCTCAAGTCTGTCCAACTGCCTACCACACACAGACTGGCTGTTTCTGGAGAACCTCTTCTTCATCTTCTAATTGTTTGCAGTGTGATGGTGGCTTTCCAGCCATCTTTCAAATTTCTCCTTGTTGTGCCCTCCCTATCTAAATGAAGATCCAGAAATGTCTTTATGTGTATTAAATGTATAACATACAGAGAGGGACTTCTGTCTTCAATGAAAGAGAAAGGGGTATAGCGACAATATATCTAGTCCATTTTACCTACCTTTGCTGACCTTATAAAGGACTGCTAGGTAAAGTCCTAGCCCATAGTCTCTTCCTCTTTTTTTTTTAAGTATTTTTTATTGATTATGCTATTACAATTGTCCCATTCCCCCCTTACCCCCCCTCCTCCCTGACCCCCCAACCCTCCAGCATTCCCCCCCTTAGTTCATGTCTATGGGTTGTACATATAAGTTCTGTGAGTCCTCTGTTTCCTATACCATTTTTTATCTCTCCCCATCTATTTTATGCCTACTAATTATGCTTCTTCTTCCCTGTACCTTCCCCCCCCTATTCCTCCTTTTCCCCTCCCCACTGAAATCCCTCTGTGTAATGTCCATTTCTCTGATTCTGTTCCTGTTCTGGTTATTTGTTTAGTTTTTGTTTTTGTTGTTTTCCTTTTCTTTTAGGTTCACTTGTTGATAGTTGTGAGTTTATTGTCATTTTACTGTTCATATTTTTGATCTTCTTTTTCTTAGATAAGTCCCTTTAACATTTCATATAATAAGGACTTAGTGATGATGAACTCCTTTAATTTGACCTTATCTGGGAAGCACTTTATCTGCCCTTCCATTCTAAATGAAAGCTTTGCTGGATACAATAATCTTGGATGTAGGTACTTATCTTTCATGATTTGAATACTTCTTTCTAGCCCCTTCTTGCCTGCAAGGTTTCTTTTGAGAAATCAGCTGAAAGTCTTATGAGAAATCCTTTTAGGTAACTCTCTCCTTGCCTGTTGCTTCTTTTAGCATTCTCTCTTTATACTTAATCTTGGGTAACTTAATGATGATGTGCTTTGGTGTGTTCCTCTTTGGGTCCAACTTCTTTGGGACTTTTCTATTTGTAACTCAAAGTCCCTGCAGAATGACTGATGAAGTAAATTGCTTTCCTCTTCTGAAGATAAAAAGAAAATCCTCTTTAGTAAAATCAGAGAGATCACAAATTATTATTGCCCAAATTCTCTTACACCTGTGGAGGCCCAGCCAGCACCTTAAAGGGCTGCCAATTGACTTCCAGGGGCCCTTGCTGGGAGGAAATGCCCTTGTGCCTCCTCCTCTCTCACTCTACTGTCTTCTTCATAGGTCAGCAGCCCTTTTCTTCCCTTTCCCAGTCTTCCCTTTCTTCCTCTTCCTTCTCTTAGGAAAGAATGTGACATTTGACAAGCATGTTGGCCTTGCCTATCCATCTGTGGTCGAGGAACAGAACCATAACTAATAAAGATGACAAATTTTATTGTTTAATTTAGTTCTTCATATAAATGTGTCATGCTGACACCTTTCTGTTTAACCAGATGCTTTGTCAGAAATTATAATTTACCTCTTTGAAGGGCTGCATGTAAAGGATTAACAAAACCTTTTCCCTTTGGCATAACCGTTGGATTTTTGATTAATTTTGTAGCTCTGTTCCCCTAGAAACCTGATAAAAATAGCCGTAACTGGTGAACTCCATCTGGGCTGGGACAACTGTGAATCAGGTTGGTAGCCCTATCTTTGGGTTTTGTTTACTACGGTGACTCCTGTAACTGGCATGACCCTATGGGGAGTATATGGAATTTTCAAAAGATACGAGCTGCTGTGGAGTATGAGGCTTTCAACCCAGAGTGACTTCCACACCCTCCTGATGTCAGTCTCATTTCTTCACACCTGAGTCGTCACCTGGGAGCCAAAGACAATAACCTCTGACCTCAGCGTGGATGGCTTTGTGGTCTCCCGCACGTCTTGCGGAAGAGGAATGCCAGATGTGGCCGGTCGGCATGCTTTGCATCCTGGCCTGTGCCTCCTTCTGAGTCCAATGGTGCCCGCGTGGCACGGCAGCCTTGTGAGTCTCCATGTTTAGTAGATCCTTAGCAAGACTTGCTGGTGGTTTGAACAAGAACATTTGCCTGTGAAGCTCTCTGCACGGGTCGATAGTCCAGTCCTATTTTTAAAATTACCCACTCCTCTTTACAAATTAAAAAATAATTTGTACATAAAAATTAGTTCCACTTGAGGACATTGTACACAGTGGAAGAAGCAAGTAGAAAAGGGCAAATACTGATGATTCCACTCTGTGAGGTACCCAGAGTACTTACCTTTATAGACAGGACGTGGAAGGGTGGCTGCCAGGGGCTGGAGGGAGGGGAGAAGGGGGAACTGTTTAATGGGTATAGGGTCTTGGTTTTACAAGGTGAAAGGAGTTCTGTAGATTGGTTGTACAACGTAAATGTACTTCAAACTACTGAACTGTACACTTGAAATGGTTAACATGGCAAAGTATATGTTATGTGTGTTTTATTCCAATTAAAAAAATTTTTTTTGATTGGCAGGTTCCTCTAACAATAACACTTAAATCATATTTTCAATGACTGGGCTAAGGCTAAATGTTTCCAAATAAGAAATACAGGAAGATTTTTGTGTCACTTTTCCAATTCTGTCTTCCAATTATGGTTAAAAATCACCTGTATTTCACTTATTATTATTTGGCCAATTGACAGTTTCAGCCATTAGTCACCCAGGCACGCTCTTAAGTGGGTTTCCTTGCCCCTTACTAACACGAGAGCACCGCCTAGGGGTCAACTGTGGAACTACAGGCCACGCAGAGGAGAAGGAGGAAGACCCCTCTTACACATGTCTCCCACTCCTTTATGGGAAATAGCACCTGGAAAAGCAGGCAGTTCTAAGACCCATCCACTTCCCACCATTCTTCCAATCAGTATAGTTTCCAAGATCTTGCTGCTATAAAGAAAAAACTCCCCATATTTATATCACCTGAGGTTAAAATAGTCGTTATAGGGATGGAATACTAATAACTTGCTAACAAAAGCTTCAACTCTTAATCCTTTGTTACTGTTTGCAAACAATGTAACATTTCCAGTGCAAATAAGACTAAAAATTCTCACATAAACTCTGGTACCCACTTAGTTTGGGAGACTGACCCAATGATTTTGTGTTTGGTAGGTTTGCTACCAGACTGCATCACGGAGTCACAGGGTCAAGAACAGTAGAACTCAAACAGCTTTAGAGACCAGCTGGTTTAGAGACCATCTGGAGACCAGTGGGTCTCAGCCATTACAGGGTCACAGACCCCTTTGATATTCTGATACAAATTAGAGTCTTTATCTTATACATGGCTGTTTTGAATACAGTTTTAAAGAGCTGTGTATCCCCAACAAATACCCACCCCATGTTCATCATACATTGGGAATTCCTGCTCTCGTCTCACCCCATAATTGGGAAGTGAGGTTTCTGAGAAACACGACTTGTGAAGAAGCAGTTTGGCAGAGCTGGATGCTGGAGGGATATGTGGTCCCACACACAGTGTGATGCTGTATCAGGACCAGCGTTGGTAAAGCCCATTCCCAGAGTGCACGTGTTGTCTGGGGAGGAGCAGAGAGAGTAAGAGAGCAAAGAACTGCCCTTTAGAGGTCCCAGCTCTGACAGGGGAACCCACTCAGAATCAACAGCTATGAAAAACAAGAGTCGTTCCATCGTCTGGAGAGGAAGAAAAACACAAATAGCTGGCAATCTAGGGACAAACAGAAAAAGCATGGACTATTACCCATGGGTTAAACAAAAATGACGTGTGGGAAACTTTGGCAGCAGCATGGATTGTGACCTGGGAACACAGGGAAAAAACAGTCAAAATAGCAGAAGGGCAGCAAGAGGTGAAGACCAAGAGCCGAGGCACGGCAGAGCTCCACGAAGGAGTCTGGGTTATTTGTGAGACCTCTTCCCACACTTCTAGAAAAAAACTACTAGGATTGAATCACTAGGATTTAGTCACTAGGATTAAATTTAGGATTATTTGTAAGACCTCTTCCCAGACTTCTAGAAAAAAAATCACTAGAATTAAATCACTAGGATTTAATCACTAGGATTAAAAGAAGACTGGATTTTCTGCCCTGGCCAGATGGCTCAGTTGGTTGGAACATCATCCCATACACCAAAATGTTGTGGGTTCAATGGCCAGTTATGGAGTTTATGGGAGGTAACCGATCAATGTTTCTCTCTCACATCAATGTTTCTCTCTATTTTCCCTTCCTTTCTCTCTAAAATCAATAAACATATCTTGGGTGAGGAAATAAACAAACAAACAAAAAGAAGGCTGGATTTCCAATATGGTGTATAGAAGCATTGCTCTTTGGGTTCTTGCTACAAATGGGACACCTTGATTTACAGAGAAACAAAGAGTAGGAAGGGCTGACTACCATATGTTTTGGCCTGAATTCCCCACTGAAGCATGGCAGCGGTCAGACCGGCACTCTAGGTAAGCTTCCTGCAGCAGCTATCCCGGGAACATCAGCTGTCATGAACTTTGAGGCAAATCATCGTAAGTCTTTCCAAACCTCAGTTTCCTTGTTAAGTAAAAAAGTTCCTCCCAACTCAAAAATCTAATTCTACAACTAAATTGGAAGGCTCTTACTGCTCATCAGATTTAAATGAGTCATTTCTGACTTGTTGGCATAAGCACTGTCCTTTTCAAATATTCCCTTGAGACATAAATTTTTGGGAAAATTGGGGTAAGGAGGATTCAAAAAGCTGGAAGAAAACCTGTAAGAGACTCAAAAACATTTCCTACAATTAAGGAAGAAAATGAAAAGGACGACAATTAGAACTGGAGTTAATACTTCAAGTTGGACTGATTTCAAGAGTATACGCCACCAGAATTGGGGCTCATAAGTAGAAGTTTAGAGCTGGGGCTGGCTTCAAGGTTGCCTCTTCCAGAGCCTCCCGTCCCACTTCCCCACAATGCCCAGCTCTGTGTGGGCAGGCTGGGGGTGATGTGACTGTTGCAACAATATTGCTAAGCTTGACATTGGCACATGACCATGTCTAAAAAAGAGACTCTCCCTTTCTACGGCTCTCTCTTAAATGTGGGGAATTTTCCAGAAGCCCCAGCAAACTTCCTCTTCAATCTCACAAAACTAAATTGGTTTATATGCTTATTCCTGAGCCTGTCACTGGCTGGGGTGGCAAGATTATGCTTAGTCAATTTAGGTTTACCCAAAAGGTATAGGGCCTACAATGCGGGAGGGATGAATACCTGAAAGAAATCAAGATTTGTCAGAATGAGGAAGTAAAAAATGGCTGCCCAGCAGACAATCATTAGGGTGCCTACCACATGCTGTATTTCAAAAGTCTTAGCCGCATTTTTTTCAAAATTTTCTTTTGAAATACAGTGGAGTGTGTGACCATGTTCCCCATTTTATAGATGTGCTAATTAAACTCAAGGTCATACAGTTGGTTTAGAGCACAGGACAAAGACCTTTTTACTCAGAATCCAAAGCTTCTCTATGAATATACCGAGAGGTTTAAGTTTTTGACTTATCCATTTACCCAGAAAGCCTACTTCTGGAGATTGTTATAAGGAAATAATGATTGGGAAAACAGGAATAAAGAGAGGCAGGTATGTTTATCCAAGTATATATATACACACATGTACGAGGTCTGTCCAGAAAAAGTCCAACCATTGTTAATATAATAAGAATGGTTTCTACAACATCAATGTAACCTGGCAGTCAAGGAGCGTGGACTGGAATGTGCATATGTGAACAACAGCAACCTCACTGTACTGTGATGACTTCATTGTCCTATGTACAGTGTAGGGGCAGTAGAAGCTGCTGAGTGAGTACGTGTACTGTGTGGCCATCGCATTCAAAATGACTGAGTGAGTAGAGCAACAAATCTGCATCAAATTTTGTGTTAAACTTGAACATTCCTCCATGAAAACTCTTCAGATGATTCAGAAGGGTGCAGCTATGGGCAACTGGTGATTGGCAGCTTCATCACGACAATACATCTGCTCATTCATCATATCTTGGGCCGAGTTTTTTGGCAAAATATCAAATCATCCAGGTGACTCAGTCCCCCTACAGGCCAGATTTGTTGCCCTGGGACTTCTGGCTTTTCCCAAAACTAAAATCACCTTGGAAAGGGAAGAAATTGCAGACCATCGATGAGATTCAGGAAAATATGACAGGGCAGCTGATGGTAATTGGGAGAACTATGTGAGGTCCCAGGGTGCCTACTTCGAAGGGGACTGAGGCATCATTGTCCTATACACAATGTTTCTTGTATCTCTATTTTCTTCAATAAATGTCTCTAGCTTTCATAGTATATGACTGCATACTTTCTGGACAGTCTTCATATATATTTTATATATAAGGTATATATTATATATATATTTTTTAAAGTGGAAACAACTGAGAGCCAATAATATGCAATTAGTTAAATTAATGATAGTACGTACATAAAATGGAAAATCATGCAGCTATTACCATTATATTGTAGAAGCAAAGGCAGTGGCCTGAAAAAATCTTCACAGTATATTGTTACACAAAGGCAGGCTAGGCTATAAAACTGTTGTGAAAGAAAAGCAGATCTAGATAGATGAAGAGACATGTACACCAACAATTTCTTGGTGCTTCCATTTGTATACTGGAATAGCAGATTATTTTAATTTCCTACTTTGTGCTTCTCTCTATTTTTCAAATTTCTCTGGTGAGCATATATAACAAAGGATGTCTTTAGTGAGAACATTATAATCAGGAAAAATGTCTGTTAGTTGTAAAAATATTTTTTATTTTTATTTATTTTTGTTAAAGATTTTCTTTATTGACTTTTTGAGAGAGGAAAAGGGAAGGAGAGAGAGGAAGAAGGGAGAGGAAGAGAGGGAGAGAAAGATCAATGTGAAACAGCAAATCCATTCATTGCCTGTCCTACGCAACCTGACCAGTTAGCAAACCGACAGCCCAGCCATGTGCCCTGACCAGAAATCAAACCAGTGACCTTATGGTTTTCAGAATGACGCCCAACAAACTAAGCCATGCTGGCCAGAGCATAAAAATATTTTAATTAAATAATTTTTTCCACTAGAATACTAATTTTCAGACATAGCTCTCAAGTCCCAAGGGTTCCATGAAGGATTTCTGGATCTCTCTCTTTTCCTCCTCCTCCGTTGTTGTTGTTGAGAGAGATCTCTCTCTTTTTCCTCCTCCTCCGTTGTTGTTGTTGAGGAGATCTCTCTCTCTTTTCCTCCTCCTCCGTTGTTGTTGTTGAGAGAGTCTCTCTCTTTTCCTCCTCCTCCGTTGTTGTTGTTGAGAGAGAGTGAGGCACAAATATGGGCTTTAGGAATCCTGGGGAGAACAACATACAGTGCCACAATGTAGCAAAGTGAGTTGCCCCTCCCTGGCGAATACTTAAGTCTCCACTCCTTACAGGTGCGCTGAGACAAAGAAATATGGCCCAAATGAAAGAACAGATCAAAGCTCCAAAAATAGAACTAAGTGATAAAGAGATAGCCAATCTATCAGATGCAGAGTTCAAAACATTGGTAATCAAGATGCTCACAGAAATGGTTGAGTATGGTCACAAAATAGAGGAAAAAGTGAAGGCTATGCAAAGTGAAATGAAGAAACATATACAGGGAACCAACAGTGAATGGAAGGAAATGGACTCAAATCAATAATTTGGAACAGAAGGGAGAAATAAACAATTAACTAGAACAGAATGAAGAAACAAGAATTCAAAAAAATGAGGAGAAGCTTAAGAACCTCTGGGACAACTTTAAAGGTTCCAACATCCGAATCATAGGGGTGACAGAAGGAGAAGAGGAAGACCAAGAAATTGAAAACTTATTTGAACAAATAATGAAGAACTTCCCCAATCAGGCAATGGAAATAGACATGCAAATCTAGGAAGCTCAAACAGTCCCAAAGAGGTTAGACCCAAGGAAGCCCACACCAAGGCACATCATAATTACATTTTTCAAGATTAAAGACAAAGCAAGAATCTTAAAAGCAGCAAGAGAAAAGGAGAGAGTTACCTACAAAGGAGTTCCCATAAGACTATCAGCTGATTTCTCAAAAGAAACCCTGCAGTCAAGAAGGGGCTGGCAAAAAGTATTCAAAGTCATAAAAGGCAAGGACCTACATCCAAGATTACTCTATCCAGCAAAGCTATCATTTAGAATGGAATGGCAGATAAAGTGCTTCCCAGATAAGGTCAGGTTAAAGGAGTTCATCATCACCAAGTCCTTATTATATGAAATGTTAAAGGGACTTATCTAAGAAAAAGAAGATCAAAAATATGAACAGTAAAATGACAACAAACTCACAACTGTCAACAACTGAACCTAAAAACAAAAACAAAAACAAAAACATACTAAGCAAACAACTAGAATAGGAACAGATTCATGGAAATGGAGAGCACATGGAGGGTTGTCAGTGGAGTAGGGGAGGAGGCAGAATGGGGGAAAAGGCACAGGGAATAAGAAGCATAAATGGTAGGTAGAAAATAGACAGGGGAGGGTAAGAATAGTGTAGGAAATGTACATATAGAACTTATATGTACAACCCATGGACATGAACGAAGGGGAAGGAATGCTGGTGGGAGAGGAGTATGTAGGGTGGAGAGGAATTCAGAGGAGAAAAAAATGGGACAATTATAATAGCATAATCAATAAAATATACTTTTTTTTAAAAAAGGAATCCTGGTTAAAACAGAATGCTATAGATTCTTCTTCATACAACACTTATAATAATAGTTACTTCTGAAGTTGAAAGTTCCTGGCCCATATTCAGTGCCTAATAAATATTGAGTAGATGAAGCAAAGTTAGGCCAAGAAAACTGATTTGAAAATACCAAAAAGTGAAATTACCGATTTATGAAGATTCAGCACAATAGCTGCTATCTATTATATTATAGTAGAGGATAGAAGGACTCTCATGCATTCTGCTTTTTCTGGAATCACGCCTGGGTCTCTTGACCACCCAAATCTTGCGGCGTTCTCCCTCATTTATCCTCATGGTCAGAGATGGGAAGTACTTTCTCCTCTGTTGGCCTTCCAGCCCCTGGTGGTTCTGTCTCCAGTACATAACAAAAGTACCCAGGAAACAGCACAACCCCCCCAAAATCCACATTTTCAGCCTCAAGGAAAAACCTAAAAGAAAAAAAAAAACCCTGAAGGACTTTATGGACCGAAGTTATTCAGGGCAGACGTGAAAGTCACGCAGCTCACCCGCCCCACAGTCTCCAAATAGGTAACTGGTGGAGGCTGGCAGGTCCTGCGCACATCCAAGGGCACCCCAAAGTCTGCTCTGCTTTGAAGGCAGACAGCCCCCCATAATTGGAAACAGCTTTATTTACATGCCAGATGTCCATGCTTCCCTTTCAATTATTTTCAGAAACATCATAAAGGACCACTAGTGATAGTGTGAGATGCCCTTTTCTTAAAAAAAAAAAAAATCCGTTCATCCTTATGAGTTCAGTCTGATACAAGGATTGCAATCTGCTTATTCCTGTGGGGTTTTTGCTGTTGTTGTTTTTCTTTTTGTTTCTTGCAGGACAAGGATGTATTTGGCTTGAACTTGTACCATCCAAAGTATTATACATATCTGGTTTTAATCACAAACAGCAGTCTTACAAAAATTTTAACAAAAGCTCTCCTTTCTCTCTCCACATTAGTACGCCCTGTGCACTTCCTAAGGATAATATATTCAAGAAATACACTTGTAATCAAAAGTTCTTGGTAGTTGAGTGTTCATATCATGAAGTAATAGTTCTTCTGAACTCTGCACCAGTGAGACCACGGAGGCCAATGTCAAGCTCGGGAAGCCACGTTTGGAAAGGCACACTGACCGATTAGAGGAGCCCCAGAGAGTCTGTCACAACCAGCTGGGACCTCAGACTCCTTTAGGGAGGGTCTGCGTCATGTCCTCCCTTGTGCCCACTGCTCTGGGCACAATGCCTGCATTGAACACCCTCAAAAATATTTTTGAATGAATGAATAAGTGAATCCACATTTTATGTGTAATTGTTGATGTAAGCACATGTGTTTAAAATGGAAGATAAAAGAGAGAACACGACAGCTCATTTCAAATACCTGAAGGGTTACCACAGAGAAGAGGGCAGAGATTTACTCTCCCTTGTTCTTTGAACCAGAATGAGAGCTACTTGGTGAAAACTACAGGAAGACAGCTTTGACCCAGGATCTTTACTGTTATGCGAATCCATGTCGAAAAACTCTAGGATGTTTGGGTACATTCCTGGTACTCAATTTTAACTTGAGTATTAGAGGGATATACATAGAAAGAGAGATTTGTGTTGGAGTACAAATTAATAATTTGTTCAAGAAAACTATGTGCACAGTATCCAACTTGCTGAGTAATAACAAAGAAAGGCAGGAGTTCTTCCTTTTGGAAGCGTATAGTCTATTCAGGAATGCAGACAGGTGAGCTGGTAATCCCGGTACACACAGGGTGAGAAGGGCTGGGGCAGGGAAAGTTCAGGAACCTACGGTAGTGGCTGCTCAGGGATACTGGGAGGCTTAGATCAGGCAGTAAGAGGGAAGTAGGAAGGATGATTCAACACATATAAAAGCCTGAGGCATGAACCATTTGAACCCTGAGTCTTTAAAGCAACCACGCTTCCCACTTCCAGCCTACTCTGGGCCTGGGAGATTGTCTGTTTTAGCCCTGCCAATCAGCGTTCAGGGCTGTAAGTGTGGCTTTCCAAGTCCTCAGTCTCATTGCTAAGGCTTATCTGGAGGCTCCGTGCCTATCTCACTTCTACTACTGGCCCATCTCTAAGGAGTCAGACCTTTAGTAGACACCGAGTTCTCCAAACAGAGAGTGAGCTTGGCATGTTTGATCTTCTCAGCCGAGGTGCACACCACAGGAGGGCTGGATGTTCTATGCCTGGTCCTAGAGCCAAGTCAGTGAAGCTGCACTCAACCTGACCAGACTCACGTGTGATAAGTAGCAAGATGATAAAACGTTACAGAATCAGATAGTGGCAACGCTTACATAGCCTTGTGAATGTACTAAAAAAAACCCCACTGAAGTGTAAACCTTAAAACAATGAATTTTGTGGATGCGAACTTAAAAAATAACGAATTTTTAAACACAACCACAGATGGCTGCTGGAAGAGGTGGAGCTTAAATATCTCTGCTTAAACTTGCTGCTTTTCTTGCAGTTACTGGAAGGCAAAGGAATTGTCTTTGGACATGATGTTTTTGCCATCTTCGGAAATTCCTGACAACCTGTTGAGGCATGAAAAAAAGACTTGATTAGTGCTGACTCTGTACACAGTCTATTAATTAATACCTCAGTAATTATACGTTGCCAGTCTCATGACTTATAATTATAAGCATACCTTCGTATCTATCATCACAGGCAGCACCGAGCAGTACAAGAACATCTGCGGAGGACCGCAGCCTGGTCCTGATTTTACCACTAACCCATCCTTGGGGACCTTGAGTGTGTGAGGTTGGGGAGGGGAGGAATCTCTGAGTCTCTGCATTCTCACCTCCAGCAGGAGCAGCTAGACTCAGCGGGCTCCATCTGTCCCCATTTCTGGCAATCTCTAACTTTCAAAACCTTCACAACAGCCCTGTAAGGTCAATGGGCAGGGATTTTTGTCCATGTTTTATCCATGAAGAAATGAAGGACCAGGGCTTTGAAAGTCCCGGTTCATTTTGAACCAGGACCAGACGTGAGTTCGCCTGGGTGCTAGTCCAATATTCCTTCTTGGGTGACAGAAATACAAAGACTGCATCCCAGGAATTTACCATCTACGGTTATTCAACTGACCAGTGTTTGAGGTAAGATTGTAGACTCTTGAGAGAGGTAAACTAGGGAGGCCCGAACATCAGAAAGAGAGGCTGTGGAGGAGGTTAAGTCAGCAGAGTCTGTTTGCTGAGGACTTTGC
The DNA here is from genome assembly GCF_022682495.2 of Desmodus rotundus. Classification (NCBI taxonomy): domain Eukaryota; kingdom Metazoa; phylum Chordata; class Mammalia; order Chiroptera; family Phyllostomidae; genus Desmodus; species Desmodus rotundus. The sequence continues at coordinate 144,916,078 of NC_071391.1, read as the reverse complement.
ATTCCCCGAGCACAAGGAAAGTGGGAGTTCCGGGAAACCCTGAGTTTCCAACTTCTTAATCAGTATACAACTGCCTTTTTACAGGAAATTGTCCAGCTCGTTGGAAATGTCATGTGGCATAAATATGGCCTTGGGATTCTAGATATTAACTTAGCAAAAGACCGAAACATTCAGAACACCTGGATTTGGGAGATCTGCTGGCATTATTATTATAATTACTTTCAGCAATATTGTATCATATGAAATTATATTGCTAAAAGCTATTTAATTTTCTGATCTTTGGGACTTCTTGATAACAAGTAAAGTCAAAGCAGAGTGAAGGGAGAGTGAAAAAAGCAGTTTATCCTGAATAAAAAAAAAAAATAGGTCTGCCACTGCATCTAACCGGCTGTGTGTCCTTAGACAAGTCACTTCACCTCTCAGATCTTCAACTCCTGCCACTAAAATAAAGGAGTTAGAGGAAATCCTCTGTAAAGGCCAGCTCAGCTCTAAAATACTATGATCAGGTTCCATACACTTGACCACATTCTTCTCCCTACATCTTGGGGATTTCTGTCTGCTCCAGCCTGTATAAATGGAACCTTCCTCATCACCCTCATTCCTCTTTGCCTGAGGAACAGAAAGCTGAGTCACAACCTGGTGCCATCTCCAAAAGCTGGCTATAGCAGGTGACACTTAGTGGCTCTACCCTGACTATCTACCCAGCTAGAGAAAGTTACCTCGGGGGACATACTGAGCCTCACCTTGGCCAGAAAGATGACATACTAGAGCAGTTAAGAGCATAGGCTCTGAAGTTAGACAGGCATGGGCCGAATCTTGAATCTGCCACATACTAGTGACCTTGGGCAAGCAAGTGTACCGTTCCTAATAACTACTGAGCATTCAATAAGGTTAACTGCGTAGGCCTCTGTAGAACCATCACAAGATCATAAATGCCACCTAGGTTGGATTTCTGAGAAGAAACGTTTCTCCCACATTTCTGGCAAAATTGTTACCCAAAAGTAAAAAGCCCAGCCAGTCATGGAAGGGAAGGAAACGATCTCTATCCAAGAGGAAGAATATTTGATTTGCCATTTAAATGAGTAGCTTAAATTCTTATGAAAAAGTAGAGTAAGAAAAGAGGCAAACAAAGAGAAGGGATAGATGAGCACGTAAGAAACAAAGAAACACAGAGTAAGGGGTGACTCCGACGGTTAATGCCGACGATTGCTAATTTATGAGAAAAGGCATTTCTAAGCAAATTCTAACCATTTTATCAGGAAGAAGGAAGGACTTACTTAGCTAACTGACATTCCCACTTGAAGACGTGCACATGTATTTTGTCTGCACGTGGAGTTTGTTTAAAAATTAGGCACTGTAGGTTCTTAAATCTGTAGATATATTCTGGACATGCACATTCCATGAGGATCTAATCTCCTCATCTCTCTCACGTGCCATTGGTGTTCTTACCAGAGAGCAGATACCACACCTGGTGGTTTGGCAGCAGCTGCCAGTGGCCTCACGTGAACCTGTCAACCTCTGAGGGATGACAGAGCAACTCAGAGTCCAAGGCTAGTCCCTGCAGGCCTGCCTGCATTTTGATGCATCAAAGCCTCAGCAAGGTGCTAAAACCTGAGCTCTGAACTGAGATGCCCTTGGTTCAAATCTTGATTCCATCATTTCCTAAATGTATGACCTATGGCAACTACTTACTGTGCTAAGACTCAGTTTCTACATCTGTAAAATGGAGCTAATGATAGTACGCGCCTCAAAGGGTTGGGGATTGAATGAGATCATGCATGGGAAGAACTCAGTCCAAAACACACCCACAGACAATGTTTAATACATATTTAATTAGTATGTTATTTTTCTGGGAACCCTGAGATGTGAGGATATTATGATTTGTCCCAAGTTCAAAGACATGAGCTAATGCAAATATAATGTGAGAGCATGGGGGAGAGAGACTTGAGAGGATACATGCCCCGGCCCCTGCCCCACATCAGTTCTGTACCGATTTTCTACTGTAACGCCCTGAGTCCCAGAAAACAACTTTGGGTAACAATCAGAAACGTGATAAAACTATCTAAAGTCTATTCATTCAGCCACGCAAAGTGTAAACTCATAAGTAGTCATTCTATTTGTTTGGCCCCAACCTAAAAACACAAATTTCCTACAAGAAAAATAGTAAAAGCAACAAAACATTAAATGCTGTCTGTGAAAGAATCACTAACCTGATTTTTTTTTTCAAATTTTTTCTTATTGTGGGAAAATACACACAACCTGAAATTTACCATCTTAACCATTTAAGGGCACGGTTTAGTGGTATTCAGTACATTCGTATTGTTGCACAACCATCAGTATCATCTCCAGGACTCTTTTCATTTTGTGAAACTGAAATTCTGTACCCATTAAACAATAACTCCTAGTCCTCCCTTCCCCACAGCCCTTGGCAACCTACATTCTACTAACACTTCCTGTCTCTATGACTTTGACTACTGTAAGTACTGTATTTTGCTGTGTATAATGTGCACTTTTTTACTCATATTTTTGGGGGGAAAATAAGGATGTGCGTTGTACATAGGTAGTAGTAATTCCGTATCTATATAAATGTTTTTAATCCTTTTATTTATGCTTACGCGTTAAAAGTGTAACTCTAGAAAGCAATAACAATGTCCATATGCAACATAATACCCTGGGATACAATAATCGGTTGTGTTTCTAAATATAAATAAATAACTGAATTAAAAAAATAAAATGAAAGATGTTTTTCCTGAAAGTTTGGGCCAGAAACACGGGTGCTCATTATACATGGAACGCATTATACACGGCAAAATACGGTACTTCCTATAAATGGAATCACACAGTATGTGTGTTTTGTGATTGGCTTATTTCATTTAACATAATGCCCTCTTATGCACATTGTAGCATGTGTCAGAATTTCCTTACTTTTTAAGGCTGAATAATATTCATTATATGTATAGATCACATTCTGCTTATTCATTCATCCCTCCATGGACACAGGTTGCTTCCAATGCTGCTGTGAACATGGGTACACAACTATCTATTTGAGGCCCTGCTTTCAGTTCTTCTGAGTATATACCCAGAAGGGGAACTGCTGGATCCTGTGGCCATTCTACTTTTAACTTTGAGGACCCGCCGTACTGTTTTTCTACGGTGGCCAATTTCGTTATCTTCCCCCTGCTCATCTTCATCATGTTTCTCACAATGTGCCTATGAAAATTAGAGTCGCCATTTATTATACCAAGCAGTATGCTAAGTGCTTTCTGGGCCCTGTCTCATTTCATTAGCCCCATAGCCTTATGGTGGGTATATTAGGGTCACACCCATTTTACAGGTGAGGGGACAGTCCTGGTCAGAGTAACAAGCTTTTCCTGGGGCCACTGTTCTCAACACGGTTTGTGCCACCTCTGATCTGGATTGTCAAAGCTCAAGGACCCAGTGCCCTTGGTTTGGGTAGAAGGAAAAGGTGGTATGCTATGAAGACACCTAATGAACGCCTAGGGCTGAAGTCTGTGTGCAGAGCCAGGGCTGAGGCCAAAGCCAAAACCAAAGCCAAGCACTTTCATTGTTAACATTGATGGGAGGATTAGAATGTTGATGCAAATCTCTCTGCTCTCACATCCCACCTCACCCCTAACTATACAGGCACCTCCTGTAACCACTGAAGCTCTAAAACTATCAAAGACAAATCTGAAAGAATGGTGCACCGCTTAGAGTTGAGTCTTTTCTATTTCCCCTCAGCTGAGGACATGCTTATCGATTTTAGAGAGAGGGGAAGGGAAGGAGAGAAACATCAATGCCAGGAATTAATATGCATCCCAACTAGGGAAAAAAGCCACAACCTAAGCATGTGCCCCAACAGGTAATAGAACCCACGACCTTTCGGTTTAAAGGACAGTGCTCCAACAGAATGAGCCACACCAGCCAGGGTGATTTGAGCCATTTAAGCAGCTTATGCTGCGTGGAGTCAGGTGTTCGCTGGGCCAAGTCATCCCCCCTACCTCAACAGCACAGTATGCCTAGCCTTCTCATTATACAAGGCTCCCATATGGTTTTTTCCACTTTTCCCTAAGATTCAAAGTGCTTCTATATAGACACCCTCATGATCTAACCAATTCACCTGAGGAATAGGCAGCTTGCAGCTAGTATTATTTTCAAATTACAGACTGGGAGATTGAGATATATAGAAAGAAATATACAAGCTGCTCCGCAATTTGGAAAACCATCTGTGATGCTATAAAAACGTCTCAGAGGACTCAACCACATAAATCATTATTTTTATTGCCCTTTCCCTAGATGAGATGCGGCTTAGTTTGAGAGAGTTGTTTATAGTTTGGCAAGTTATTAAGTAAAAGAACCTCTTTTCGATTCTCCCTTCTGGTGGGTGGTAAGCCTAAAGGGAATTTAGTTAAGGGGAAGAGGAAATGAAAAGAATGGGAAGGAAATGTTAGACCTAAAAATTTTGTTCAGAAGCCTTTTGGATAATCAATAGATTTAATTTACTCATTGGGCTGAGGGTTTGTTCCTAATGGAGTGGGCTGCATTCCTAAGCACTCCGTTTGATGCTAGTTCCCATGATGCCCTTCAACAGAGAGCCCCTGACTGAGATGAGGTCAGCTCGGCGAGTCAGTGCATGACCATGGTGTCACAATGGACAGGGCCCAGGAGCAGGAGAGAGATAACCGGCTTGTTCCTTTCATGTCTCTCAATGTTCTTGCCCACTCCCTGTTGTCCTCATCCATTTCTCATTTCATCCCTTCTCCTCTTCTTCCCTTTCATTTTCTCATTGTGGGACTGTGAGAGGTCATGGTCTTGCTGCCAGTGGTTGTGACTGGCTCAGGAGTCACGGCAGCCACGAAGCCGCAGGTGGATGGACCCCCATCTAGCAGCCTTGCAGGAGTGTCTGATCTTCAGCTGGGGAGAGTCTGGAACAGTGCAGGGGTCCCCAGCTGTCAAGTATTTCCTTCACTTTTCATTTTGCTTATGATGTCTTTTGTCAAAGGTTATTAAAATCTAAAGATGGGTAGTCTCATCTGCCCATCTTCTCTTTATGGTTTCCAGATTTGTGTTTTATTGAGAAAGGCCTGCCCGATGCTAAGATTATGTATTTAAGCAGATACATCGTATTTCTCCAAGCAGAAGTTTGGGTAAGCTGACACACTGGAAATAGGGCTGCCTCATTACATCGGAATGTGTGGGTATTGTGCACATACTTAGACTCTCAGATTTATTCTCCCCAGAAAAGTGACCAGAGTTGTCTTCCCCCCGGCTCCTTCTCTCACCCCAACCTGCCACCTCCACACCAGCCATTTCACCTTCGGATGGGGGAGCTTCTGTTACTACCACCAGAATCCCACTCAGACTAACTTAAGTACATGGGGTTGCTTGTGCATTTATAAGGGAAGCTCATGAAACCCAATTTTGAGAACTACTCCTGCAGCGCTGGAGAGCCTGAGTTCCCCCTTTCTCTCAGTTTGCTTTGTTCCTGAGCATCTGTTCCATCTTCTCACTCTGATCTAGCTTCCTTCCCTTGCATGTGACCTAGGATAGCTGCCCGCCTCGCGGACTTCTGCCATAGGATCTTATGAGTCCAGCACCCACAGACAACTACCTGGCTCAGGCTCTTGCCGTCCCAACACCAAGTTCTAACCTGGGCCAGATGCCCACTCCTGGTTTAGTTTCTGATGGCCAGGGGTTGCCCACAGCAACAGCGGGTAAGGTAAGGTCCCCAGAGAAGAGGGTGTGGCAGGTGGGAAATGACTGGTGTAACTAGTCCAGTTCCCAAACCCACATTGCTCTGTGACTCCTGTTACCTTTCAAGTTTGCCCTTGACATCTCTAACTGAATTTTGCTTTTGTTCATGGTAGAATTTACACCACACCCAGGACCATTTCCAGGTGGACTGTGGTCCTATTTACTACGGGAAGCTCTGACCTACAACTGCAGGTCAGAGGAAGGAAGTTAAGGAGAGGGAAAAAAACTGGGCTATGAATGGAGAAGGATGAGTAATCCAAGCATTCCTGGCCACAGGCAGCTCGGGAGACAGGGGTACCATTTAGTGTGGCCACTCACCAGCTTGCAGGCCACCAAAAGGGATAAGGATAGGAAAGTATAGGAAGGCTGTTGCAATCTGGTACTGTTTCTTCTTCCTGTGGCACATTATACTTGTCACATGGCTGGTGGAATATGGTAGTGGAAATAAGCAAAAAAAAGGTGAATCTAAGAGTTGCTTCTGGAATTCTCTTCACAGAGTCAATATAGTCTAAAGAAGTTAACTCCTAAGAAAAGAAACTAGATAAAAAATACTTAAAAAAAAAGAAAAGAAACCTTTTCCATTTTCTGCAGCCAGACTAAGGATTTGGAGGAAAATGGAAGGAGAACAAATGGTGGGGCACATTAACTGGTTACACAGCCTCTGTGATGCTCTAGTTCCTTCCCTGTAAAAGAGGGAACTATCTTCCTGGTGATAGAGGACCTTTTGAGATCCCACTGAACTCTATAATAATGTTGTTATATTACTATGATTTATAACTTACGAATAATCTAATCAACATATTACTTTTTAGCATACCAAAAAATATTCACTAAAATACTCTTTGGGGGAAAAATAAAGACCACATGTTGAGATCAAATAAATACAAAGATTTTTTTCGAACATCTGTCTTCTCCACCTTGTCCTTCTTTAACCAATCACCTTCCTCCAGAGTATTCCTCCCGAGTATAAAATGCCTCATCAGCATGAGGGGAAGGCACACAAATGGAGCAATTCCCATATGGAAGCTATTAGATAAATCACCACAAAGGCAGAGGTGGGGCTGGAAACGTCTTCCCACACCAGGTTCGAGCACTGACCCAGACCGCTGTTGCTAACACAGGAACTGACTCTTCAGATATTAATCATCCTCTTCTAACACATGATTCTTTTGGAAAAATCTATGAAAATGGTAATTACCTGCAATAGTTTGGATTTAGATTTTTGCCTCAAGGCTCATGTATAGTAAATACGCAGAAACTTAATAGGGGTTAAGGTTATTTTGATATCTCCAGAGCCCCTGTACGTGGAAAGACTGCAGTGTTGTCCTTTGGGCTGCCTCTGTGATTGAAGGCACAGGCTGTTTCATGGAGGTTCTAAGCTGCATATGCCCAGATGTGAGCACAGCCGCAGGCACATCAAAGTGACTGGCAGCCAGCTCATCGGTATTGGAAACTGAATTGATTTGACATGAAACACAAACATGAACTACTTGTACTTTTTATTTGTATTTTACAGTGGCCCCTAAATAGTCAAGATTCCCTACTGTGAGGCGCACCTATTCCAGCTCCATGGAATGATCGTGTGTTCAAGATGGGGACACTGATGTCCCAAACATTAAAGACTTCCCAGTTGGACCACCCTGGTTTTGCTTACCAGAATCAGCTGGAGAAATGGACTCCCTAGCCCACTCCTGCCCAACTAGGGGCACTGGGCAAGATCAAGGACAACCTCCTGTCCCTGGAACTGGTGTTACTCTAAAGCAGAGGCCAGGCTGGGGCTGGCGGGAGCAGGGAGTGGAGGGTCATCACCGTGGATGCCTCGCTTGGGGCTAGTGCCGGGGAGAGAGTGCTGGGTGGCACTCAGTAGCTTTCAAATAGCACGTCTCTGTGTCGCCACATGGGTGTTATCTTCCTCTCTCAAAGAGAAGCAGTAGGAGCCCCTTCCTGCCAGCTGGGATTGTTTCAGAGTTTCCAGAAACAATCCTGACAGTATGGCAGGCAGGCAACTGTCCTTTTCTGCGTCTCTTCCTCAACCTGCCTGCACCTGTCTCTGTCTGTCAGTCAGTAACCTCTGTTCTTCCCACCACTTACCTCCAGGAGGCCTCTGACCTGTCCCACCCAGGGGCCCCGCCCAGAACCCACACCCCAGCTGCCTCCTGCAGTGCTGTGTGGGCTGGGGAGCAGCCCCTGTTTGGAACCCCTCTCCAGGGGCTAGTTCAAAAAAAAAAAAAGCAACAAATTAGCCAATATGTAGGCCAGTTTGGCATATATGGTTTTAAAGAATGTCCTGCAGGCTTCCATGTTTCAAAACATTTTCCGCAAGTTTTCATTGAATCTTTGTAACTATTGCTACAGGGAAGACCCTGAAACTAAGGCTGGAGTTCTAAGCAGCTCAGACAGAGGCCTCCTGAATATGTTTCCTTTTTCAAACAGGTTGAAGGAACAGCAGTCAGGCAGGTTGCACAGAGACAATGCCCAGAAATGCAATGAATACAGCAAACCGCTGTAGCGTCAGAGCAGAGAGGAAAGAGGCTGGAGCGCACCCTCTAAGTTCGTTATTTACTCTGCAGTACTGTTTGTGCAGAACCAGGTAGGGGAGTACACTGACCCATCCTTCCTGTGGCCGGCTGCCCTCCCGACAGCAGTAAATGGAATCGCCTGCAGCAGGGTGCTGGGAAAGCGCCCAGTGTTAGCGCAAACTGGAAAGTACACCAAATAAGCCTCCTTGAGCCCGTGGATTCACCAGGATCATGCATATGTAAGATGCATGAATTCATTGGTAAGCTCCAAGACATTGCAGATGTTGGGCGTGGGGGGCGTGGGCGGGCAGCACTGACGCAAATGTTAGTATGTGGGGGACACTTTGCCAAACTCTGGGGGCCTGGCTGCTTTGTGGCAGACGGAGGCCAGGGCAGGAGGCAGTGGCCTGGGGTTAGGGGGAACAAGACAAAACGCCACAGGGGCCTCAGAGTTCACTCTGCAGAGCTTTGTATGCTCAAGAGTGTATCCGAGATATGGGTGTGTCTGCGTTAAGAGCCCTCTCCCACGAAGACCTGGAGTCTGCGGAGAAGCAGGGTGATGTCAGCAGAGAGGGCCCAGGAATACCAGTCTGCCTACAAAATTCAACAGGTTCTCAAGAGGCTGAGAACCTCAAGATTTCAGGGAGCAGGGCTAAAAGAAATGCAGTTCCCTGTAGCACTGCCTTCAGGTGCTTGCTCCGGGACCAACACGGACAAGACGTCCTCGAGGTCTTTCGAATGGTGCGGCTGTGAAGCCCCTTTTGAACACCGGCCTTTTAATGCATTCTGTCCCATTCTCTTGGTTTTCAAGGGAACACAGGTTTAGAAGTGAACTTTTTGAGAAATGCAGCCTTTACTGTAAGAGGGTGTTCATATTCTCTTAGTATATTATCATCAAGAAGTTAGAAGTCAGAGATTACTGGGAGGGAGAATGGTTTCAGAATATGCCCTTAAAGCTGCAGTAAATCTGACACCCCCCAACATTCGGAAGCTAGAGTGGATTCATCGGGAGAGACACGTGACTACAGTATTCCTGAGTTCCTGCTTGTTCAAAACCATTTTTCTACAGCCTTGATACTCGAAGAATAGCTTGGCTGAATCTGAAGCTCTTGCTTTGTATTTTCTGAAGTTTCCTGAAAATGCCGCTCCATTCTTGTCCAGCTTCACATGTCCTTGAGAAATCAAACGCCAGTCGAAGCCTCTCCTCCTTCCAAACTATTCCAGGGTTTCACAGGAGGCCCTATGGATTTTTTCCCCTTTCTCTTTAAAGCAAGCAGTTTTACTCGAATATATCTCTGAACTGATTGTTCCGGGTCAGTTTTACCAAGAGACCCCTTCACTGTGTAGACTCAGTTTGGGGTTTATTTCTGGAAAGTTTTCTTGGATTGTAATTTTAAATATTAGTTCTGACCCATTGTTTTGATATCCTTGTTCGGGAATCCCAACTGGACATGCTTTGCTTGTCTTCCATTTCAATTACGTTCCTCTGACCTTTTTTACTTTACTTTCTTTCTTTTACGCTCTTGGTTGTTTTCCTGCTTTTCTTTAATGCCTTTGATTAAATCTCAATTTAAATGTATTCTTCCTTGGGTTTTGTCATTTAGTTTTTGTTTCTGGTATGATTTTGTCTTTTTCTTTTGTATTTCATAAGTTCAAGTATGATTTCATTTCTTCCTCTATTCTTTTTTGGTCCATTTGTATTGTTATGTTTTATATTTCTGATTCAAAGTGTTTTTTTTTAATACATCTCTAAATTTTGTTTAAAGACAATTGTTTTTACTGGAGTATTTTGCTATACTTTTCCTAAGCCTCATGGGGTATTTTTTGCGGGGGGGGAGGCGGAGGATATTTTCTTCAGCCAAATTACTTTGATTTACATTTTTTTAAACAACAATTTTGTTTGGATTCGCTCTCGTGTTTCTATTCCCGTTCATTTTGTGGAGGAGACTCCCCTCTGAGAGCAGCATCTTCTATCAGTTCTGCCTTTTCTGTGCAGATTCTTTCCTGCAAGATGTCGATGGCTGATGCTTCTCCAAGTCCCCTCTTCTCATGTCACTCATTTCCGTTTCCGTTCCTGTTGCTGGTCTTGTGAACTATCAAGTTCCAAGTCACGGTCAGTGTTTTTTAACTTAGTTGGACTTTTACTGGGGTTGAGATTGTCAGAATTTGGTTTATTTCTCTACCCAATAATAATTCGAAGCTTATAGTATTCTCTGATTCTTAGTAATGCTGAAAGCATGTTATTTTCTATTTTCTCACCTTATTTATTCTATAGGTTTTGGTTTTGACGGGGGGATTTTTAAAAAAAGTTGTGTGGGGTGATTCAAAGTCAAGCAGCCACCATTGTTGTCCATACCTGGGAGTCAGTAAATTATAAATTAAGAAACAAGAAATAAAAGTCCTCTATGTTTACACACATATTTGCATTCCCAGTGCTCTTTATTCCTCTGTGTGAATGTGTTTCCATGTGACATCCTTTTTCTTCAGCTTTAGGAACTTTTTCTCTTTGTTTAAACATTTCTTTTGGTGTATACCATAGACAATGAAGTCTCTTAGTTTTAGTTTGTAGGAAGCACATGTTATTTTGCCTTTATTTTCAGAAAGTATTTTTTCTATGGAAAGAATTCTGAGTTGAGAGCTTTTCTTTTAGCACTTTAAACATGTTAGTCCCATCTTCAGATTGCACTCTTTCTGTTGAGAAGTCTGCAGTTACTCTTATCTCTGCTAGTCTCTGCTTCACGTGCCTTTTATTCTCTGGTTGCTTTTAAATTATTTTTTTGTCCTTACTAGCCAATGATTTGATTATGATATTCTTAGATGTGATTTTATTCATCTGGTTTTTAAAAAATTTCTTGATTAGTATTCATTGAACTTCTTGAATTTCTGTGTTGATCCTTTTAATCAGATTTGGGGAAAAATCTATTATTTCTTCAAGCTTTTTTAAAATCTCCACCTCTCACTGTTTTTCTGGGGCTCCATTTATGTGTATAGTTGGGCACTTAATAATGTTTCACAGATGACAGAGGCTCTGTTCTTTTAATTTCCTTCAGCTTTTTTCTCTCTAAGATTTTGTTGGGATGTTTTCTATTGCTGTGTCTTTAAGTTCACTGACCTTTTCCTTTGCAGTGTCCACTCTGCTGGTCCTCTCTCAGCTCTTTAATTTGCATCCTGCCCCTGGTCTTTGCCTATGCTCTTCCATCTCTATGAAATGTTCTTTCCTAACCCTAACCCTAACCCTAACCCTAACCCTAACCCTAATCCTCACCACCTGGCTGTCTCCTTATCCTCCTCCAGATCTGCAACTGATTGTCCTTTTGTAGAGGGAGCTTTCCCTGGTCCAACAGACCAAGTCGAATACCACTCTCCTATGTTCACACTGGCACGATGGATCTCTTCGTAGTGTGTATAACTATTGTAATGATGCATTAGTTTCTACGATTATTTCATTCAAGTGTGACACCTTTGCTGAATTTTAACCTCGGTGAAATCAAAAATTGTCTGCTTTTGCTTACTGTTGTATCTCCAGCATCGAGCATAGTGTATGTGTTTAAAAATACTTATTAAGCAAGTGAATAAATAAATAAAAATGCTCTGTCATGGCTCACTTTTATAGTCATGCTGGGCATTATCTACACTGCTCTAGCAGGTGACCAAGCGGAGGAGGACGCTGGCAGGACTGCTAAGGCGGCAGGAAAACCAAGTAACGCAGAAACAAAGCTGAGTCATTCTTTAAATCAGGCTTGAAGAAGAATTATTCGCTTCTGTCTTGAAAATGAAACTTGGATATGAAAATCGATGCTTTGGTCCCAGGAAGATAAACTATAAACCATCATCGCAAAATGTCTGCTTGTGGGACTGGTGCTTCATTTTGTCCGTTCTGCCTGTAAGCCACAAGAAGCCGTCAAAATGGTACAGCCATCCAGGGGATCACAGGGCTTGTTTTTAATGCATTGCTTCTAGCATGAGAAGTGCTTTTTAAGGGATTCCCTTCTCCACGGTCAAGCATGTGGCTGGGCTGGGCTGCAATTTTCTTAGTGGAACAGGGTCAGCATTTCCAAGGCCAGGATATGGTTTGAGATCGCCTCCAAGAGGTTCATCGTGGGGGAGCGAAGGTGACTATTAAAACCAAGTATGAACAGTGAGGAGAGGGGATTACAGGAACTACTATAAAGGACACATGGACAAAATCAAGGGGGAGGGTGGAGGTGGGGGAGGGAGGGGGTTGTTCGGCTGGGGTGGGGTGGAGGGATGGGGAGAAAAGGCATACAACTGTAATTGAATAACAATAAAAATTAAAAAATAAAAAATAAAATAAAATAAAACCAAGTATGAGACAATGGCTGGTGGTCAGAAATGAGTTAATGTCAGTAATTCACACAGAGACAGTGATAGCTTCTGAAGGTAGAAATCCAGTCGATGTCTGGGGATAAAAACAAACAAACAAACAAACAAAAGAACCCGAAGGTAAGTGCAAGGGACAACCTGGAAATTAGATGGAGCACGCAGGGTGGTTGTCAGAGGCAAAAAGGTATCATGGGATAAGCAAGGCTAAGATGTGTTAGTCTGGGATCTAAGACTCAATATTCTTGGGTGGGTGGGTTTTGCTGGCTGTTAAACTAGACAGATTCGCGGCTTTCTATGTATGCTTGCTTCTCATGTGACGTTTGTTTCTCCAATTTGGGGTGATTTTTGTCATCTCAGACACATAGAAGCAGAAAGACAGAAGTTCATAGATAGCTTATTTGTAAAGAAACAAAGTCCTGGGAGAAATGGCCCTTTCTTTTACAAAGACCTTCATTCATTACTAAAATAGGAATTTCAGTCTCATATTACGTCCTTAAAAAAGAAAGAAAGCTTGAACTCTATCTCTTTTTTTGACTAAATTCTGCCAACTTACCTGTTTAGAACTAGAAACTTTCCACGTGTTAAATGCATGTTTTTAAGAATTCCATTGAACCCTGGCTGTATTGAGTGCTGGCCTGAGAATCAAAGGGCCACTGGTTCAGTTCCCAGTCAGGGCACTTGCCTGGGTTGCAGGCGGGGTCCCTGGTGGGGGCCACGTGAGAGGTAACCACACATTGATGTTTCTCTCCCTTCCTCCCCCTCTCTCTAAAAATAAATAAATAAAATCTTAAAAAAATAAAAAGAATTCCATGTAGCCCCAGCTGGTGTGGTTCAGTCAGGTGGGTGTTGTACTGCAGAGTGAAAGCTGTCAGTTCAATTCTCAGTCAGGGCACATGCCAGGGTTGCGGGCGCAGTGGCAAACCATTGATGTTTTCCTCACACATTGTGGTTTCTCTCCCTCTCTTTCTTCTCTTCCTCCCTTCCCCTCTCTCTCTAAAAGTAAACAAATAAATAAATAAATACTATTTTTCAATAAAGGCATGCCATTTGGCACTTTGGCTCCCCAGTTCTCAGTAGAAAAACAAAGTGGTCAATAATTTATTTCAATATTCAAATTTAGCTGAGAAGCATTTGGTGATTAAACCCCAGGGATGTAAGGTGAAATTTCTAGAGCAAGTGGGAACCATGAGTTTACCAGGAGTCTGTGAGCACATTCTTTTGAGGCTTGCAGAATCCTGAGGCTCGACCTTGCTTTAGGAGGAAGAGCCAGTTGAGACCCTAGAGGTTTTGAAGATGAGACCTATCATGAGAAGGACAGGGGAAGCTAGGCCCAAGCCACATTGGCTGTCTCACCTATTTCCCACACGCCTAGTGGCCCTCCCTGAAGACATGCACTGGGTGGGAGGAGGCCCATTGCCAGAGAACACAGCCTAATGTTTTCTGTTCTTGCTGCAGGAAGTCCCCGTCCCTGCCACCCCCACATCCTCTGCCTGGAAACAGCTTTTAGAGAGGAGAAGGGAGGCAAGGCTGTGAAAGGCAGATATTTGAGGGGGGGTTGGGAGCACTTCTCCCCCCGGACATTGAAAAGACATTCCAGTATCATTCATTTAAGTTCTGACACTTCTTCAGAATTTGAGCAGCCACTGAGAAAATTTACCCTAGGAAGACACATTCTCGAAGCTGAATTCATGGTCTGAGCTTTCGCCACCTCTGACTTCGTCTCTCCCCATGCCCCTTTCCTCCTGACTTGGCCGCAGCCACACAGGCCTCCTTGCTGATTCTGAAACAGCCTAACAGGCTCCTAACTCACGGCCTTTGCCCATCCCAGTCTTGACTCACAAATCTCTACGGCTTGTTCCCTCACTTCATCCAGGGCTCTGCTCGAATGTCATCCTGGCAGACAGGTCTTCCCTGTGAATACCCTCCTACCACTTTGTTTTCCTTTATAGCACTTTATGCCACTTGATAGGTTTAACAGCTACGAGTTTGTAGTCCGGCTCTCCGGACTAGACTGTAAGATCCATGAAATAAGAGACTTTGTACTAAACCCTCCGCACAGGGTGGGTGCTCAATAAATATTTGAAGAAGAAAGGAAGGGAGGGAGAGAGGGAGAGGAAGGAGGTTAGGAGAGAGGGAGGGGAAGAAAGACTGAGATGAAGGTTGAATGGGGAGTTCAGTGGGGTCTCTGAAAGTAAACATGGGAGGCACCAAAAGAAACTTTCCTACTCTACCTGTTCTTTGTGCCTGGGGAAACTCAATACGGAAGGTAAAGAAATGTCCCTGCTACATGAACTGTTGATAATATTCTCTCTCATTCCCCAAATCCACGCTAGCCTGTGCCACGTGACTGTTCTGGCCTGTCAACCATAACTATTCCCCCGCCCCTTGAGGATGGGAGCTCTGCCCCGATCCTCAGGCTGATGGCTAGAGACCCTTCTGCCTTGCCTTTCAGGAGTCTGTCCTCCTCCCTTGTCCCCTACCCCAGAGCCCCTCATCAGCTGGTGCTGCCTCTGAAACCCTTTCCCAATGTCAGCTGCCCCTCTGGAGTCAGTTGCTATAGTGATTTTCAGTCTTGTGCTGCATTCCAACCTCTTCTCTCACCCACCTTTGGCACTGCAGAATGTATCGTCTTGCCTTGCACCCAAGTCATGATTAAAAGTTATAGAAAAGAGAATTTTTTTAAAATTATTGTTTGATTTTAGAGGGAGAGGAAGAGAGAGAAACATTGATCAGTTGCCTCCTGTACCTGTCTCAAGTGGGTATTGAACCCGCAACCTAGGCACATGCCCTGACCAAGAATCGAACCGGGCAATCTTTCAGTTCCCAGAGTGATGCTCCGACCAACTGAGCTACACAGCCAGGGCTGGAACAGAAAGATTTTTAAAAACTGAAAAATGACCTGGCACACACATACCTCAGAAGGCCTTTGGCCTAATAATAATGTGCTACATTAAGGCAAATGACCCAAAATCTAAAATAAAATTTCCCTACTTACATCCTGAAAATGGACTAGACTGCAGAGATAGGGGCCTGACCAGGGTTCTCATAACTTCCCGCTCCCAAAGGCCATCCCTTGAGCCTGCCTGGTCCAGAGTGGACCTGGGGGACTGGTGTGTAAGTCTAAGCTGAGCCAGCACGTGGTGGATCCCTCTCAGGTGCCAGGAAAGGACCTGGCCTCCCCAGGACTCACACGTCTGGGTAAGCCCCGGTCTGCCTCAGCCTTTTGGGAGTCCTGCACAACCAGCAAGGCCTTCCTGATCTGTGCAGGCCTCCGTCCCAGACACAAAGGACACACACTCCCAACCCTGACCTAGAACCAGAGCCAGGTGGCTTTGGCCTGGAGTTTTTCTCAGCTACACTCACTGCTTTGGGAATTTCCCAGAAAGTCTTTGCCTGAGAAACACTCTGTCCTCGCACAGCCCTCCTCCAGTAAAGTGAGATTGTTTATGAAGGAAAGTTGATCGATGAAGGGTGATGTCATAGCTGTAGTCAGGCTGCTTTTCTTGAAAGCTAATCACCCGGTATCATAACCTCGCAGACTGAAATCCAGGGAAAGAAAAC
This sequence comes from Desmodus rotundus, assembly GCF_022682495.2. NCBI lineage: Eukaryota > Metazoa > Chordata > Mammalia > Chiroptera > Phyllostomidae > Desmodus > Desmodus rotundus. Next base: position 144,899,900 of record NC_071391.1, on the reverse strand, counting down.
AGAAAGCAGACACAGGCCTAGGGTGGGAGCGCACCTGACATGTTGTGGAAACCAGGAGGGGCTCACGTGCACGATGGGGAGGGCAGCTCGGTAGGCGCTGGTGGACCATTGTAACGACTGGAGCTTTCGCTATGAGTGAGAAAGGCTAAGGGACAGGGTAGAAACAGAGGAACAATTATAAGAATGTTGCAAAAATATGAACTTAGAGAGTAGTTACAGTCAGTCGTGAGAAGTGGTCAGATTGTGGGTCTGTTGGGAAGGCAGAACCGCCAGGACGTGCTGGGGGATTAGTCGTGAGGCTGAGAAAGAAATAGTGAAGTTAAGCATGACTTTCGGGGTTTTGGCCTGAGCAGCTGCAAGGACGAAGCTGCCTTTAACTTAGATGGATAAAACTATAGATGAAGCATGTTTTGGAGAGAATATCACGGTTTTAATTCTAAACATTTTAAGTTGAGATGTCTATTAGATTTCCAAGTAGAGCTATAGTGTAGGCAACTGGGAATGCCAGGCTAGAATTCAGAGAAGTCCAAACTGGTAATATGCATTTTGAAGTCTTTAGCATATAAATGGAATTTAAAGACACAAAACTGAAAGAGACCACAGAGGCAAGAGTGTAGGTCCAGAAGGGAAGAGAGGAAGTTCAAGATAGAAATCCTGGGGCACTCCATGTTAAGAGATCAGAGAAAAGAGAAGCAGTGAGCAGAGCAGATGGAGAAGTAGGGTCTTCTGGTTGCTGAGTGAAGACACTGCCCCAAAAGAGAGACCGATCAACTGTGTCGTCATGTCCAGAAGTCAGGCAAGATGACAACTGAGAACTGACCACTGTTCTCAGATTTAGTAACATAGCAGTGATGGGCAGCCACATGTTTAACAGCAAGTTCTCTGGGGGCGGGGAGCCCCGATTTGTAGAGTGTGCCAATTTTCATGTTGAAAATACTCCTACCATGTTGATTCCAAGCTGTTACCGGATGTCACCGAATACAGAGTTTAGAAGAGGTGAACATAATTGGCTCTCAAGAGGCGGTGCCAGCTGGCCCAGCAGCACTCTGAATGCTAATGGGATTTGTTGCCTCACAAAGCTTTCACTTGGCTTCCAAGAGGGAGCTGCCCTGTCAAGTGTGAACCTGGTGTGGCTGAACCTGCATCCCCAGACGGAGCCAACAAAGATTTATTTTATTGACTAATACCCATTTATTGAGGGTAGCCCAAGCACTTCCGGAGGCACCTGGGACCCAGAGGAGGAAATCATGGTTCCTGCAGCCCAAACTCATACTAACCTTTAAAGAGAGTGCATCCCCAAAATGAAAAAGTGCAAGGCATGTCCCCTAAGCCCACAAAAAAAGTACAGGTTGAAGTCATGCAGCCCCAAACCAAGGAACACCAAGGGTCGTCAGCAACTACCAGAAGCTAGGAGATAAGTACGAAATGGGTTCTTTCCCAGAATCTCCAAAAAGGAACAGCCCTGCTGGACCTATGACTTGGGACTTCTGGCTTAAAGAACTGTGAGACAATAAATATCATTGATTTAAGTCACTGGGTTGTAGTCATTTGCATGGCAGCCCAGAAAATTAATACAGACCACCAGGATGACAGCAGTCTTCACAGAGACATGAGGGAAGGAGAGAAAAGGAAGAAGATTGAGAAGTGTGGCCCCTCAAGCTGAGTGAAGATGTTGTTCCTGGGAGGACAGTGTGGCCCCCTCCCTGCTGCCAACAAACCCTGGACTCCCGATCTTGCTTTGACCCTGACGGGGCTCATCCTCGACTGTGCAGTTTGCCTCAGAGCCACTAACCTCTGGTCAGTTTCCCCAGCTTATTGGTTTGACTGGTTTTTGTTGATGGGAGCTACTGTTTGAGCAAGTTTGACCAGCGTAGACTGAGCTCCTGGAATTCTTGTCTTCAAATATCAAAGAGCATCAAGTCAACCACTGAGGAGATAAACTTCCAATAAATAGTCCCGATATCTTTGGTGATGACTACCATGGGTCCAAAGCAACCTGCTCAGTGGCTCCCGGTGGTGCCCGAACTTTCCCCGTGAGTTCTGTCTTTATACACAGGCATCAGATGAAATGCAACTGCTTTAATAGAATTCAACCGTCCCGAGCCAATACACATCAGCTCTGTGGGAAGCAGCCCTCTGGTGATGTATTACGAAGTGAGAGAGGAGAGAAAACTCTGGAACCTAAGCAAGACCCCAAAGGAGACTACCTGGGAGTCCTGTGCACTTGGGAATGTTAGTGAGGAATTGAGGCAGGGACCAAAATAAATATGACAGAATGAGAGTAAATCGTACTTACGTCTACTTTTGTGTGTGTGTTAGCTGTTCAGAGACCCAAAGTGGCATTTACTGAGTTCCATTTAGAGCCCCTTACCGAGGACCTGCTAAGGGCAATGCACCCTATTAGGTGGGTACTAGAGCCTCATTGGTCCATTCGAAGTCTGACTCTCAGTGGGGGAGGGGTACACATTGTGAGTGACAGTGGGTGGTGGTGCCCCAAGAAAACAGCAGCGTTTTTAAAGTTAAGAGCTCCGTGACGTTCTGCCAGAAGGAAGTCGCGAGCACCAATGACACACTCAGGAGTTCATAGGGACCTGGCCACTCAGAGATTCCAGCACAGGCCAGGTATGTGCCAGAGGGGAAAAGTGTGGCACCTGACACAGAGCAAGGTCCTGTGCAGAGAGATGTGTTTGCCAGTCCCTGGGTCTGAGAGAAAAGGCAGAAGCCGGATGGACAAAGGGTTACTGGAATCTTTCCGTTTATGTGGCAAGATGTTGTGGGATCCTCATCGGGAAGAAAAGTTACAGTGTTTTCTTCATGAATCCTCTTGGGTTTCACTGTGGGAGTGCCTCTGGCCTTCCCTTTGGCCTCCCCCGCCCCCATCTAAACAAAGTTTCCATGTGAAGGAGTTCAGTTGGACTCATGGGAAGGGTCTTTGTCATTATAAACAAGAAGAAAGTGACAAATGGAGACAATTAATTGCTTGATTCAGTGTCCTTGGAGTCATATATTTTGCTTAGGTTTTTTTTCTCCCAAAATTACTATTTGGAGATAAAAGTTGCTTTTAGGCCTAAGGAACTCAGCGAATTGGTCAATTTTCCAGTTCATTTTTCAGAAGTAGGCACAGCTTTGGGAAAACAGTTTTCACCCTCCCAGGCTCTCTCATTCCATCGCAGATAAAACTGCGTTAAGAAAATGAGGCCAAATAAAGCAAAGTTCAGGAACAGGAGAAAAGTTGACACAAAAGTTTCAGTGACAGCAGCTGGCCAGGGAACTCACGACTGATAAGGAAAACTTTGGACAGAAAAGTCTGAGATGAAGGGGATGTTAGTGAGTGGAGCGGAGCCAGCCACATTGTGAAGTTTTGCAGGAAGGAATAAAGAGGAAATGGGAAATTAATTATAATGAATTCCTCTTAAACACACTGAGAGTTGGAGACCATGCATAGGTTATCCAGAGGGTAACTTCTAATTCTGCAAGGTTTCAGAGAGCTCTTTACTCACTAAGGGAGCTACACAAACCTCTGCCAAGCATATGGAATTGCCAGCTTCGAGTCAAGAGAACTTGCTTCTGAGCCTCCTTGGAAAGGGATATGTGGACACAGATGGCAGGTTTGCTTTCCAGTTTAGTAAGGAGCAAACTTACGTTTGTTTGCTTCTCTTACTAGTCTCTATCCCCTGCTGATATTTCCCTTGGCAGAGAATGATTGCACTGACCAAGCCAAATGCAAGCGATAAATCCACAATCCACCGATGCTATTAACTCCAGCAAGGGGCTACAAGGCCCCAAGATAAACGTGCCTATTGCGACATTGGACGTTCATTGTTCGAAGGGCAGACCAAACCCCGGAAGGGTCTAGTGTCTAAAGCAGAAGCTGAGGATGGGAAGTGGAGTTGGGGGGCAAGGGGGTCACTCCAACCTTGTTGGCTTTTGGTCACTCTTCTCAGAGGATGGTGGGCTGACCAGAAAAATTATTCTGGTGAAGAAGCCGAACACTTAAGGGTTTTAGTAAGGCTGAAAACGAAGACGGTCTTTTCTAACAAAACTAATGGGACCAGTAAGAGGCTGCCAATGCTGCTCACTCCAACCCCATTTTACTGGCAGTGAAGCAAGTCAAACACTTACTATGAAGACCGGCCCTTTCTTAAAAGTGAACCTTATTTATCAACATCCTGTTTTGCTAGACGGTCTGTCTCTAAAGAACACTGTGAAAGAGAAACTCTAGCTGTGACTTTGACCAAGTCAGATGGTCTTGCAGCTCATGAGGGGGCTGAGTCCCAAGCATTCAGATGGATACAGAAAATGAAACAAACTAGGGGAGAAGGTATAGAACTTAACACACTGTTTATTTTTTGGAGGTTGTCTGGGCAGTGGGTGTCAGTTCCCTAAACCTGACCTGGAATAGGCCCTCACCTCTGAGCTATTTATACCGAAATTTAGTTCTCCCAAGGGGTGAAGTGTAAGGTAAATGGTTTTCTACACAACATACTCTCCTGTGGACACAGAGTGTGGTAGAGGCATTCATTGAACACATCCCCCATTGTTTTAAATCAAGACACGAATATTTAAAGTAGACTTCAGGGGCCAAAACAAACTATCTGAAGACACGTTTGATGAAAGAGCCGACAGGGCTTCGCAGGAGCATCCTGGACGATCGCGGTGGTCTCCAGGCGAGCTTAGAGGGGGTCATGGGAAGTCAGGAACAGGGGCTGAAATGACCCACCATTTATAAATCTGATAAATTGAAAAACCGAAATGGAGAATGACCTCTTATGTTTTGGGGCAATATCTCATGTGTGCCTAATAAGAGAAATAACAATTGGTGGACTTCTACTGAAAATTTCATGTAATGATTCAGAATGAATGGACCAATTTCTAGCTTTCCCCATGAGTCACCAAATTCTATATCCATCTATGTCTACATACTGCAAATGCCAGGGGCCGGCTCCTCATTTCAGGAAAACGCTGTAGAGAAAGACTTCTGCGGCTGGGAGTAGGGAGAGAGGGCACGCTGGTGAGACGTGGCTTTGCTGAGCACGTTCCTCGCATTCTCTCTGTTTGGCCTAAGTCTGAGGTTCTGTCTCTCCTCAATGACTTCAGGACACACCATTTGGGCTGTCTGCAAAAACTTCTGCTATGAAGCAGGACTTAGTCATTTGAGTTTTCACCCATGGCTTTCAGGCTATTGAAAACGAAGGGAGCATTTCTCACACCTCCTGTCCTTACACCTGTAGGTTATGAGTCTGTCATGCTGGGGGCATTTTGTTAGAATGTCTATGGTTTGCTGTATCATATCTCACCACCCACTGAAGTCTGTTCTTTGAGAAGATCTAGGCGGGAACACTGCAGTCCATCTTCAGTTGTGAAGGAAAAGTGGATCAGTTCATAAAATAACTCCATCAACTTCACGTCTGTGAGAATTAGTGTCTAAGATATCTTTAGAGGAGAGGAATATACTTTTCCTTACGCTAAGGCTATACATCTTAAACTGAGACACAGCACCCGGGGAGGTGGTTTGCAGCCAGAGGCAACTCAAGGCTCCAGGATAATCCTGGTCCATCTTTCTATATTGGAACACATGCAGGTACATTATGAAACAGAACTTCATCTGGTGATGGCCTCACCAGTATTTGGGAAAGCTGGTGTGCCCCTGGCTGTTCTCTTCAGGCGTGAATTTGAGCTCCTCTGGCTCACTCAAGCCACACCTCCTCTTAGCGTTGAAGCCATTGTCGGACATGAGATATATGAGGTCTTCCTGGAAAAAGTCCAGCCATTGGTAATATAACGAGAATGGTTTGCACAACACAGACGTAACCTGGCAGCCAAAGAGAGTGGGCTGGAATGCACGCAAGTGTGAACAATGATGACTTACTGTACTAGTCAGTGGGGGTGGTAGGTGCCATTGAGTTGCAAGAGGCAACTGATCGATGTTTCTCTCCCTCTCTTTCTCCTTCTATTCACTTCTCTCTCAAATCAATAAAAGAAAAAAAATTAAAGAAACTGAATTAGGGGATCACCAGGCTTCCTCACATCTCTAACTTTCTGGAATTCTAAATACAGCACTAAGGAATTTCAGGAAATATTTCCTTCTGCTTACTGTTAGGTCTTTTCTGCCTCCTCAGTACAAGCTTGCTCCTCTGCAGCCCCTCACCCCCTGCCGGGGCCCAGGCCCTCACCTTCTCTTGCTTGGATTACCTATTCCAACAGCCTCCAGAACTGTCTGCTGTGAGGAAGCCCTTCCACAGCATGGCCATGGTACCATTTACAGTGCAAATCTGACCTTGTTTCACCCCTGCCTCACGCCTCCCTCTGCCCTGTTTCCTAGTAAAAGAACATCTGAGAAGGCTTACAAAGTCCTGTGTGCCTCTTCAATGTCACCTCTGCCTGCCAGCTGCCTTGCAGGTGAGCCCTCACCCACACCAAGCTGTTTTTCACTTTTGTGGCTTTGCTTCCACTGTTACCTGTACTCCAGTGCTCCCCAGCCACCCCACCCCCATTTTATTTGGCCAACTCTTACTCACCATGAAGGCTCACCCCAGGAGACTGTTCCTTGGCTGAGTGCCCGTTCCACTCCCTAAAACCCTCCATCACGGTGCCCATGAAGTACCATAACTAACTGTTCGATGGGCCTCTCCCCTCCCCTGCACTATGGGATGCTTGAGAGCGGGGAATAGATCATATTTACTGCGTCCCCAACATCTAGGACACTGCCTCTCAACTGGGAGTGATTTTCCCCCAAGAAGTAAGTGGCGATGTCTGGAGACATTTTTTGTTGTCAAAACCAGGTGGGAAAGGCTACTGACACCCAGTGAGTGCAGCGTGGGAAGGCTGCTAAACAAGCCATAATGCGCGGGACAGCCTTCCGCAACAAAAAGCTATCAGACCCAAAAATGTAAAAACAAAAACAAAGACGAAACACTTGATCTAGGACAAAGATTACATAATTTATGACTCCTCATTTTAAAAAATGTGAATATATGTCACTGAATCAAACTCTGCTCTCAAGTGAGAGCCACGTGATAGTTATTAGGTCTAGAAGGATTTTAACTTAATGTATTTGCTTCCTTCAGGAGAATTTAGTTGAAATCTAATCTTTCATAATGGACTAAAAATTTGGCTCCAGTAAAGGTATTTCAGGTATCAACTGAATGAATAGGAATATTCTGGGACAGTTATATACCGAAACTAAGAATTTCCAGCCTCGAACTGAATCAGGGAATGTGAGAAGTAAAAGGGGCTGTAGAACCAGTTCCGCTCTACCTACTGATTTTACAGACAGAGATGCTGCTTGATAAAGTGACTCGTTCAAGGTCACCTGGCTAGGAATAACAGAGTTTGGGGGCCAGTGGAAGGATGGCTTGTGTTGTGACTTTACCAAAAATGAATATAGGACTCTCAGGTGCACCTCTGAGCCTCTAGTAGAGACTGGGGCCAGGGTGAGGGGGTGGAGGAAGTGGGTCAGATTTGCCCCTTTGGAGAGACGAGGAGAGAAATACAGATAGCTGGGAAAGATCTGTTACACATCTTGGCTTCCTGAACTTCCAGACCTTTCCAGACCTAGATGCCTGCCTGGTACTAAAGTCCATACCTGGGTATTTCAGATCACACACAATTCAAAGCATTCCATGTTCCAGTGTCTCTCACTGAGAGCACTGTTGGTACTTGAGGTGGGACTTTTGATTCTTTGTGGCAGAGCTGGCTGTTTGGCATCTCTGGCCTTTATTCACTGTTCCATCTCCAATCATGATCATTAGAACACAGGCCCCCCCAAGAGGGTGGTACTGCCTCCCTTTCCTGCTCCTTCAATCGAGAACCACCAAAGGCCAGAGGGCCGAGAGGAGTTTATGTTAAGCAAAGAGCTCTTGTTTGGGACAAGAAAGCAATCAGAACAATAGACGAGAGTGGTCCTAATGACCCTCTTTGTCAAAATGACCCATGGGGTCAGTTAAATATAAACTTCTCAGTCCCGCCCTCTGGGGCTAGGATGCAAGCATACCTATCTTTAACAGTCTCACCAGATGATTCCTGTGTACACAGAAAGTGTGAGAACTATGCTTCGGCAGTAGCTCTCAGCCCTGGCTCACAGGAGAATCAATGTGTAAAATGCCACTGTGCACATCCGCTCTCGGGGATCCTGCATTGAGTCTGCCTGCAGTGGGGCTCTGGCATTGAAGGTTTTAAACGTTTTCTAGATGGTTCTGATATTCAGCCAGGGTTAAGGAACACTATCATTAAGAAGTCCTGCTAAGCAAGAGGTGACCAAAAATTTATTTCCCCTTTCCCTCCTTGGGGTTCTCAACCTTGACTGCATCCCCCAGGGAGCTTTACAAAACCTCAGTGCCCAAGCCACACCCCTTACCATTGACATCAGAATCTTTTGGGATAGAACTCTGGCATCAGTGCTTAATTTAAAGGCCCCCTCAGGTAACTCCAATTTCCTGCCAAGTTTGAGAACCACTAATTTAGAATATTTGCCTTTCTTCTCCCACAATCCTCTGCTCTTGGCTTCTCTCTCCTCCAACCTCCAAGTTCGAAAAATATGAGAAAGCTTGTGGGTGGAAGTTAGGGTGAGCGTGGGAAGGGATTAAGGGTGAAGTTCAACCTGGTGCTCTGTGCCACTGGACATCTTGTCATTTATCCAGCACTCAGGGAGAAAAGGGCAGTGAGAAACCTTGAGACATATTATTATATGTTTTCGAGGGGAGAATCTTGAACCAGCGTCAAGCTGGCTTTTATATCTCTGTTCTCCCCAGAGGTCTCTACATGTTGCTCTGGGATAGGGATTTCAGCTTTCATTCTTTTCCACCATTCCATCTACGTGGCATGCGTGGGTCGAAGAAGCAATGGAATGCTGGAAACCATTCTCCCCTAATTAGCAGATGCCTCAGTGTCTGAAATTATTTGCCAGTAACAGTGCGTGCCAGCACAGCACCCAACTGTTAACTATTGTCATTGGTCCTCAAACCTGCACACGTAACCGGTAAGGGTTGTTAATACCTCACTGCTGCAGTTACGGACGAGACTATTGTCCCATGCCTGTTCAATGTCATTGGGTAATGGCCTTTAAATTTGCCTTTGAGTAAATCAGAAGTCAAATGTGTCTCCCCCTTGAAGAAATGTTAAATCTGACCTCAGATGCTGAAGGCAGAAGAGTAACAATGAATTCAGGCAGAGCTGCCTCCTCTTGGACGTGTCTTTCAGCCAAGTCAGAGCAGGGGCTGCCTGTCAACTCCAGCCCATCATCTCGTTGCTGCTGCTTTGAGATGGGAGGGAAATTGTTGTTCTTCTTATAAGAGGGTGGATCCCAGGTGCTCAGAGTAGAACTTTCTAAGTCCGGAGTGCTCTGGCTCCTAGTGTTAGGTTCTTCTAGCACATGTGCGCGCGCACGCACACACACACACACACACGCACACACACACACACACTTTCTCTAAGGTGCATCATCTGCATTGGGCTGGTGGACGCTGGTGTCAGGTTGGGAATCACCAGTCTGTGCTCTGCTTCCCTCTTGATCGGCCATCCTTCCCTGCTGTGATGCCCCGCTGGGGGCCAGCTCTGGTCAACAGGTGGCATAGTTAATCTGAACTGCAATTCCTTCCTCCAAAGGATCCCCTCTCCCCATGTAAACATATGTCAGCAGACAGATATCGGGGTGGGGAGGGAAGAGCACAGCCTGCTGGCCTAGAACAACAGCATCGAAACCCCAAATGAAAAATATCCCCCAACAGGTAGATACTTGCCTTAAAATGGCAAATCCTAAAGAGCCCACTCAAGTAGTTCTTCCCAGAATTCCAGACATTTTCCACCCCCAATGGCCTCTGAGAACTTTAAATGTCAGCCTCAAAAATATTAATATCTAGTTCTCACTAGCGACTGCTTATTGAGGGTGGTGCTAACATGAGACCCAGATCTCACCACTGAGAACATCACTCCTCCTGGGCCAAGAGGTTGGCTCAAAGATGTAGGCAGGAATCAAATAATATGAATCAGAATGAATTCCAGACTTGTATTTAAGCAACAAGATAAGATTGAAACTCTTTACTTTTGAAATTGTAGCCATAAGGGCGTAAGTGTGAAGTTGCTGGCAGCCTCTAGTCCACAGGAAAGAAGAGTGTATGTAAAAAGAGAGCCCAATTGTGGGGATGGGGGGGGAACAGAACCAAGAGCGGGAAAGACCCTGGTTTCTTATGACACTGTCTGAGACTTTGCATCCAACCATGACTCAAATATAACCACGGACTATTCAGTTACATGGGAAAATACAGTACCATTTTGTCTAAGCCAGTAGGGTTAATTTTCTGTCACTTGAATAAAAAGGTTCACAACCAGTACAACACTCTTCCCATGGGTCATTAGATGCTTCCTCCTGCAGAAGGACCACTCTTTCAAGACTTTCCAGAGTTACTCTTTGATACATAGTCATTGACACTGAGGAGAGCAAGATGGCAGCTGAACTGGAGTGTGGGAGGCTTCTCTGCAGCTGGGCTCTTGTGTGGGGCCAAAGAGCTAATGGGGTTTTGGCTTCCTGAGCACCTCTGTTGAAACTCCCTGGGGAATTTTGCTTTATGAAATTCCCAGCAACTTGGTATCCCAGTGGGTTGGTGATTAGGAGCCTGGAGGGTTCCCTGTTGGATGAAAAAATGTGTTTGAAGTCAGCTGGGAAGAGCTGTGGGAAGGAGTTGATTGGTCCTCCCAAACTCCCACTGTGCATTGAGACAAGCTGCCCCCACCGCTGTTTATTGCTGATTACTTTGATCTCCATAGCCAAGGAAAATATATTTGAAGTGAACCCTTTGAATTAGAATCCTTTTTCACTAGGATCCACACATGGTGAAATATTAATAAACAGGTGGGTTGCACAATAATTCAAGATTGCATTACAATTTGATTTTTAAAGGCTAAATTATTAACACCAGAGGTGCTGACATATATTCTGGTATGGTTATACAGGAGGTATTAATATCAACACAGAACAACTCCTGAACTATCAAACACCAGGTGTATTTTTACCAGAAGTGAAGTAGTAGGTGAAGGGATGGGATTCCACATAGTACGTCTGTGAATACGGAGACAGCTAATTTTGTAATGGATTGGCAGCAAAAGCTGTGACAAGGCCTATTCTGGAAGTCTCTAAATTTCTCTCCTGCCTGGGAAGGCATACTTACTGGAGTAAGGAGGGACGGAGGAGGTAGAATAGTTCTTCCGGAAGTCACACTCACAAACAGGACAAATTTCAGTCTATCCAGGGAGTTACACTTCAGAAAGTAATATCTGGCAGCTAAATAGTTCCAATGTTTACTTGTGTCTCTTGAAGACTCATTATTCAGGTAACATTTCTTTACAGCCTTCCCTCCAGCTCACAACATTCTCCTGCCCTTCACCTGCTTCAGAGGCGCTCCCTTACCAACCTCTGAAACATTTCTCCAGCTCCAAACAAGCCAATAAAAATGTGTGGACCTCATTTGATCCTGATTAGAGCAAACAAACTGTAAGGCAACATTTCAAAGACAATGAAGGAGACTTGAATTTGGACTGTGACCTGGATGATACCAACGAACTTTGTTATTTTTGATAAGTGTGATAATGGTATGGTGATTACATGTGGCAACACCCACACATTTAGCAATGCATGCTTGAATACACAAGGGTGAAATGGTATGATTATGGGATTTGCTTTAACATACTTTAGCCAAAAGAAAGAAGGAAGGAAAAAGTATAGATGAAGCAAAAGTGGGCAGACACTGATCATTCTAGAATTTGAGTGATTGATATTTGAAGTTCATTTTACTATTTTCTCTACTTTTGTGTATACTTGAAATTTTTTTCTAATAACATTCTCTTTTTTAAAAAAGGAAAACAGATAAAAGTATACTCAGAATTCCATAAGCAAAGGCAAAAATAAGTCAGAGAAATATATTTTAAAGCAGTAATAAGAGAGGTATTTTTTTAGACAGATAAGTCCATCAAACAAGCCTGGCATATCCGAGTGCCATTCATGGAACCAGGAGTCAACAGGGCCACGTCGGGTATATTTCACTACAAAATATGAAAATTGTAAAAGCAGGATGGTGCACACAAACATTTTAAGACTTTGTTATTCTTTTAAGCCTGGATAGCTTAGACTCATTTATAAAAAATTGCCTCATTACTCTTAAAACTAACAATATCTTATGGATTTTTAAAATTTTTAAATTTTATTGTTTATGCTATTACAGTTGTCCCACTTTTTCCTCCTTCGTCCTGCCCTCCACCCAGCCCGCACTCTACTTCCATAATTGGTCCATGTCCATGGGTCCTTCATATATGTTCTTTGATTTTTTTTATTTAAATGTTTTAACAAGAGATTTTTTTTAAGCACTCGAGTTGAGTAAAAGAATAGAACGAGGTGAGTTAAGGTTCTGGGGGAAGGAAGTTGTGTTAAAACTTTTCAAAAAGGAATTTAACCTCATATTTTGAAAGCACCATTTTTCTGGCAAGACTCACAGTTTTTCTCCCACACTCTCCAGTCTGTGGCTGGTGTCTGGAGGAAAGTATTGCTACTCGCAAGTGGGATTTTAAGAAACTAGCATGGATTCTGAAAGATGCAGTCACTGGAAAAAAAAAAAAAAAACAACCCCACTTCCTCAGGATCCTCCAAGAGTTTAAAGAGAACTGAAATTTATATCCAATTGATGCTAAGAGTACAAGTTTCATTTGAAAAACATTCAAGAACTGGGAATTGACCTACCCCATCTTGCCTGAGCCAAGGCCGATGTGCCACCTGGCATTGCCAATCACTGAAGCAGAGAGCCGGGGAGCTGGGAGGCTACCAGGGAAACCGGCTGGGGTGAGCAGAACACTGCCCAAGCAAGAACCACCACACCTTTTCCATTTTCCACAGTCACAATAATTTCCATCTTTGACTCTCATTTGAGCAAGACCTTGTCTATCACACACTGATCTGGCCAAATGATTTGGTGGAGAATTTGCTCAAACTGGTTCTTTTGCATCTTGTTGGGAGAAGGGCAAAATGAATGCTTGAATGTTCCAGGCTTTACCCTAACATGAGGGGACGTGAAGTTGGGGAAAGGGATGGTCCTCCAGCTGGTGAGGCAAGATGAACACACAGGCAGCTTTAGAACCAGGAAGAAGTGGATGATCCTGTAGAAAGGTGTGATTGTACGCTGAGACTTTAAAAGGAGAGAAGAGGACACTGAGTTTCAGAGAGAAACTATGTGCATTAGACCTTGAAGGACAGGGAAGGAGAATCAAACAGAAGATGCAGCATAAGCAAATGCACACAGGCTGTAATGTAGAGAGGGTGCGGGGAGGGGGAGGAGGAGGTTCGCTGACTGGAGCTCGGGGTAAGTGGAAGGCAGTAAGCTGTCCAGAAGACTGGAGAAGCACTTCATGGAAAACCTGGAATGCCGGCCTGGGAATGTCAGGTGTTAGGTAGATACACTTAACATCAGGGGTTAGGTAGATACACCCAATATCAGGGGTTAGGTTGCTCACAGCAAGAGGTATTAGCATTCCACTTTATAGAGAAGGAAACTAAACCACTTGTCTAAAGTTATACAGTTAATAAGCGATAGAGGCTGTATGCTTACCTGCTCATGGTAACTATGCTTGACTGCTTCTGAAGGAGGCCGGGATGGGTGGGACATACGAGGTTCTGAATTAGAAGGGGGGTGACAGTAATGGAAAAGAGGCATCAAATTGGCAAGACTTAGTAAACAGTTGCCCATGGAAGTCCTTGATTTGGAGCCTGGGTGAAGGGAAGAATGACACTATTACTAACCGAAATACAGAAACCAGAAGAAAAACTTAGCATAGGATAAAAAATTACTAATTTGCTTTTAGCCATGTTGAGCTTGAGATGCCATCAGTAAATTCCAGTCTATCAGGCAGCTGGAAATGTAGTTTGGTTGCCAGAGGGAGAAGACAGAGCTAGAAAGACAGATGGAGACATCACACGCAAGCAGTAGAGAGGTGAACAGGCGAAGGAGGGTGGAAGGAAATGATCACAGGTTTTTGTTTGTTCTTTCTGTTCTCTCAACTAATAATAGAGATGCCTTTTATAAAAGATTTTTTACAATTTATTTTTAGAGAGAGGGGAAGTGAGGGAGAAAGAGAGGGAGAGAAACACCAATGTGTGGAAGATAAATGGATCAGTTACCTCTTGCCCCCCAACTGGACACCTGGCCAGTCACCCTTTTGTTCTCAGGTCTACACTCAATCTGCTGAGGCACACCAGCCACAGCTAGCGATACCTTGTGAGTTTTGTCAGCCATCCCCTCCCAAACTATTTACCTCCAATCAGGACTGAAAGGGAGAAATGTAGGACCAAATTTTACAAAATGGGCCTGTGGAATCATTCTCTGAGCCCCACTGTGGGGAGGGATAGAGGCAGCTCTAGTAGAAGCAGGAGGATTCTACGTGAATGATGAGAGCAATCCACTCTCTCTTCCACCAAGATGGACCACGATGTCCATCTTCGGACCTAAAGTCCCGGTGAGTCTCTCAGGGAGCCAACGTGCATTGCTGCCCAAGACAAGCTTTGAGGGGCTACCACAGGTCCGGGGCACATGTGCCTTGTTTTGGGGGGCAAGGCAAGGCATAAAGCTGGCAGGATATGCACCGCATCCCCTGAGAGTCTCCATGTGAGCGGCCAGTCAGCTCTTTCCTAAAACATCCTAAACAAGAGAAAGGGCAGTGGAAGGGCAAGATTCCACTGATGAATTTCCCCTCAAGCCCCACAGATGAATGACTTGGGGTTAATAGGGGTGAAAGTGAAACAGTAAACATAGCAGGAGTTTGTGCAATCTCATCTAGACCAAGGAAATCACCTCATCACTCTCCGGTTGATGGACTGATCCTCATCCCTCAGCTCACCATCTTCCTCACAACTGGCCTCCGCAAGTTTTGTTTCAAACTGCGTGTTCACGAGGCTACTGCATATTTCCATTGTGAGTGTGGAGGGGTCACAACGGGCAACTCCCCCGCTGGAACTTGGAATTATGGGAAATAAGTTTGCCTGACAAGACTAAAAATTTTCATGCTGATGAATCAGACAAGAAATCTGGGAAATCACTTGAAAGAACATTCGTCCCAGGACAGCAAGACTTGACTGCACCCTGATGGATGAGATTAACATATCTGAAAACAATGCACTTGCGAGAAGGAGAGTTCAGCTCGGTTATGAACAAGGCAACTGCATTCAATAAAAATTTGCTGAGTACCCACTCTGGGCCAGCAGAAGGCTCACATTCCAGTTGGGGAGACAGAAAATCAGCAAATGCATATATAACTGAATGTCAGGTGCTTGTTCCAGGGAAAGGTCTGAAGGGCAGACAGCGTCTAATGCTCAATGGCATTTTGCTCATTCAAGCTCTGTGCCAGATTGAGGGAATGTGCCCGGACCTACAGCCCGAAACCTGTGTCTCCAGCATTTACTGGTGATTTTCTGACTGATCGATAGTCCTTTTCATTCCTTTCTGTGTGACTTGCGTGAAGACACACGCAAAGAAAGGAGTGCATCTCAATATTGTGCAGCTCGCTGAACTTCCCAGACGGAGCCCACGGTGTGACCAGCCCCCAGACCCCTCCGCACGTCCCCTTGCAGCCCTGTGGCCACCAAAAATGAATAACCACCCTGATGTTAATACTATAGATTTGTTTTGCCTGGTTCTGAGTTTTATACCAATAGAAATGTATAGTACATACTCAGTACAAAATGTCTGGCTTCCTTTACTCAATATTATATCTGTGAAATACATTACATTGCAATATG
This sequence comes from Desmodus rotundus, assembly GCF_022682495.2. Taxonomy (NCBI): domain Eukaryota; kingdom Metazoa; phylum Chordata; class Mammalia; order Chiroptera; family Phyllostomidae; genus Desmodus; species Desmodus rotundus. The sequence goes on along the minus strand of NC_071391.1, from coordinate 144,884,131 downwards.
TATTGATGATTTGTTTTTTCATTGTCATATATTTCAGTGTACAGCTATATCATAATTTATCCATTCTATTTCAATGGACACTGGGGTAATTTCTACTATTCTTTTAGTAAATTATTTTTCTACTAAACCTATCAGAGCCAATTTCTGATGGTTACAACTAAGAATCCTGCCTGGGACACTTTAGTTTTAATTCTAAATTTTTATTGAGTGAGAAAATGAGCAAAGACTTGTGTTCTTCTGTGAAAATTCTTTGTAACAGTGTTTTTGGGGACATGGACATTTTCTTCATCAGCTATTTGGTAAGGGACATCCACCTATTCTGTCTTAACAGTGAGGCCAAATGATAAAAAATTACATTCTGTGTAGATAAAGCTCTGAGTTCCTGGCTTAAATACAGTATTTTCTAGAATAACAGCTATAACTTGGGGTCTCTTAGGTTGCTGCACAGTTGGTTAGAAGGTTTTCTCTGCGGGAGCCAGTCAAATGATCACTTCTGGGTATGTGTCTCAGCAGCTAGATTGGCTTACATCTCGATTGCACAAGGTTTGGAAGTTGCGGTTTTCTCCACAGTCCCCACTGCCCTGGCTGCTGCTCTCGGGAACTCTGAAGAACATTGTTAACAGGCAAACACAATCCAGTGAAAAAGAAAAAAGACAGATTCAAAAGACAGTCATACAAACTACTCACCAGTTACTAGGATCTTTCCTTTTGGAAGCACATACCGACCTCCATCGTATAGGCGTCTACCCTGTCTGAGTGGGGTTGTCGGAGAGGAGGATGGACCACTCTGTCTTTTCATTTTCCTCTTCAGCCAGGCCGTATCAATTGCTGATGCAATCATTCGCAGCTTGGCTTTTAAACAATGAGTTAGACCCACCAACAGCTGTTCCCCTTGGTTATTCAAGGAGACAGACTCTGGTAATAACAGCGGCAATTACTCACTGAGCACTTAGTGTGTGTACCAGGTGCAGGTGCCGAGGGCTCTGCGTGCATACCAACTTCATTAAAGGCCGATCTCTCCACTTGTGCTCTGAATATTGTTACCCCCTTGTCCTTCCCAAAGACTTTTCTCCTGCAATGAACCTCTCTCTCCCCTACATGATCGATTTCTCCCCCCTTCTTGGATCAGTCCATGAGCAGTCAGACATGTCCTAGTACTTCCTTTAAAAAAGGAAAAATCCTTTGACCTTATATGCCCCTCCAGACACAATTCAATTTCTTGGCTCTTCTATAGCATGACTTCCTGAAAGAGTTGCCTATAGTCACTGCTCTACTTTCTCATTTCCTAGTCTTTTTTCAACCAGTTCCAGTCACGCTTTCCTCCTTTCCATGCCATTGAATCTGCCCATTTCAAGGTCATGACCAACCTTCTTAGCCAATCCAAAGGTCACTTCTGTGTCTTTATCTTAGTCAACTTCTCAATAGCACTTCACATGTTAACCACTTCCTCTTCTCTACCAGTCTCCATGATGCCACTTCCTTCCCTTTTCTTTCTCCATAACTGGCTGTGTTGCCTCAAGTTTTGTTTTTTTTACTGGTTTCCCTTTCTCTGTCTGCTCCCTAAATGTTGGGATGACTGAAGGCTCTCTCTTAGATCTTTTTATACTGTCCATCTGCACCCTACCCCTGAGTGAGCTCATCCAATCCCACCTCTTTCAATCTCATCTACATACTGATAACTCTGGAATTTAACATTTTTTAGTCTTGATATAACTGACCTCTCCCCTGAGCTCCAGTCCCTATATCCCATTGCCTGCTCCACATCACCACATGGAGATCTAAGAGGCATCTCAAATTTAGTACAGACAAACAAAGCTCCTGGTTTTTCAATCTCCAAATTTGCCTCCTCCATCTCAATAAGGAGCACCAATAGTCACCCTGTTGTTTAACATTTAACATTCAAACATTTAGTACTCATCTTTAAGTCCTCTGTCCCTCGTTTTCCCAAATGGATAATCGGCAAGCCTGTTGACTATAGCTTCCTGTCAACAGTTAGTTATGAGTCTTTTATTCCTTTTAACTTGACAAATGAAAAGAAACTTTGGAAAATAGGAGGGGGAGAATTTATGTTTCCTCATACTCTTCATGATGGTAATTTAAATAGCTGGATGCCGTGGCATTCAGCACACACCTAATTTACTTTACAAGCCCCCTGATGCTGTATCTTTAGGTTCTTCTATTTGACTTTCATAAGCAATATGCAATGAATAGCTGCATGCACATATACGTGTTGTATTTATTTTTAATGTGTTTATTTATTGATTTGAGAGAGAGACATTGATTTTTGTTGTTCCACTTATTTATGCACTTATTGGTTGATTCTTGTATGTGCCCTGACTGGAGATTGAACACACGACCTTGGCATATCAGGACAATACCAACCAACTAAGCTACCAAACCAGGGCTACGGGTTTTATTTTTTGTTTTTAAAATAGAAAAGCTGATGATTTTTGTTCAATAAAAATATCACTGAGTGGTTGTCTTAGTTTTACAGCAATGGGGAAATAGCTGTCCGATATTCTGGGGTTCAGGTGTCATAGAGCTCCTTTAATACTGTCACTGTCTGAGAGCCATCACAGTGCAAAGTTGATCGCTGACAAGGAGGTGGCTAGTTTCTCTAAGAAGCAAGGGCCTGTAGTAGAGAAGAAATTAATATCTAAAACCTACTCCCCACAATTCAGAATTAGAGAAACCGAGAGGGAAGAACTAGTGTGACCTCCCAAGGTCTTGTGGCGGGGAAAGTGAATGAGACCCTAGAGGCAAAGACCTGGATGAAAGGGAGAATTGGGCCAGTCTTCGACAGGTAACATGGTGGATGTTTGCATGTACCCTGCAGCTGAGGCTGGAAGCCCCTCTGGCCCCAGCCACCCTGGTGCCGTGCGCTTGTTTCGGGAAGGATCACTGAACCCGGCAACATGGTCCTCCAAGCTAGAGCCTGGGGAGCCAAAGTGTGAATGTGGAGACCATTAACAAGCTCAGCCCTGAGTCATGGGATTGTTGTGCTTCAAAGAACTCCGGAGGGCTGTGTTGAACTAACAGGGACTTCAGTAGGACAGTGGACATGGATGTCCTGGACTCTTTGCAATAGTGAAGTAGGTGGTAGTGACAGAAGCGACAGTAACTGAAACTGGAGGATCGGCTGTGGACTGGTTTGATTCTGTTTTCTGCCCCTCTTTGGAGTGAATAACCTCCTGGTATTCTTGACCAGTAGAAGTGGGGGAGGGTAGAGAAGAGCCCTCAAAATCAAAATACGACTTCCTGCTAGTACGGCATCAGAAATCCAAGCAACACTAAGAAATGTATGTTTGCATCCCACACTGTGCAGTTACATATGGGATCCTTTCCTTAGGCTATATTGCCAGAAAAGGGATTATTGATTCAAAGGGCATGAATATGTTATGACTCTAGGCCAAAACTACAATTTTTTTCAACAGATGCATTAATTTCTACTATCTATTTCTCCACACCCTCTCTGGCAATGAATAATTAACTTGTGTTTTGGTGGGGGTTTTTTTTTTTTTGGTCAATACCAAAAATTTGAGAGAAGAGTGACCAGTGTAAAAAGTGTCAACCCACAGAGGGGTCCACCCTCAGGGCAATGGTGAAGTCACCTCCTCATGTCGCGAGTTCTGAACCAAGCATTCCCAGGCTCCTGCCCAAATCCCCCGTCCACTCTCTTGGGGGCTTCCCTTCTGCACTGGCCCCTCAGACACTCATGTTCCCCTCCTCCCATGCTCATTAAAACTCATAGGAGCAGACATGACATCTGTCACTCACCTCTCCATGGGACTTTAAATCAAAATATCTCCTCTCTCAAGCACATGCCTGCATCTGAACTAGGATGTAGGAATGAAAAGCTTTGTTCTTTGTTAAAGACACTTTGAGATTATGTGTCCTGGACTGAGAATCCACTTAACGCTGGACCTCTGCTTTGAGGAGCAAAGGACCTTCATAGTCAGGATGTGATCTAAGGAACATCAAATGCCCATAACTGCAAAACTGAGACCTAGAAGGAGTTGGCAGTGGGAGGGTAAACCCACCAGACAAATGAGATGGTGGGAACCCAACTCGAGACCAGAAAGTAAAAGTGAAAGGCCCAGAAGTTGGAAACATGCTGCGCTGATGTCAGCATGTCGCCCAGAGCCACTCCAAGGTGAGCATAACTCATTATAAATAAAACCCTGAAAGCTGTTTTTTTCTGCCAATAAGTAAAGTGTAATTTAATAAAAGTCAATCATTTTTTTATAACATACGTGTGGAGCATGAATGGTTTTGGTCTTTTATAGTCATGATACGGAAGTTTTTTGTTCTGCTCATAGTTGTATCATTGCATGAGCCTGGGCAAGCCTTACAGTTTTGCTGGCCTTGACTTTTACACATGAGCTACAGACAATTGTGCCTTGACTAGTGGTCTGGGAGGCTGGTGAAGATGAGGGGGATGAATCTGATGTTTAAGGTAAAGGTCAGATGTGGTGCTCAGTGGTTGATTCCAAGCATTACCTATGGTCAGGGTCTAATCTTGAGTAGTCCAAGATAAAATAACACATAGAACTGAATGCCTTGAGCTTATTGTCTAGTGACATGGATGGACAACAAATAGCTTGCAGCCCAGATCTGTAAGAAACTAATTGGAATACAACATAAACTCCATAGAGAGTAAAAGACAAAAGGAACTTCAAAATAAGAGGGAGGAAATAAATGATTTTGATTTGGACGTGTGCCCACAATGCATCTGGAGAAAAAAAATCAACAAAACATAGATATCAAGGAAAAACCTAGAGGGATGAACTTTAATTACTCTGAAAGATACACGGACAGGAAATTGGATAGGAGCTTACAATGTTGTTTTGGGGTGCGTGGATGGCCTTTTGTGCCTGCGAAGGAAGTGAGGGTTTATGTCTGCATAATCAGATGCAACTCTGTGTAAAATCAGGCTAAAAGTTGTCATAAGCCATCCCACAGTTGAAGGGGTTCTTTATACTGCAGGTTAGTCCGCAATCCTTGGAGAGATATGGGTGTAGAGAATAGGGGTCAGGTTTACGGTCAGACATCTTCATGGGATCTTTGCCTCTTACTAGCTTTGGGACGTTGTGTTTTAACTTGTCTGACCCATGGATTTAGCATAAAAAAAAAAAAGTAGAGAAAAATATCTCTGGTTCAAGGTTGTTGGAAAGACTGCAGAGAAAGTATCATGTTTTTTGGACTATAAGACTCACTTCCCCAAAGAAAAATTTGGGAGGAAAATGGGGGTGTGTCTTATAGTCCGAATGTAGCTTACCTCACTCACTACAGGATTTCTGCTTTAAAGGATGTTATTAAATATTTTACCGCATTTTTTGCTTTAATTTTTTTTCCTATTTTCCTCTAAAACCTAGATGTGCCTTATGGTCTGAAAAATATGATATGTCAAGTTCCTGGCATGTGGGAAATATCAAATAAATGTCAGTCAGTGGCAGCAGCAGGAGTAGAAATGAAAGTTGATTCCTGAGTTATCAACTCCACCTATTCCAGAGTTCTTCTCTTCCCCAGGTGTCCCACTCTCCTGGTCCCTGCACTGTGCTCCTCACCCACAGCCAATAGAAGCTCTGGATTGTTAAATAAGAGCGGCTTGGGAAGGCGATGGGGAATGGGGTGTGGGAAGAACCCAGCTGCTCAGAAAGTTAAGTTGAAACTGAGCTTATGGTGGATGTGGTCGCTAGCTGGCCTACTTGCCAGCTAACACCACCAACTACAAACTCACCTAGAGGGTTTCTTAAATGGACTTGATAGAATCAAAATCTGGGATATTTCCCTTTTAAAACAATCCATTTTCCATTGGCAAAGTACTACACTTCTTTGGTGTCTTCCTTCTACAAATTATGATGGGATGTATTTTAAATACATGCTTTGCCAATTATTATCTAAATGTAGTTTTACATAATCATTTTAATCACATGCTTTGCCATTTTATGGATTTGTTCATAGGATCATTTTAACCATATGCTTTACTGCATGCTTATTATGAGGACTTTAAGAAAATCTGTCAGAGATAGGGGCCCCAGCAGCCCACCACCCACTGGTACCACCAAAGCCTTCCCATTCCAGAGCAGTAGTTCCTAGGAAAGCAGGAACCCATGAGACAAGATCCTTGAAACATGTGCCAAAGGTAACAAGGGGATCGCTCTCTGTGTTGCATTCTCAGCAACAGAAGTGGCGGTGGGGTTGTCCAGGACCCTCAGAGGCCGTGGGCAGTGGAGGAGGGGAGTGCCAAGGAGCTGGAGGGAAGTGTGGTGGGAAGATCTTGCCTCCCTGACTTGCCCTACCTGCTAGCCAGATTCTCTGAACCTGGGTTTGTATGTTGTTGATATTCTGTAGATGAGTCAAGGTTTCTCGTCCACAACAAGATTTCTCATCCTCACCCAAAATTGTGGCCCTGCTTGCCCTCTACCTGAAACCAAGGGTCCTGATTTAATGTATAATTTTGATTTAATATAAAGCCCCAGCATACTATTCAGTCTCTTCACAGAATGTAAGACTTAGCACTTTATCTTACTAGTCTATAACCCCCTACAGTAGCCAGAAACAATGGTCATGTCCCCCAAGGGGACAAGGTATGGGTTTCTGGTAAGCTAAAGGTAATATCTTGACCTAGTTAAGTTTCAGGTCCTGAGCCCTAAGGTGGAAAAAACCCAACCCCTCTCCCGGCTACTTTTCCATGACACCAGTTGGACAGATGCCAGAGCAGACCTCAGGGTGGTCCGTAAGACCTGAAGAAATGGTTTATCTCACCTCTGACCTAACGGCTCCCAGCACAACTCCAACCTCTAACCCACTGTGTCTTGTGATTTTGCCCTTTATTATCTGTAACCTCCATGTCATCCAGGAGTTGAGGGTTTTGAACATTAGTTTCCCATTCTCCTGGGTGTCTCCATTCACAGTAAAATAGCCAGTCTCTCTCTGCTGCAATTCTCAGTGTCTGGTGTTGGCTCTGCTAGCGCCAGGTAACCAAACTCTTTCTGTTCTATGACATCCTCTCTCACTTCATTGGTTTTAGATGGGTGTAGTGTTGCGTTCGGGTGAGAGAGCTTTTCAGAGAAGGATAATCAAAAATAAAGCCTCCGAGTACACAGAGAAAGAGAATGGCCCAGAGCAGTAGACTAATATTTGAATTATGACAAAGAGAAATTGGGGAGGTAGGGAGGAAATGGAGTTCTGAATTTTAAAGTTAGACTGACTTCTCAAGAGATGGCAAATAAAAATGAAACTGGAATAGAGAACATAAAGAAATTCATGAGTGGCCGCTATTTTAGCAAAGTTGAAGAAAAAGCATTGAACTTCTAAAGAAAATAATGTTCAGAGATAAACATGGGGCTCATTCAGGATGTGGATGAAATTATGAGCAGAGAAATTCATGCAAAGAGAGAATAGATGGTATTTGAAAAAGAAGTGGGATTTAACTGGGACATAATCAACAGAAGAAAAAAGCAAACAAAATGTAACCAGAGACATTGAAGTTAAGAACAATCTAACAATAGCCGGGGGTAGGGGGGTGGGGAGGGTACAGGGAGGAGAGGGGATTACAGGAACTACTATAAAGGGCACAAGGACAAAATCAAGGGGGAGGGTGAAGATGGGGGAGGGAGGGGGGTTCGGCTGGGGTAGGGTGGAGGGATGGGGAGAAAAGGCATACAACTGTAATTGAATAACAATAAAAAATTTTTAAAAAGAAGTGGGATTCAAACAAAGGCTCATACATATTGGTAAAACAAAAACATTTTAATGATCTCCTTTTCCTGTGCTCTGTTTCAGAATTCACCCCAAAGCCATTTGCTTTGTGGTTATTCAGATTTTGTTTCTCTTCTTATTACCTCCTACTGTCAATTCCTGATTCCCAGAGTTTGGGCAGAATAAGGGAGGGGAAGGGAAATTAAATCACTGTATTTTACCCTTTGTTGGCCTTTTGCGAAGAGATGTGAAGGGTGAAGAGGTGTTTTTGGCTCAAATGCAGTTTGCAGAGTGTGTGGGTATTGTTTGTTTGGTTTTGTATGTAGCTACCATACTCATATTATCCCAATTTACCACATCCAGTTCTGTTGGGGCAGGACAGAGAAAGACTCAACAAATATTTATTAAATGGTTTGACTCTGCTTTGCTCCTTCCCTTAAATGCTCTTCAGCAGAGGCTCAGCAACTTCCCAGCACAAAATCCAGGCAAAAGTCCACTTAATCTCATCCTCAATAATATGCTAATCTTCAGCTGGATCCAAGGTGATCTGAAGTTTGTACCAACAAAAGATTTTATAACATATTCTTTAGTGTCAGCAATAACATAAGTCAGAGGAATTCTAAACTACTTAGGAGGTTAAGCTGCTTTCAGATATTCTAACAGTAAATATTTGCTTACCAACAAGAAACATGCAAACACAAAAGGCATTTCTCAATTCATCAAAGCAAAGCAGCAAAGACCTTAACCCGGGAGTGCGGAGGACACTTGCTTAGCCACTAGTTTACGTCCTTACATAACCGCATTAGTTATAACAACGCACCCTTTGCATAATTTTCAGTATCTCAGGTCATTCACTAACCTGGTCTGCCCCTCAATCACTTAAGTCTGAGATTTTATTATGATTTATAAAACTGTCTAACAAGGCAGGAAGGTATGTTCACCTAACGCTGGCTGTTTCTCTCCTTGTTTAATCTAGAAAGGAGGAAAAAGGAGGGACTGCTAAGTAGGTGCTGATGTTCAGTCTAGGACATGATAAAGCAGTTAAGTTCCATTTTCATCCATTGGCCATTTGTCCCCCCTACTCTCTTCTCAAGCCACTTTTGACTTCTTCACACATTCTCACCTGGCGCTCCCTGACCCTAAGTCCTAAAAGAACCCCAGTTCCCTTCTAGAATCCCCTTTCCTTTTTTTTTTTTTTTGAAAAAAAAGTTCCTGAATCTAGTTCTTCTTTTAGATGTTTAAATTGACTTGATTTGTAGCTGAAATCAAACTTGGCCAGCTGAGGTGGTTTTAATGAATATTAATTCTTATTTTGACCACCAAATCATGTACAATGCTCCCGTGTATATAACCTCTGAGTGCACGCACAAGTGAGCCAGTTAAATAGTGCCAAAAGCTGTAGAGACACTATCTCCACGGCTCCTCCCAATGCATCTCTATGCATCTGTTTAGTCTGCAGCAGGAACAGCCGCCCTGCTTCAGTCCGGGTGGGAATGCTGAGATATTGTACAAACTACATGCAGTTTTCCAAACTTCAGGAAATTTGAACTGAAACATTGACTGAAAGAGCCTATAGTACATTAACATGTTAAGCTATTGTTTAAAGCCTCTTCACATGTGGTGAGCTCATATTCAAAATGTTTTGACTCAACGTGCATAAGGGCTTGGCAAGGGCTTGTGGGAGGAGCACCTTGTCCCAGGGACCAGGAGAAAGAAAACAAGGCCGGCTCAGCACATTCTCTCAGAGCACGCAGGCCTTCGCGGGCCAGGGTTTCTCTTATTAAAAATACACACCAAATACAGGCTGTCTCCTCTCAGTTCAGCACTAAGCCCTGGCTGGTGTGGCTCAGTGGATTGAGCGGCAGCCTGCACATCAATTCAGCACTAATTTCTAGGTTACAATCAATCAACAGTCACTTTTTCCATGGCTTCCTACTCCAGGGTGTCCCAATAAAGTATATGCTTAATTCATTAATATATGTTTTCAAGAGTAGAGCACTTAGACAGTAACCAGTACCTATTTGGGTTACTTTAATGTCACAAATGTTTAAAACAGCCACTATTTCAGAGCTGACCACAGGCAAGATACATACTGCTCTAATAAGGGCACTTAACATGTGAAGGGGATACACATTGTCCTAGGATACGCCATTCTGAGGGAGTTTGTAAAGGCTGTGGAGCTCCGGGGCCCTGGGGTGCTAGCACGAAGGCTGCCAGTCCTCGTGTTCACTGGCATTCATGCCCTGCAACCTGGGGCCAGCGGAGATTTACTCTCAGATTTCAACGCTTCCCCAAAAATCCCGTGGAAGGGACTATCAACACAGTTCATGCATCAAGTGTCTTTTTCGCCCTGAAAAAGACAGTCATTCTATCTCATAGACTGAACTGGTGGTTGCCTGAGCAGGGTGGGGATTTAGAGAACTGGGTGAAAGTGGTTAAGGGATTGAGAAGTGGAGATTGGTAGTTACAGAATAGTCATGGGGATGTAAAGTACAACATAAAGAATACAGTCAATAATGTTGTAATAACTATGTATGGTGCCAGGTGGGTACTAGAAATCCCAGGGGAACACTTTGTAAAGTATATGATTGTCTAACCACTAAGCTGTACACCTGAAGCCAATACAAAATAAAATTGAAAGAAAAAATAGCCACAATACCATTATTATACCTGAAAGTTAATAAAAATAAATTAAATTAAAGACAGTCGTTCTATTCCTGTGTTCCAGCTGAACCTCTAGGAAATCCAGGTCAAAGAACCAGTTGTGGCTGCAATGAATGGGCCTCACAGAATGCCATGCTGAAAGATGTAGATTTCATTTTACATTAATGGAGCACCCAGTAAAGTTTTAAAAGTTTATTTGAAGATATTAATCCAGCAAGAGTGAGGAAGTTGGACTGAAGGAAGTAGGCACTGTGGAGAGATGTAGGGAGCAGATCAAAGGGCTGGGCATGAACAATGTTGGTAAGAATCAGAAGGGAGAGAAGAAAAGAAGGGACACTTATAAGAATTGCCAAGCCCCCATAACTAAATAGATACAGGGGACAAAGAAGAGAGGGAGGTGGGATACAGAGATGGCATCAAGGTTTCTACCCAGAGAGCTGGGAATATAGTGGGCCCTTGACAGAAATAGCACACCATCAAGACACTTTAAGTCAGAGAATCTTAGAGCTGGAATTGATCTTAAAGAAGACATGAAGCCAAAGGTTTTTACTACTACCTCTTTGTATTTCAGAGGCAAAACTGAGGCCCAGAGAGGAGTCATGGAAGGTCCCACAGCTGGTTGGCATGAGGCAGACACAAGTACCCTGTCTTTGGACTCCTGATTCTTCCTGATTCAACTATTCAATTGTCCTATCCAAAAGCTAGACATCTTTTGCAAGTGATAGAAAACCCAACCCAATTTGACTTGAACAAGTAAAGGAATTTACTGACTCACATAACTGTAAAGTTCAGAAGCTTCAGGTGAGGTTTGGCCCAGCAGCTCAGCAAAGTCACTATCTGGTTTCTTTTTGTCTAGTCTTTGCCTAACACCCTTGGTGGTTCCAAGATGGGTGTACACAGCTCCCTGGGCTATATGCTTACAAATTCACATCTCACATGAAGGAGAAAATTATGGAATTTCTCAAACTATGGAATTCCTAGCAAAATTTTTGAGATGCTCTCTTATTGCATCCGCTTAGTCACGTGTCTACTCAGAACCAATCACAATGAACGGGGAGTCAAATACGCTGCTCTGAGTCATATGCTTTACCCCTGGAATCAGATTCCATAGAGCCAAATGGATCTCCAAACTGGAATGAGGGCTAATAGCAAGAAAATAATAGAAGCTGTGGGGTAAACCAAATATGTCTATTACACGTTGTTTAGCTAAATCCTTTTCTCCTTTTTTTCCATATGAAGCTGATGGCTTTTATGTCAAATACAACGACTAAGTGATTTGCCCAAAAGTTTCAAAAACATATTATGCAGAAATAAGAATTGCTGTATTCATCATAGTGCTGTAAAAAGGGAGCAAGGGTTGAACAAAAATGTTTGAAAGGGAAAGAGAAGTAATTAGAGTCTATAGGTTCAAATTCAAGGCCAATTCAACCAAGTCTTTGCCCTTGAAATATGTTTTAGGCAGCATTCTCTAAAGCTAGGTGAAGTCTGAGGCTGCTGGGTGCTGGGTCTTTCCCCTCACCTCAGCTGTGGGCTTTGTGGTTGGCAGCCCTGTAATATGAGACCTCTAGTCACTCTGGCATCAATGAGTGATGTGAGAATGTTGGGTATACCTTCCCTAATTACTTAAAAATGACTCCAAACTACTCAGTTTTGACTTTTTCCCTACACCATTGCATAAGGAGGTCTTTAGCAAGTATTGGTTCATGCTTCTGAGAAACATTTGACCACAAGTGTCTTAGATTCAAAACACATTACTTTGTGGGAAGAAACGTACCACTCGGCATATACACCCATCCTAATTTTGAATGGACTTAATTTCTGAATTCTAGACACTGTCTCACTCTTAAAAACAGTAAGAGCCTCATTAAAACTCAAGTGGCTGAGCCCATAAACAGGGACTAATGAAGTTCCCAAGAGAAAGGTCTCCAGACAGTATTTCTAAACTTTGAGCTTTCTGGCAGATGATCTCACGGCAGGGGTAATTTTCAAAATATTTGACACTGACCAATCATGGCAGCAGCCAACCAACTTAACGTGCACTGATTCTTTCCCGCTCCCTTTCCTTACCAGCTAAGTAGCCACCCTGCCCTGTGGGCTGAGGACGTCCAAGCAGGGAAATCAACACACAACTGTGCTGGAGCAAGAAAAGGCTGCTCTGAATGGTGAGAAGAGGAGGAGGCACTGCTGAGAAGAAGAAAGGAAAGAAGTAGAAAAAGAAGAACCGAGAGGTGGGAGGAGATGGGCAAGGAGCAGAAGCAGGTGAGGAAGGGAGGAAAATGAACAGAGCAGAAAGAATGACGACACAGAAGAAAAGACCAGGGAACAGACTCACAGACGCACAGACCCAGAGGGCAGGCGGGTTGGGGGAAAGGTGAAGAAGGTGGAGGGATTAAGAAGCACAAGTGCATAGTCACAGCATAGTGACTATGTGTAAAGTACGGCAGAGGGCATGCAGTCAGTGATATTATAATAATTGTGCATGCTGTCAGATGGGTACTAGAATACCAAGGGAGCACTTAATAAAGTGCATGATTGTCTAACCACTATGCTGAGCACCTGACACTAAGACTAATAATATTGAATACAAACTGTAATAGAAAAAAAATTACACTTAAAATAATTTAAAAAACAAACAAACCAAGAACAACCAAGAAGAGTGGAAGAGACTGGTGAAAGGGGGGACTGGAAATCCAGACAAGTAGGGGAGGAAAAGGAATAGTGATGAAAGGTGAGAAAAACAAGGCAGGAAAGGAGAGGTGTCACAGAGCAGTAAGAAAAACAGCCATGTTGTGAGTGATTATTGTCTCTTACCACCATGCGATATAGGGGTCAGCAAGCTTTTCTGTGAAAGGCCGGATAAAAAGTAGTTAAGCTATGTGGGTGGCACAGCTTTTGTTCAACCACTCAACACCAGTAGCATGAAAGCAGTCATAGACAATAAGTAAAGAAGTGAGTGTAGCTGGGTTCCAATAAAACTTTACAGACATAGGTACTGGGCCGGATTTGGCTGTGGCTCATAGTTTGCTGACTCCCAGTAGAGTGGAAACCCCCGCAGACAGGGGTGTGAATGACAGTGGTTGTACCCCCAACAGTGCCTAGCATAGACCTAGGCACAGATTGCTAGAAAATATTAGAATGACCTGGAAGAGCTATTTTACAGGTCCAAAAATTGTCAACGTAACAGCAATTTTCAGCAATTTTATAGCTTTTAACTTACAAAATGATAATTTTCTGTGGTTCAACCTACCTGCTACTTGACTGACCATCTGCTCCCCAGTGGAGAGGCCATGGACCAGGGAAGGAGGGAATTGTCTGTTCCCGGTAGAGGAGTTAATGGACAGGTGTGTGTTCTCAGGGCTGTCTAGCCCAGCAAGGGCAAAGGCAGGTACTTAGGATGGTCTTTTCATTGATAGTCATCTGAAACCCAAATATCACATTGCCTGTTTTCTAGAAAGAGAGGACTCCCTTGGGTTCTCTCCCAAATGGGTACTACAATAATGTACTTGGGAGAGAACCACCAAGTGGCTGATTGAGAGCTACATTCAGTACCGACTGTTGAAGCTTTCAGCTTGGGAGAGAGTTCCGGTGCAGGTGATAGCTCCCCAGAGTTCACATCTTGGGCCAAGGATTGCCCCAGATGCCAGAATCCAAACAAATTTTCTGTCTCTTAATACATACTGTCCCCTATTTCTTCATCTTTGGTTCCCAGAATGCCCCCATCTTCCCTGAAGAACGAGGTTCCTCTCCAACCACTATTAATTTCTCCAGGGAGCCTGTGGTGCTTGGACATAGCTGCAGCGACAGGAGGTAACAAGATTTAGCCAAGTGGAGCTCTCCAGGACTTAGGGCACCCACAGTGCCCAAGCCCAGTGTCACAGAAGTAGGGGCTTGCTCTGGCCTCAGGCTCCAACTTCTGACAGTGACCTTATAGCCTCTTGTTTTGTGGTTGGAAAGAGCATTTTGCAGCCTCCGACATGGCAAAGGGTTTCTGTTTGGGGGAGCCAGAGCCCCTATTCCATGGCCTCGGAGGCAGCATGCAGGGCCTGGGAGGATGATTTTATTCTCATCTGGTACCTGACACCACGGCCATCCTTCCGAGTTTGGTTTGGCTCCTGACTTCCACCATTCTCTGGGCACCGGTGGTTTTTGAAGTCTTTCTCATGTCATTTCCCAGGGTGGCACACGTTGCCTTGTGAATTAACAGAGAGAAGAAATGATCTCGAGGAACACTGTCACACTGTCTTGATGCCTCATGAAGAGCAAGACAGCCACATGATTCCCCATAAGTAAAACCTGAATGGTGTCAAACGTTCAGAAAAGGAAACGCTAGCATGGGTCCAGCCCGATCTACTGCTTTGTGTTCCAAGGTGGACACACAGCTCTTGCAGGAGGGGAATCCCAACCTGTTACTCTCCATGTGAACCAGGGACAGAGACCCTTCTGTGGGTATTATGCCTTTGCAGGAAAGAAGTTCAGTTCATTATAGGGATAAATGTGTGTGCATGGCTGTGTGAACATGTGCGTATTTGCTTTAAAGATTTTCTAGTAACTGGTGACAACAGCAACTGTAAGCCACTGTAAGCACTCAGTGCCTCCCCATCTTGAAATGGCCTGATTGCTCCCCAGAGCAGCAGCTGAGAGTTTCCATAAGATTATCCCTGTCCTCACGGGCCTGGCCTCCCCAGTTTCTGAAATCTGCCCTTTTCTCCCTGTCCTCGTGCTCTCAGCCTGTCTCCTCTGGTCCTGCAAAGTTACTTAACCAGCAGGAGCTAACCAGAGCCAAGGCACCCTCTTCCCAGGGCTCCCATCTTGCTATTCTCTTTGTGAATCGGGGTCCCTCTGTACTGCCACCACAGGGCTAAGGAGGGGAAAGAGCTCCAGATTTGTATCCCCTACCTCCTAATATTATGCCTAACACATGGCAGACGCTCAACAAATATCTGCCGAGTGGTCTTACTTTGATGATTCTTCCTAACTGTATTGCTTTACATTTCTCTCTCCATCCCCCTAGTTCGTCCTTACTGTCCCGTGCCCAGACCATTGTTGTAGGCTTCTAACTCATCTCCCTCCTGGTTTTTTCCCCGACACATGCATATTAAGCTCCTCTATCAAGTTAAGCTTATTAACATTTTCCCTAGATATATCTCTTGCCTTTTCAAAAACATTTTATGGCTTCGCTGTGCTTACAGAATAAAACCCCAAATCCTTCCATCTTCCCTAAAACCCTCCATGACCTGATTCTAATCTCCTTTGCCAGTCTTAGCATTGTGGTGGTCTACACTGACCATCCACTTCTGGCAAACTGATCTTCCTACTGTCCCCAAACTTGGCTTCCACTTTTCCTTATGCACATCTCTCCCTAGGACTCAGACAGAGCCATTAAGTCCTGACTCAGAAGAAATCTGACGCAAACCTGTTCGTGTTCTGCATTGTTCGGCCCACCCCTTAGAAGTCATCTTTACTCCAAAACGCCTCCCTCCTCTTGCCTTTGCGTGATCACAGCTCCTTTGGATTCTATTAACCAACCATTTCAATACAAGGTTTATTTTTCAGTTTGAAACTTTAAAGCTTGAAACCCAGGGAACAAAAAAATTACCCAGTGTCAAACTGAGTGTTGCTGTATAGTCATCGAGTTGAAATACAAATGGATGTGAACCTTCTGTCTACATACTTCTTTGTGGAATTCTCCATGAATCAAATAACCGAAAGCCCTTACAGGAAAAAAGATGATCAGTATCAGTCTATTCTCCTACTGCAACGTGCCTGACAGTGCTCAGCTCCTGTCATCTACAAAGCATCTCCTCACGGGTAGAGAAGGGAGAGGCCCCTCCTCCCTGTCCCTGTGATACCCAGTGCTCGCTCACATCCTTGCATTTAGCACAGAATATTGAATGGGGCTCTTCTCTTCCAGGACAGAAACTAAGGTTTAGTCACCACATGTGCTTCCTGCTAGAAACACACGGCCTTGAGTAATGGCGCCCTGCCTACTCAGGTCATTTGAATACCCCTAGTGCCTAGCAAGGAACTGGCCTGCGTCAGGCTGCTCAGAAATGTGAGAACCCAACACCCACCACTGTGCTGTGCTGGGGCCATTTGGGCCTGGCTGTCAGCCAGGGAGACAGTTTTCAATTGGAGTTTTTACCCTTGGGGAGTCTCCCCTTAAATCATGTCCAAAGGGTAGATGGCCACGTGGTCAGATGTTCTGCCCAGTAAGGCAAGGAGCCAACGGAGCAGTGCCCAGCCCTGCCAAGGCCCGGCCTGCCCTGCCCTCCAGGGGAATTGTGGTGAGGGAAGAAGTCACAGCCCAGGCTGAGATTTCTCCCTTTTCTCACATCAGGGCTTCTTGAACTCATGGAAAGCAGAGTGATTTTTTCCAACCCTACAAGAGAGTACATTTCACTGTGTTGGCTGGATGAACATTCGTGCCTTCCCTTTACCCATCCTGTCAGCCCGTGGGGACAGGGCACGAAGTAGTAGGATGCACTTGAGACCACAAAGCATTTTTCTGTACATGTTTCACAAAAGACAAATTCACTAGATTGTGCAGGATGATTGTTCTATCTGTAGATGGAACAGGAAACTAAAGTGCATAAAAAATATTCCTTATTCATTTTAACATATCGAATAGAATAACTAACTTCATGTTACTATGAGTTTAATGCTTTTCATATGGTCTTCTTGGTGTTGCTCCAGTGGTTCCCAGGTTGGAGCAAGGTCATTGCGATTTGAGTGAGCTGCATGAACAGCCTCTGCAGGCTGCACTGGGCTCTCTCCTACAAGCAAGTCTATTAGAAATGCATCAAACCTCAGAACATGCTTTTAGGCAAAACTTTCCATGACTTTAAGCTTGTTATGTTAATACTGACCTTTCACAAAACAATATTTTCCTAAAACAAATTAGCTCGCCATTTTCTTGCAGCTTGGAGCTGAGATAGTAGTGCCTTTTATCATGGAGAAGAAATTCTCTTTGCCAAAATAGTATTTTGGAGCCCTGGCTGGTGTGGCTCAGTTGATTGGAGCATCATCCCGTAACCAAAATGTTGTGGGTTTATTCCCAGTCCAGGTGCGGGCTCGTACAATCCCCAGTGCAGGCACGTGCAGGGGCAACCAATCAATGCTAGTCTCTCACATCAATGTTTCTCTTTCTCTCCCTTCTTCTCTCTAAAAGCAATGGGGGGAAAATGTCCTCTGGTGAGGATGAAAAAAATAAATTTTAAAAGAAGTATTTGGAGATGACAGGGATAAGATTGAAATTTGTCCAAAAGCTTTATAAAGAGGCTGAGTATCACCCCGGCCAGTGTGGCTTGGGTGGTTGGAGAGTCATCCCAAAAATGAAAAGGGCAGGGGTTTGATTCCTGATCAGAGCATATACCTAGGTTGCTGGTTCAATCCCCAGTTGGGGTGCATATGGGAGGCAACTAATCAATGTTTTTTTCTTTCTTTCTTCCTTCCTCTCTGTCTAAAATTAGTACATTTTTTTTGGAAGGAAAAAAAAAGAGGCTGAGTGTGAAAAACTGAAGGTCATTAAGCCAAATATTCTACATTTTATTAAGAAGATTCTCAAATCTAGTTTTGTAACCTCCAGGTTGGAGTCAGTGATTTCAAAGGGTTTCATAATTCTCCCAGACAGATAACTTTATTTCTTTATAATAAATGCTAAATGATATGTGCTGCATAGCAATTAGCAATTTTAACATGGGGAAGGGAAAGGACGTCACTGACTAAAATAATAATACAGTTTTAGTAGGAAAACAGTTGGCTACAAGTGCCTTCTTTACCATCAACAAGCAGGTTTAGGGGCTGGCCTTGTGAAGGCTGCAGCTCCAAGAAAAAAATCAACATTGTGGATTGGGGTTTTGTGTGTGTGTGTGTGTGTCATTATGTAAAGCAAATAACTTAAAACCCTTTGTAACCATGTGTTTATTCTGTCAAGTGCCTATAAAAAAATAATAATTGAAAGCCAAACCACTGATTAGGTTGTAAAACTGTGAAATTCTCTCAGTTGTCAGAGTAATTTACAATTAAACTGAGAACTATCTTACGGTCACTTTGGGACAGACGTTAACTGTGGCTTGTAACCCAGCGTGGGACCACTATGGAGAAAATGGAGACTTCCTGGAAGGTGCGTGCTTTCTCCCTGCCAGTTCTTCCTTCTAAGGTCAGCAGGTCAGTCACCTCTTTGCTGCCCTCCGTGGCCCCCTCGTAGCCAGGAAGTACGCATTCACTACAGAGTTCACTTCCACAC
This sequence comes from Desmodus rotundus, assembly GCF_022682495.2. Taxonomy (NCBI): domain Eukaryota; kingdom Metazoa; phylum Chordata; class Mammalia; order Chiroptera; family Phyllostomidae; genus Desmodus; species Desmodus rotundus. The sequence continues at coordinate 144,865,518 of NC_071391.1, read as the reverse complement.
AGTAATTTACCATAACATACTTCATTTTATTTTCCGAAGGAAGTACTTCAACCTTGTATATTGGCACAAGCTAGCTATAAACATACCAAAGCGAAGGGTCTCATATAATCTAACCATTTATGGACATAGTACTTGGGAAAAAACTTTAAATTTCCTCTCCCATAAATTAAGGAAGTTGCCTCTGTAAGAGCTCTTGTTGAATTATAGCTGACAATAATCTGAACAGCACAGTCACGCTACTGAACTCTTTCCAGATCCAGCTCCATAACTCACGCTCTCCCACATGTTCTCTGTTCTTGACCTCAGAAGACTTTTCTTAATAAAGGTCACTTGTGGTATCCTAATTGGGGATGTCAGAGGGGAAAAGTTGAGCGGCTATTTCAGGACTGACAACACAGTAGAAAACAAATGCTGGACTTAAAGGCTCCAAGTTTAGGATTGGGTGCAGCTCCCACCAGATACCACTGCACAGGTGTTACCCTGGGAAAGTCGCTTGCTCTCTTTGAACCTCAGTTCTCTCATCTGCCAATTGTTCAGAGTGTTCATTTATTTAAAATCATTTTTACTATCTTCTAAAGTCTCCTTTAGGTATTATGATGAAAAGATGAATGGATGGATAGATAGGTACATATGTAAGTAGGTAGGCAGGTAAGTAGGTAGGCAGGTAAGTAGGTAGATAGATAGACAGACAGACAGATAATCTGGACCAGGCAGACCTACTGTAGGAAGACTCTGGTCTTCAAAGAGAGTAAACCAAGTAACAGGTTTCCCTTTTCATAATAATGTCATGGCTGAGATGGCATTTCCTGTGTGGATGTGCTATATATCACAAAGATTTTGGTTGCATTTTCAGAATGTAAAAAGGTAGCTGAGAACTCTCAACCCTCACTTTTTCAAGCCACCCACTGTTTCCATGAGGAAATTATGAACATGGGAGACTCCAGAATGATGTAAACTTCTCATTGCCAAATGGACCTAGGGCCCTCGCCCTTGCCCTGCTGATCTGAACTGTCTGTATAAATGGGACTTCTGTTGCTCCAAAGGCTTGAACAGCCTAGACCAAAAGACACAGAGCATCCCACACTCTCACATGGGGCCTAAGGTCTCAACAACTAGAAAAAGTAAGGAAGGATGACCCCAAGGAAAGAATTCTCCCTGGGACTAAGAGTGTTAACCAGAGAAAGGTAGAGGGGAGGGGAGGAAGGAGGGAAGAAGGGTAGGAGGGAGGGAGGAAGGAGGAAAGAAGGAAGGTAGGAAGGAAGGAAGGGGAAAAAGGAGGAAGGAAGGAAAGTTGGCTCTTAGGGCATTTTTCTAGAGACTTCTTACTTACTCAAGGAAGAATTAACTTTCACCAAACATTGGTTGTACATTTTGAACTCCATCTCACAACCACCGTGTATTTGTACCATGGATCAACCCAACTGAAGTGAACTTACATTTTCAAATGTGTTACTTTGCAGAGCAAGGAATAAATCAGCAACGGACTCTCAGGAACAGACCATACTGCTACATCGCCAAGACTGATTATTTCAGCAGCAGCAATTAGGGTCTCTGACACTGCACATCCTTAATTTATGAGACATTTATTGGAGGGGCTTTCCCAAGCATTATTTTCATAAACAGATTAATAGAGGGGCTTTTTCTTGCATTTATTTAGAAAAATCTTGTCCTGATATGGAACATTCGAGCTTCACTGGTTACAAATAAGCTAAAGTCTTTCTTCTGAGCTGTGCCTTAGCCTTCAATCTCATCTCGTATGAAGAAGAAAGCATGCTTAATTTTGTTTGGTTTTCTTTCTAATATAGACAGTGCTTCAGATAAAAAAATCTGGACAGAATGCGAATGCTGAGCCTGTATTATGCTTTTAGGTATTGGCGATTTCCTGTGGACTCAGTGTGAGCCTCCTCCCCTTCACCCCCTTCATCCCCAGGCTGTTAGGATCCGAGCCATGTATTATTCTAACCTTGAGCGAGCAGCTCATAGCAAGCCCACTGACTTTAACAACCACTGAGTCATCGGAGTCAGACTTCCCAATCGCAAGTCTGAGGGACTTTCCCGGGTCCCTTGGGCTCAACACTGCCTCCTCCGAGAGCCCAGGAACCACTCAAGATGGCCAGTGGTCGGTGTCCTTCTTTACCCTTTCCAACCAACTATCTTCGGAAGAAAAACGTCTCTTTGAACGCATTCAATTTTTTCCGAGATAATTCTGTTTAGTAATGAATTTCTTGTTAGGCCAAATCCAACCCACTGAAATATCTGCCGAGCGTGTCCAGTTCTGCACAAAAGGTGTTTGAAAATAGCCAGTGGCTACTGCGAGGAAAGGACACGTGAGAGGACTCGCTGGGGGGTTTCCCATTGGAGGCCAGAGGTCCACCAGGGCCTCTCTGTACACAGATTCAGGCTGAGCTGTGCGTCACATTGTTCATGTAAAGAAAAAGCGACTGTTCTCCCAGAGTTCCCCTTCCCCGTTCCAAATGGCTGCGATCAACAGCCCCAAGACCCTAATTGCTGCAGCCTATTAGAAATAATGAGACTTCCATGGCAGAAGCCAAGGGTAAAAGCGACATCTCACAACACGAAAGGTTAATATCAACATATACCACCAGTGAGCGCAAAGGGCACCTCAACTCATTACTGCGGTTGACCCATGGGGAAAGTGTCACTCTGCAGAAAGGCTTTCTCAGGATGTGGCAGCAAAAGTTACAAACGATAAGGACTTGCCCATGGAATGTGCTCAACTAATGAGAGCTGAACACTGAAACATCCCGATGACCTCACAGATGGGGGATGCTGATTAAGGTGGCTACATGAGGCTCCTTTCTTGTCTGACAGCCCATTGAGGAGCTTTGGTGAGATGTGACTAACAGGCCGTGAAGGTGTCTCCATCTTCTCTGGCATGCCCATGCTTTGGGCAAAACAAACATGAAAAATACATCCAAACCGACGTGCATGTTAGTTTAGTTTTCAGAGACGTGTTTTGAGAAACGGGCACCGGTGTGGCCGTCAGCTGTGACTCCTTTATGGCAAAGGGGGTTTGTGACAACTTGCGTGACTAATCGCATGACTGCGCTGGTGGTGAGCCAGCGGCGAATTTAGGTCTCCAACACTTGACAAAACAACGCTACTGTTCTGTGGGTGAAATTCTATGGGGCTTCATGTGTAATTAAATGACAGTTTCACAAGAATTTACACTTCAGTCACTCGATTCTGATATGTAGCACAAAGGAAGGGTTTTCGCCACATCGGAATACATCCGTGAAACAATGGAGAAATGAAACCACATTTCTGTTTGTTTTGTCTGATGTTTTCTAGGACAGAGATGCCCACAGAAGAAACCCTAGAGTTCTCACGACTTTCATTTAGTGCCTGGGACTCCGCGAGGAGGTCACCATTGTGGATCCCCTGCCCCATCCTACCCCGCAGATGAGAACGAGAATGCCCCTCCTGCTGCTTGTCTTACTCCTTCTCCAGCAAAGCCAGAAGTGCCTGTTTACCACCTCACTTAAAATTATAAGAACCACTCATGTTTTGAAAGAAACAGTCATATCTTCTCATAAAAAGTGATTATCGCTGTGTTAAATAAGGCGTTCCAAGGGTTTTTATAATGAGGTTTAGAAAAAGGTTTTGTGAGCTTTTCTAACTAGTTGTACTTGTTACCCAGGTATTTATGACAATTTATCACAAAGCATTCATGGCTTAAACAATGAGCTTTCACTACGTCATAGAGTTTCTCTGGGTGACCTCATAATACAGTCAAAATGTCGACCTGAGCTGTGATATCGTGTGGAGGCTTGTCTGGGACTAGCAGGTTTACTTCTGTGGTGGCTCGCTCATATGCCTGGCAAGTTAGTGCTGCATCCAGGGGGCCTCAGCTTCTTGACACATCAGCCTTTCCATAGAGCCGCTTTAGTGGTCTTATGACATGGCATCTAGCTTCCCCCAGAGTGATAATCCAAGAGAAAGAAAGATGGAAGCCACCACTTTTTTGACCTACCCTCAGTCATGCATCATCAAATACACAATATTCTAGTGGTTGCACAGGTCAGCTTGTTTGATGTGTGGGGGGGACTAGCCATGGGTGTGATTACCAAGAGACAAGAATCTTTGGGAGCCATCTTGGAGACTGGGTACCATACCACTTTTTAAAATATTTAAAGTATATAAGACTGATTAAAAATATGAGAAATATGATTGTTGATCTAGTCAACCAGAATTCTACAAAGGAAACAAAAACAAAGAATACCACAGTAAAATTTCTGAAAAAAAACACCACTGCAGTCAACTAAAAATTTTTTCTTGTACTAATAGTTGCTCATGTATTGTGCCTATAAGGCTAAAGTTGAAGAGATTAATTAAGAGATTATTCAAGAGAGGTTGATCTTGGTAGATTTTTAAAACAAGTTTTATTTTAAATAATTTACTCTTCTTTGACCTCAAGAACAAGATTTTTGACCTAAAACATCTAGAAAATTGCAGCCTTCTTATTTCAGTGTGTATCAGTGGAGTGGGCTACAATCATTCACCAATGCCCCAGGCACAGAGGATTCAAGAGGAACAAGGTAGAGAAAATCTAAATCGACTAGTCCCAGAGTGCATTTTAGGGAGATACCCACCTCTTTTGGGAAATGGACTTGATAAACCTGTTTTAAAAAAGTGTCTTCCTGTGAGTTTGGATGTGGCCAAGGTTTATATATGTTCTCTATATTAGAACTAAATTGATTTATAAAATCTATCAATATTTTATCTCATTAAAAAACTCTTAATCACTTTATGAACCAGCTTAACGAATCAACTTTTCTTGTTTTTTTTATAGAATACATGGGAAACATGTTCACCTAGTTTGGAATTATCACAAAATTAATATTCCATACTTTAATTTATATTGAGTTCCTATTTTCTAAATAAGAACCACAACGTTCTTAGGCCTCATTTCTATCATTCTACTTCCATCATCAACACTAGAAGCTGATTTTCTTTTCTAGGGTTTTTTCATCAAGAAATGGAATCTTCATCACTTCTTAAGAGATACTGAAATGCACACTAATGAGTAGAAAACTGTACAGTAGATTTAAGAGGTAAATTCTAGGTAGTCAGCTGGGTTTACCAACAACTTTATATAACTCTAGGCTCAAATTCTTGGAAAATTGCTCTATGTTGTCTGTCTTCAGAATCTCCTGTGAAGAATCAAAGTCACAAATGTTGAATCCACACATGCCAAGGGAATCCTGCCTACTGTGTATCTCCTAACTAAAGACAATAAAAGTAAGAGCTGTTTATTTGCAAGTAAGAATTTAACCAATATTAAAGTTGTTCATTTAATGGACCTACATATATTATAAAGAGCAAAAACATAGGTTCAAACTGCCATCAGCATATATTAGTTTATCCGTTCATTGAAATATTTTAAATAAAGGTTATCCAATTAATGATGTAGTTATAATTGTAGCAATGTTCTAGCACAGTTAATGGAAATATGAAAGTCAAAACAAAGGCACATTTGGGTAAGGTAATAAGTTTAGAATTGGTCATTTAGGTTTGAGGTACTTGTGTAGGAAAAGGTGGAGATGTCCAACAAGAAGGTATCAGTATGGACCCAGGACCATCTCAGTTGATGGGCTAAGAACAGAGTTCATTATATGTTTGGAGGAACTTTAATAAAACTAAAATTAAAGTCGCCGGTAAATGTACAAAGAGACTAGGACACAGAAAGAATTTCAAAGAGCCAGAATCCAAGCCAAAATCTGTTAACTACCAAAGCTTATATTTTTTCATTCTTTGGAACAAAATCTAAGAAAGTTTATATGGTTTTGCTGGGTTTGGATCACTTTAAGGTTATAGGTCATGCACTTAACTTTAGTCTATTTTTCTTTTTTTACAAGGTAAACAAACCCACCCTATAACTGTTTCTTTTGTTGTGACTCTCTCTCATTAAAAAAAAAAAAAAAGATTATTTATGGCAAGAGGCTACCTGCTATAATAAACAGCTTTAAAATCTCAGTGGTTTAACATATTAAAATTTTATTTGTCTTACAAGAAGCACAAGGTGAGTGTCCCTGGTGAAGGAGCTCTCCTCTTCCCCAAGTGGTTACTTGAAGACCCAATCTGCTTCCACTCTTGCAATGTCCCCTCTTCAACATGGGGTGCCCAAAGTCACCATAAAGGGTGCTACAGTATAGGGAAGGTACATGGGATACTCAACCACCTTAGCCTGGAAGTGACAGTTACCCCAGCTCACTTTCTACCAACCAAGCTAGTCACACAGCCCCACCTGAATGCATAGTGACCAGGAAATGTCATTTCTAGCTGAGCAGCTACCTCCCGACAGGACTCTGCAGTGTGGAAAGGAAGCATGAATTATTGATGGTCACCTAGCTGTCTCTGCCACAGTTGGTTTGTTGCATTTTTCACTTGCTTTTACCTTAAAGAATAACTCACATCAATTAAATACAACAAAAAGATTATTGGGGCACCTCTTTTAAATAAAAACATTAATGGCGGCACTCTGAAGTTTTAGAGTGACTTCTCCATGCTTTAGCTCATTTGGGTCTCATAGCAATCCTGTGAGAATGGTATTATATAGACCCTAATATGGATATTCGTCACTATGCCAGTTCCAGCTCTATGTTTCCATATTGGACAATGCGTTATCATGCTTCATTTGTCAACACAGTTCCAAAGAGAGTAAATATTTACAAGCTAATAAAATTTTTGAACAATAGAAGACAATGGTAGAATATTATTTAAAATCTGAGTCTGTGATAAATTTGCAAGAAGAAAAAGAAAGAAAAGGAAGAGGAGGAAAAATTTTCCATCTTTTTACACTAACAGTTGAATAAAAATTATAAGACTCACAATGGTTTAACATTAATATCAAAATATTTTGCCTCCTACCCCAGCTTCTCTGATCTACATAAATGGAAAGATATAACATGTTTAGAGATTTGAAAACTCTATAGTATTAAAAATGGCAATGTGGCCCAAATTCTTCCCAATATCCAACACAAACTCAATCAAAATTCCCACAAGCATTTTTGTAGAAATTAACAAGCTAATTCTAAGATTTATGTGGAAATTCAAAGAATGTAGAATAGCCAAAACAATTTTTGAAAAGAACATGGTTGGTGGACTTATTCCACTTCATTGCAATACTTACTATAAAGCTTTAGTAATTCAGACACTTTAGTGTTGCTTAGGAATAGACATATAGATCAATGAAACAAAATAGAGTTAGGAAATAGACCAACTGATTTTTGACAAAGATGACAATTCAATTCAATGGGGAAGGGAAAGCCTTTTCAATAAATATTCAATCAACTAAGTATCTATATTTTAAAAAATAAACATCAGTCCTTACTATAGCACACAAAAATCAACTCAAAATGTATCCTATTGCATAATGTAAAACCTGACACTATGAAACTTCTAGAAAAAAATACAGGAAAAATATTTGAGACCTTAGGTCAAGCAAAGATTTCTTAGATATATACCAAAAGCACTATCCATAAAAGAAAAAAAACATTGATATTAAACTTTGTCAACATTTAAAACTTTTGCTCTTTGAAAAACACCAGTAAGAAAACAAAAATGATAAAAAATAATAAAAGATCGGTAGAAAATATTTACAACACATTTATTTAATAAAGGACTTGCATCTAAAATATAGAGAGAACTCTTAGAATTCAAAAGGATACGAGCAAACTCTTCATCAAAGAAGTGGTGTGAATGGCCAATAAATACACCCGGAGATGTCCAACATCATTAGTCATGGTCGTGACATAGGTATCACAATGCCACCTGAAACCACATGAGGTACTACTACACACTCATTAGATGGGCTAAAATTAAAAAGGCTGAACATACTAAGTGTTCACAATTATGTGGAGAAACTGGAATTTTTGTGCATTGATGATAGGAATATAAAATGGTACAGCACCACCAAAACAATTTGGAAGTTTCTTAAAAGTTGAATATGCACCAACCATACAACCCAGCCATTCCATTCCTAGACATTTAACCAAAAGAATAAAATATTTGTCCCTGCAAAGACTGCATATGAATGTTCTCAGGAGCTTTTCTGTGCTAGGCAAAAATTGGAAGCAATCCAAATGTCCATCAACAGGTGAATGGATCTATAAATTGTAATATATCAATACCGTGGAATACTGTTTATCAGTTGAAGAGAGGAACTATCAATATACACAGTGACATGACTGAATCTCAAAATCATTATGCTAAGTGAAAGAAATTAGGCAGAACAGGCAGACTCCTGGGCTCAAGTTCCAGTGCCATCTGGCTATGAAATTATGACCAAGGGACTTAATCTCTCCCTGCTTCAGTTTTCTCACCTGTTAACTTAGAATAATAATAATAACAATAACAATAATAATTGCTACTCCTTACTGAGTACCAGCATGTATAAAGGTCTTTACTTGCAATGTCTCATTTAACCCTTACAAATCCATGACATCTGAGATAATGCATGTTCAGTACTTACTGCAGCATTTAATAATTTGTAGTTATTACTGTTACTTACTTACTAATTTCTTCTTAATAATAAATAAATAAATGAATGAACGTTGAGACCCAACTATGTGTAAGGCCCTGTGGATAGATACAAAGAGGCATAAGACCAGAGCCCCTATCCTCCAGAACCTTACAATCTAGAATTGGAAACAAATATATACACAGATAATTTTATTAATAACACAGGATAACATTAAGAAGAGGTGCTCCGAGAGGGGATCATGGAAAACCTCCCAGAGAGAATGTCACCAGGAAAAGCTGCTGGGGAAAAGAACTCTGGACATTACAGCACAAAGAAAGAAAGCAGGAGCTTTGGGAACAACAGCAAAGGGCACAGTACCAGTGCAGCCCAGGTTGCGTGAAACCCTCTGTGAGCAGTGAGTGCTGGATCCTGGAAGGTCTTGAATACAAGGAGTTTGGGCCTCATTCTGAATACACTGGGGCACCCTTGGGTGTTTTTGAGCCAAGGAGTGGGTTTGTGTTGTGTTTTAACAGGGTGGCTATGGTAGGGATATGGCCAAAGGAGAGATGAGAGGTAGGAAACGCTACTGAGAAGCTTTTGTGATGAGCGAAGTGGAGCCTAAACAGAGGTGATAGCTCTAAGAACGAAACATGTGTAAGAATTAATTTTAAGGGAGCACCAAACTGATATAGTGACTCACTGAAGTGGCTTAGAGGAAGGAAGTAAAAGGGACTCCAAAGTGGCAAACCTGATTGACAGGAAAAATGGGAAGACCATTATGAGAAGTATATAAGTTGAGAATAAAAGAATATCTGAACATAGACACATCATGAGATTAAGTAATTCCATTCCTGGGCATGAACCCAAGAGAAATGCATATGTGCACCAAAAAAAACTTTACAAGAATGTTCAAAGCAGCATTATTTATGAGAGCTTGAGACTGGAAACCACCCAAATGTTCAGCAATAATAGTATGGATTTTAACAACATGGCACATTCACATAATGAAGTATTACACAGTAATAAGGATGAATAAACTACCTCTACATGCAATAACTAGCAATGATATAAATATGATGTTGAATGGGAAAAGTCAAAAAAACACTAATATGATTCCATTTACATGAAGTTCAAAAAGAGGAAAAACTAATCTATTGTGTTAATAATCAGGATAGTGGTTACTCTTGGGGTGAGGTGGGTAATGAGAGGGTACTGAGATGCTGAGAAATGTCCTGTTTCTCGATATAGGTGCTGGTTACAAGGGTGTGTTCCTTTTGTGAAAACTCCTGGAACTGTACACTTATTATATGGTACACTTCTCTGTACTTCTGTTACATACTAATTTTTTAAAAGTATCCTTGAAAAAACAGGCTTGGGGATCAGATAATGCAGTCAGAAACTAAAAATTATGATTCTCTGGTGGAAATACAGACGCTCAACAAGCAGAAAGTGGGGCCTGTGTTAGTAGCTGAGAGAATGTTACTGTTAATAAACATACGTGGGTCGTTCATGACAATAGTCGTAGATGATGACAAACGGACAGGAGGGGGACAGCTAGAGTCTTGGGGAGTGTTTACCCACAGGTGCTGGAAGGAGAAAAACAGGAAAAGCAAAGAGGTAGGAAGGACCGGGAAATGCATGCAGGCGTGCCGGTGCAGAAGAACGCTTCAGGAGCAGACGCCAGGGCCTGGGCTGCTCCAATCCGCGCCTCGGTGAAATGCCAAACGGCTGCAAAGATCAGTGAGCGCCACGCTGCTAAATCTAGAGATGCCAAGGGAATGTGTGTCTCTTTCTTTTTTGGCATAAACAAAACGGATCATTGGTATCTATTCAGATGCCAAAAACACATGCGGTGCCAGGTGGCGATGATTCAGACATGGAGATAAAGAAGGCCTTCTGCTTGTGGCTTGATCCTCTCGCTCGGAGGTTTGTTTGAAAATTTCAGTGTTCTAGATCTTCATCTCACCTGTGTTCAGCTGGTAATTTAAACACTAATCGCACCTGGCTTAAAGCTCCTGACATTTATGTAAGGTGCTGCCTTAGTCCGCTCAGGCTGCCATAACAAAAAGACCATAGACGGGGAGGCCTATGAACAACAGAAGTTTATTTCTCACAGATCTGGAGACTGGAGGTCCAAGACCCCGGTGCCAGTGTGGTTAGGTTTGGGTGAGAGCCCACTTCCTGGGTTGCAGACAGCGGTCTTCTTGCCACGCCACAGCGTCACGTGGTGGGAGGGACCAGAGAGCTCCCTGGGGTCCCTTTGACAAGATCGCTAAGCCTGTGTCAGTTTCTCGAGGACTGCGTTTATCAAAGAAATCCAGGATCAGTGCCTTGCTGCCGTCAGAACCTCGCCACAGCGTCGGGAGGGTTGAGACGTGCTGGTGGCTACAGGGAAAAAAAAATAAATGAATGAATCTTCCTAGTGACTCAGACTGACACAGGTGGGGGTCCTTGGCAGGAGCCGGCTCAGGACCACAGCTCAGTAGGCACCTGGTGCAGCCCTGCATGGGGCCTGAGGACTGCCACTGAAGGCCTTCTGAATGCCTCCCCAGAGGAAGTCCCAGCTGGATGCCAGAGCTGTTTTTTTAACCCTAACAAGATCTGTCATTAAACATTACTGAAGCCTGACCTTGCCTCCTTCCCTTCAGGCCTTGCTAGTGGAGGTCGAAGGTCACATCATCCTTCAACACGGCTTCTGGGCTTTTGTTTGCCAGGCTTCATAGCCATGATGGGCAAGCAGCCTCTTGGCCCTTGGATGACACACAAGAAACCAGCGAACCATGGACCTTAACGAAGGGGCCCCTCCAAGGCCAGCCGGCAACAACCACTTACGTATGATATTTACAGCTTTCTGTCCATGCAGATTAAACACAGGGAACCAAAACTGGAACTCCTTTGTCTGGTAAATTTATGTCATTCCTTGTTAAGACAAATGGAGAACAAACCTAGATTATGTTGAGAAACAACTTTTGCTTCTAAAGACAGTCTCGGGTGAGGGTGGGAGCATTTCTAGGGACCAGGACATCTTGTACAATATTAGTATCGTGATAGTGTTTTCTGATTAGTTCATAAACACTTCAGCTGTGTTGTTTTCCAGCAACAGAATATATTTTAGCCAAGAGCAGTATTTCTCACTTGCTCATTAGCGATTAGTGCTGTAAACAGACACCTTGTAACAGCATTCTTCAGCAAAGAGTCAACAGCGAAACAAGAAGATCTTGGCAGCGGGAGTTACCACTTCTGTTTGAAATACGGGCATTCTTCTAAGGGATACATCAGCCCACTGGGTGCTGAGGTCGAGAAAAATGTTTTGTCCACTGTCCCTTGAATCTTAGAACCACACGTCTGAGGGCAATGGATTTTGACAGAGAAATCCCCCCCCCCGGGGGGTTTTTTGCCCAGAGAAAGCAAGTACATGAGTCCAAAATGTGTGTTGACTCAAACCAACCAGAGCTCACCTGATCCGCAACTCTACTTCTCACGCTCAGCCCAACCTCACTGTCCCCACCCATGGGTGTCCCTTGCACAGCTTGAAAATCACACGTCTGTCAACTGTGTGGAATAGCTGAACCATTTTACATTCCCACCAGCCCACCAGTGGTGTATGAGGGCACCAATCTCTTCACTTCCTTGGCAACACTTGTTATTATTTGCTTTTTTGATTGTAACCATCCTGGTGGGTGCAACGCCATATCTCATTGTGACTTTGACTTAAATTTCCCCAATGGCTAGTGGTGTGGCATATCTTTTCATGTGCTTGTAATGAATGTTTATTTTTCAGATAATGGCAGGTAATTGGACAGTAAAAGATGTCAGGTTGGGTGCAACTTTGCAAGGTGAACTGTTTTCTCTGTCAAATCTACTTCTTATTTGAAGACTGAAACTATTTTTACTTAAGCTATGACAATTATCTCTTCAGCATCTTACTCATTAGTATGCCTTGAATTAGACCAAACTGTTACAAGAGAGAGATTTTTACAAAACTCTGAAAAAAAGATGAGCTCCCAAACCCAGCCAATGATGTACTTTCTCAATAAACCTAGCATATCATGTCATTCGAGTTTCACAAGGCTGCCTTTGCAGAACCCTGGAGGGTACTACTCGCATGGTCTTCTGTGTGGCTGGAGCCCCCTGGAGCTATGCAGTGCTCACCAGGTGAGGCGGGCCCCTCCCCACACACCTTGAACAGGTAGTGTTCTGAGAGTTGTTGTTTAGTTAAGCATGGGAGTGATCTGCACTGACCTAAGGGGCATCTATCTGCAAGCCAGTCAAGTGGGGGAAAGGGCAGAGTGAGAGAGGCCAAACGGATGTTGATTTAACAGGCTTGCCAGAGCAACTGGCCTCCCAACATCTAAGAGAGCTCTTCCTCAGTCACAGTCAGTTACTAAGGGCAGCTCTGTCCAGGGAGTGCTGACTCCGGTACCCAAAGGGTCTTGTTAAAAACCTCCCCTAGCACCTGCCAGCTCTGTGATCTCTCTGAGTCTCAGTTTTCTCATCTGGAGAACTAACAATACATTGCTGAAAGAGTTGTGAGGATTAATGAAACAATGTATATACGGTATTTCACAGAGTGCTCAGGATATCGTAGGTCCATAACCAATGTTATTATTGCTACTTTTATTATTCATGATCCATTAATGCACAAGGATTTCTTGTATCCAGGTCTTCACATTTATTTGTTTCATCTGTCCAGAATATTGCCCCACACACTTTGCCCGGGTCATTCTTATTAATCCTCTGACCTCAGCTTATAGCGAACTGCCTGCAGAAACCTTCCCTTCCCTGCAGCCCCAGGAGTAGCTGTCCCCACTGTGAGCTCATAAGCACCTGATATTACTCTTACTATGGTCCCATGAGCCTGTCTCTATTGCCTCTGTGTGTGTCTGCATCCTCCGCCGGACCAGGGCTCCTGTACTTGGTGGAAACCCCATAAATATTTGTCCTCGTTTCTGCCTGTGCCCGAATCTGAGGTGCAGTTCTGTCATCCTCAATACCTCCTTCATGGAAAAGGAAGGGAAACTTAGGTTTACTGAGTGTTTGCCTTGTGCCAGCACATATGTCAGTTCATATAACCTAATAGGAAACAGGTGAGGTAGGTATCTTCCTGTTCTGCAAATGAGGAACCGGTGGCTCAGGAGGTTAATTAACTTAATTAATTCTCCTTATCTTGCCTAAGGTCTCACAGGCAGACACCAGGCTAGGGTGGCACCCAGACTGGGGGCTTTTTGCACCATCCACAAGGAGCTTCGCCCTGTCTTCTTTCAGATCTAGTTCCCAGCAATCCACAGGATTCACCTCAATTACTGCTTGCTTGGCAAGGAGGAACCGGGAACCACGTCCTTGGCTGTCTGGCATACATTTGTTCCCTTAGCCTTTATTACAAAAACACTCAATACTTTATTAAAATCTGTTCCATTTGTTTAATTGGTTTTGAATGTTAAAAAAGAGACAGGGCACATCCTCTCTGGGGGCCTTTCCCAGGGAGGGGAGTTCAGGTAGGGTTAGAACAGGCCTCAGAGGTTGAAGTCTGGTGCTCAGAGACAAGTGCCCGGGGAACCAAAGATCCGGGCGGACTGGCCAGAGGAAGGCGAAGGTTAGTGAGAGACCAAAGACAAAAGCTCTGGTTGTGCCTCTGGCTGACCTTGCAAACCCCACACACATTTCCTAAGAGGCTTTGTGGTTTGAGCTGACTGCACATCTGTGGGCCTGCATGCCAGAGAGTCCAGCCTTCCCTGTGCTGACCCAGCCCAGCTCAGCAGCCAGACTGTGCGTGCAGACCTGCGAGGGGTTGTAAGCGCCAGGGGCTCGGGGCAACCTCCCCTCCTTCTTTGGAGACTCTGGAAGAGGTGGCTCCTTTCAGGGAAAGGCTGTGGATATAAATGAGAACTCATTTTTCTGTCAAAATGAAGGACTCCAGAAGCAGCCTGTGTGTGACAAGCCAGCATCTGCTTTGTGCAACCTGGTTGTTAATGACCTGAACAGGATCCTGCTGCTGCTCTCATCTCGGGGATACAAAACACAGAGCGAGGAATCTATCTGCTCCTGACTTATTCAACAAGCCCATACTCAGCATGTCCTCTGTGCAAAATAGAGAAGAAATTGGGACTGAGTTATGGTCTGTGTTGCATAGGCAGTGAGGGGGAGAGACCACGTGGCTGAGGACTGTAACGCCCATGTGTCGTGGGCATGTTCAGTGCTCGGCGGGGGCGCTTATATTCTGGAAACTACAAGACATTGTTGAGGGAATTTTAAGATTTAAATAAATGGGAAAACACCAGTGTTGATGGACTGGAAGACTTAATATTGTTAAGTTGCTAGTACTCCCCCACATGACCTACAGATTTAACACAATCTCTATCAGAATCCCAGCAGGCTTCTAGGACATATTGATAAGCCGGATACTAAAATTCATACGGAAATTCAAGGGGCCCCAAGAGTCAAAACAATGTTAAAAGAGAACAACAGATTTGAAGAGAACATCCTGATTTTGAAATCAACTGTAATCAGTATGATTACTGGCAGAATGTTACTGGCAGAAGAGTGGGCAAACTGATCAATGAAATTGAACTGAGAATCCAGAATTAAACCCATGTATCTATGGTCAATTGATTTTCAACAAGGGTACCAAAACCATTCCGTGGGGAAGTCAGTCTTTAGCAAGTGGTGCTCGGGCGACTAGATAGCCAGAGGTAAGAGAATGAAACTGGATTCTCACCTCAAATCATATACAAACATTAACTCAAAATGGATCAAAGACCTATAACACTCTTACAAGAAAGGGTAAGGGTAAATCTTCATGACCTTGAATTTAGCAGTAGGTTCTTAGATATGACACCAGCAACCAAAGGGGAAAAATCGATGAGTTGAACTTCAACAAAATTTAAAAGTTTTGTGCTTCACAGAGTTGTGTTCAAAGAACACCATCAAGAAAGTCAGACTTTTGGCCCAGATGGAGGCATAGGTAGATACACTTTGCCTCCTCACACAACCAAAAGAAGGACAACAACAAATTTAAAATAAAAAAATAACCATATCTGCCTGAAAATTGAACTGTATGGAAGTCCAATAACCAAGAAATTAAAGAAGAAACATTCATCCTGACCTGTAGGAGGGGCGGACATAGGCAGCTGGGACAGAGAGGACTCCTGGCAAGGCGACAGCTAGAGGACCAGGGTGGGCAAGGCAGTGGCTGGGGGACCAGGTGAGGTGGCAGCTGGTGGAGCAGGCAGTTCCACATTTGTGTATGGAAAAACTGGGAGGAACAACTGGGGAGTGAGACAGACCTCACAACACAGGGTTCCAGTGCAGGGAAATAAAGCCTCAAAACCTCTGACTGAAAAATCCTGTGGGGGTTGAGGCAGCAGGAGAAACTCCCAGCCTCACAGGAGACTTCATTGGAGAGAACCACACAGTCTTAGAACATACACAAACCAACCCACCCAGGAATCAGCACCAGAAGGGCCCAATTTGATTGTGGGTAGCAGGGGAAGTGACTGAAAGCAAAGAGCTGAGCAAGTGGCATTGTTTCCTCTTGGACCCCTCCCCCACATATAGCACCACAGTGCAGGGAAGTGGGTTGCTTCACCCTGGTGAATACCTAAGGCTCCACCCCTTACTATGTAACAGGTGTGCCCAGACAAAGAAATATGACCCAAATGAAAGAATAGGTCAAAGCTCCAGAAAAAATAGAACTAAGCAATGAAGAGATAGCCAACCAATCAGATGCATAGTTCAAAACACTGGTAATCAGGATGCTTACAGAAATGGTTGAATATGGTCATAAAATAGAGGAAAAAGTGAAGACTTTGAAAAGTGAGATAAAGGGAACCAACAGTGAAGGGAAGGAAACATGGACTCAAATCGGCAGCTTGGAGCAGAAGGGAGAATTTAACCAGAATGGAATGAAGAAACAAGAATTCAAAAAAATGAGGAGAGGCTTAGGAACCTCAAGGACAACTTTAAATATTCCAACATCCAAACCATAGGGGTGCCAGAAGGAGAAGAGGAAGAGACAGAAATTGAAAAGTTATTTGAAAACATAATGAAGGAGAACTTCCCCAATCTGGCAAAGGAAATAGATTTCCAGCATGTCCAAGAAGCTCAGAGAGTCCCAAAGAAGTTGGACCCAAGGAAGCACACACCATGACACACCATAATTACATTTCCCATGATTAAAGACAAGGCAAGAATCTTAAAAGCAGCAAGAGAAAAGGAGAGTTACCTACAAAGGAGTTCCCATAAGACTATCAGCTGATTTCTCAAAAGAAACCTTACAGGCAAGAAGGGGCTGGAAAGAAGTATTTGAAGTCATAAAAGGCAAGGTCCTACATCCAAGATTACTCTATCCAGCAAAGCTATCATTTAGAATGGAAGGGCAGATAAAGTGCTTCCCAGATAAGGTCAAGTTAAAGAAGTTTATTATCACCTAGCCCTTATTACATGAAATGTTAAAGGGACTTACCTAAGAAAAAGAAGATCAAAAATATGAACAGTAAAATGACAACAAACTCACAACTATCAACAACCGAACCAAAAAAAAAAAACCCCAAAAAACGAACTAAGCAAACAACTAGAACAGGGACAGATTCACAGAAATAGAGATCACATGGAGGGTTATCAGTGGGGAGGGGAAGGGGAAAGAGTTGGGGAAAAGGTACAGGGAATAAGAAACATAAATGGTAGGTACACAATAGACAGGGAGAAAATAAGAATAGTATAGGAAATGGAGAAGCCAAAGAACTTATATGTATGACCCATGGACATGAATTAAGGTGGGGGAATGATGGTGGGAGGAGGGACAAGGTGGAGGGGAATAATGGGGGGGAGGAATGGGACAATTATAATAGCATAATCAATTAAAAAATAAAGTCAAAAGACAACTCATAGAGTGAAAGAAAATATTTGCAAATTAGATATCTATAAAGAATTTATGTCTTGAATATATAAAGAATTATTACAACTCAATAATAAATAGACAACCCATTTCAAAATTGGCAAAAAATATAAATAGATATTTCTGTGAAAAAAGACACTCAAGATTAATAGTCATTAGAAAAACACAAATCAAATCCATGATGAGATACCACTTCACACCAGCTAGGAAAGGCTGTAATCAAAAGGTTGAATGACAGGTATGTTATTATTCATAATAATTATGAATAATAGCATACTTGTGAAGATGGGAAAATTATGGAGCCCTCTTACACTGATGGCGGGAATATAACAATGGAGCAGCCACTTTGAAAAATAGTCTGTTAGTTCCTCAAAACTTTAAATACAGACTTTTCATTCGACCCAGCAATTCTGCTTCCTGATACGTAATCAAGAGAAATGAAACATGTCTACACAAAAATTTTACATGAATGTTTACGGTGACATTATTCATGGCAGCCAAAAGGTGGAAACAACCCAAGTGTTCATCAGCTGGTAGCTGGATAAACCAAATGTGGTCTATCCATTCAACGGAATTCGATTTGTCTGTAAGAAGGAATGGACTGCTGACATATACTGTAACATGAAGATCCTTGCAAACCACATGCTAAGTGAAAGAGACCAATCACAAAAAAACACACATTATCTGATTCCATTTATTTGAACTGTCCAGAATGTGTACTATATAGACAGGCAAAAGTAGGTTAGCTCAGGGCTAAGGGGGATGAGGAAATTGGAGGATAATAGCTTGTGGGTATGGGATTTCTTTCTGAGTTGCTGAAATGTTCTAAAATTGATTGTGGTAAGGGTTGCACAACTCTGTGACTATACTAAACCCATTGAATTATACACTTTGATTGAATGAATTGTACAGAATGTAAATTCTATTCCAATAAAACTGTAACAAAAACGCAGAAATGAATGTTGCCTTCAAGCACTTTATGCTCTTTTCTTTCAAATGGCTTCAAATTGCATCAAGCTAAATTGTACATTACCCATACTTTTATCTCACAAAAGACCTGGAAGTGCGTGATTGTCTTCTCCTAGTTTCTGTACATTTAAAAGGGACGAACAGAATGTTTGCACTGCTGCTAACTTCAACCAGTATCAAGAGTCCTACCCAGGGTTCATCCATCCTACTCAGTGGACTCCTGGACTGTCTGTTGTCCTGGGTGAAGAATGTAACAAAACACTTCTGTGGCTTAACAAAAACTGCTTTTCCCAACACCACTGCTTGGTACAGAACTCCTGGGGGTGGGGTGGGGGGTGGGAAATGTCCAAGGGACTCAAGATGCTGCTTAGAAAGAATAGGACCAAGACCTGCACTTTTTCCCTTAAGGGGATCAATGTAATTAGATTCTGTGTAATATAATGAGTTTTAACAGCGGCCCTCAGGCAAGAAAGCGTGTCAACAAGAATCTCAACAGGAGGGAAGAGTCATGGACAGGCTCTTGTTTGGGGGGAGGGGTTGCTAGTAGACCTCACCCTGGTGTCACTCATGGGCCCACGGCAGGAGCAGGCAAGATGGTAAAGAACACCCAGGGATTCCTGAGGACCCCTGAGAAGGACAGTCTGCGGCTCCTGCTCAGAGCACTCAAAGGTAGACTGTTTGAAATGGTACAGCTAAGGCACCGCTTTGTTTACTGGTTTAGGAGATTTATCTCATGCTCAACTAAAACTCTGCTGGAGGGCAATTCTTTAATGTCGACTCTAATAAGGTGTCACTTGCTAATTAGGTAAAGATGATTATCTTCCGTTGAAGATAGATTAGCATTGTGATATTACTGGAAGCAGCATGACTTGAGTATCTGATTTCACTATTCCCGGGACAGAAATTGGACATAGAAACCTTTGTATTGCCGTGAGCCCTCCAGTTGTCGTCACTGAGCTGCAGTGCGCACGCGGACAGACGCCCATGCCTTGTGGGCCCCGGTGTGAATATGGTCCGTCTCCTTTGGGGCAGGTTCGATTGCATGTTGCATGATTTGTTCTCAAATCTCCCATGCGATTAATCAACTCACCACTTTCACACTCCCAAGAAACCTGTGTTCGAAATCCTCATTTGACCTCGCGATCATAAACATAGACGCTGACATTGAACCCATGTGATCATCATCACCTGAAGGTCTTCTAGAGCAAGGTAGTGAACGCTTTCTGTAGAACGCCAGGTGGGAAGTATTTTAGGCTTTCGGGCCCCCACTTTCTCCATTTTCAAATTCATTGTTGGTAACTTAGTTGAAATGGCCCATTTCTTTAAAAGACACAAACTTCCAAAACTCACACACAGAGAAATAGAACACCTCATTAGGCTTACATCTAATAAAGAAATGTAATCAATGGTTAATAACCTTCAAAAAAAAAAAAAAAGAATTCATCAGGCCCAGGTGGTTTTGCTGATGAAGTCTACCAAACGTTAAGGAAGAAATGATACCATCTCCCCACAAGTTCTTCCAAAAACTAGCAGAGAGGACATGTTTTAACTTATTCTAAGAAGCCAGCGTTACCTTCAAGACAAACCAGATTAAGAACATTACAGTAAAGGAAAACTTAGACAAATATTGTTCATGAACATAGATGTAAAAAATCCCTAACAAAATCTTAGCAAATCAAATCCAACAATTTATCTATTGTGTAAATGAGAGGTTTTGACACGTTAATTTCCACTGAGTTGCCTCCACCAAGGTGTTTTTACAAAGTGTCACAGAAAACTAGTCCCCAAGATACAAGCCACCGGATTTCCAAAGCTAAATGCTTTTGATAAATGCTGGGTTGAACAAAGAATGGCACAATTATTTATAGCAGAATTATTCTCATCCAAGTACTAACCGGGACCGACCCTGCTTAGCTTCCGAGATCAGACGAGGTTGGGAGCATTCAGGCTGGTGCAGCTGCAGACAGCAGAATATTTCAAAGCCTTTATTTGGTGTCTATGTGTGTCTCCAAAACAGAGTATATACTCTTTCCCTAACTTGTTTGAAAAAGAAAATCCTGGTCTTTACCTTCTTTGTTTATTTGTGTGAGGGCAAGAAAATTTCATGAAATTGGCATCATCATGTTATACACTTTGAGAATTGCTGCTCTGCCCTGTGTCGCATCAATGATTGATGGGCCATGATTTCTCATTTGTCAATATAGCCCCTAGCACTTCCAGCACCAAGCACAGCAGCTAGCACAGGGCTTTCAATAAATATTTGTTAAGTAAATGGATGACTTTCATTAAGAAAAATTGACTTTCCATAAAACTCTACACTTCCTGTAACTCTTCTAGATTTTAACCCTACAGAGAAGAGAAATCACCTGGGGTCACAGTGAATAACCCAATTTGGACAGTCCACCCACACATGGAAGATTCCAAAATCTAGCCTCACCAAGACTCTCTCGTCAGGAATTCTTTCATTTGCCAATGAAATTCTCTTCCCAGCTGAAAGTTAGGGGCGAACCATGGAAGATCGGTCTGTGGTTCATCTTATCACTCCTCTTTCAACAAATTTAACTTGCTTCACACGAGTCCATTGGGAAAGGCCTCCAAAGAAAACAGCCACTTGTATTATATGTGTGACTGTCAAAACCAAAAAACCTTGCTCTTTCCTCTTCTCCACCGAAAAGTTTAGCAAGGGCATGCTTCCCCCACAATAGCCTGGTAACAGCTGTCTCAGGGGCTGAACTGCACATGGATTACACCTAACTGGGGTCAAGAAGAGAACGTCTACAGCCTTGTGAGAAAAGAGTACATCTTGACCCAGAAAGTGCATGTCCCCTCAAATACTTCTCTGCTCTCCAATGCTCAGCTCCCGTGGTACTTGGTGTTTTTACATTCTGTAGGCTTCTGTTGTTGAACAACAAAGGAGCTCTTAGCCTCTTTTATTCTGAGGGCCGAATGGATTCAGCCAAAATTCAAGCCTAAATTCGAAATCTAAAGATTTTAACTGATAACAATGGCCCCATGCTACACAATTATAATTTTCTTTAAAAAAAAAACAAAACCTCTGCTAATTGTGCTATAAATATTTTATGCGGAATGATTTTAAAGCCCTTTTAAACTCTCAAAACTTAATACACGCAAGGAAAGCAAAGTGAAAGTAAGAGTCACTAAGTTTATGCTTCTTTCTGAGACTAACTTCAAGCTCCCTAGTTTTCAACACTCATGCCATTGTCCAGACTCATAGATGCTACAACGTGGGATTTCCTGGCACACAGGGCACCTGGGCTAAATTACTCCAGAGGGATGTGTGCCATTTCTGAGTCTGTGGTTTGCTTCACTGTGTTTCAAGCAAAGGTTATTAGACACTAATGCTGCCCAGATTTCCTAAATATTCTGTATTGCCAGTGGCAGAACCAGATGTGAAGCCCATCAGGAGAGACAAGCATGACAGTGTTTTCCTAAATGGCTGTGATGAATTATAATTTGCAAAAGAGAAATTTGCAGCTGTGTGGTTCCAGGATAATTTCCTCCAAATACCACTCTCATCAGGTCACTTTCTCCTCAGGGAGAGCCCCTGCTCCCTTTCGTGTGAAATCTAAAGGCTGGTGTTAAAGACCACAGTCATTTGCCTGCCCTACTTTGAGACTGTCCAGAAGGATCTCTGCATCCCAGGAAAACTTCTTTTCTCTCTTTCTCTGTGTTTTGCTGGGGTGGCTCCCTCTGTCTGGAACACAGAGCTCCAACATCTTTCAAAACCTTGCTCAAACCTCATAGTTTTCCCTGCCCAAGGACAGGAGCCTTCCCTACCCAGCTCCCTCTCCATGCCAATCATTCGCCTGTATTTGACATTCCCTATAGTAACCTATAGTTGTCATCGTGGCTATTGGTGGTTGCCACAGGAAAGCTTAGCATCAAATCCGTGTCCCCTTAAAGCAAGTGGGTGGAATGGATCTCGCTGGGGTGCATTTCCTGGACCTCCTCCCTCCCATGTTCACTCTATGTCCCACCCTTGGTTTTGCTTTACTCTCGTCACTTCTAATGTATTATCTTGCTCTAATTTATCTATTTTTACATGATATCTCAAATTCTTTCTGGATCAAACTGGGTGTCAATGTGATCATTTGGACTATATTAGCATGCGCTTCCTCCCACCACCCAGCGTGTCCTCTCTGACTGTCTTGGCTCCCCTACTTCACGTGCTCCATGAGGGAAAAAGTTATCTCAGGAGCAAGTTATTGTCTTCTGTTCTAGTTCTTGAGACTAGCATTTTTGTTCCTCCCCTGATTAAAAGATTATGTTTAAGGCTCTTTCTATATATCATCTGTAACCCAGAATTATCCCATGTCATGCCTGGAGAACCATGCAATCAGAAAGGTTAATTGGTAGATCTAATGTCACTCAGCTAATGAGGCAGAGCCAAGATTCAAAATCAAGCCCACTGGCCTCCAAATCCCTTGGCTGTACCCCCTAAAAGCATCTAGCCCCGTAACAGACACTCAGTGGTCTGTACTAACTGATTGTTGAAATAGGACAAGAAATGCTTGGTCCAGAATTGAATAAAACCCTGGAGGCAAAGCTACTGAAAGTTGAACTTGCATAATTGGTACAAACTGGCTTCAGAAAAAGACTGTGACGAGATCCTAAGTAGGTCTATTTGGAAAAAAAACAGGTCATACCTACTAAGGCAATCAAAACACTTAGGGTGTGGGGTGAACATAATACTTGAAGAGGTGCCGTGTGCTGATGTCCGATTTTGGATACAGAGAAAAGGATGGAAGAGGCACCCTGGTTTGGATTTAGGTCCAGGGCAGGTTGATCCAGCTGTGCCACCATCACAGCAATTCCAGCCCAATCCCTTGTGTCTCCGTGAGGGGCGCCTTGGTGGTTCTCTCCTGGGGAGACCTGACAACATGGGATAGACAGACTTTTTACTTCCCAAACCAGACTACAGAATCTTTGTTTACTGAGAACCTTCACACGTTACCTTCACTAACTCCCTCCCAGCTCCTCCTTGGTGTTTCATGTCTGTGCTTCAATGGCTTCAAACCCAAAAAAGGATTTCTGGCAGCAAAACCAAGGAAACTATCAGTCATGTCATTAATGGCCATTCCCAGAACTCACATGGGATCTGGGAATAGCATGGGCACATGGGAGGAGGGATCTGAGAAGGAAGGGCAGAGATTTCTACTGAGACTATGGATGTATTTTCCAGCACACCACCCTCGCGTGACTGACTTCTTTAGCTTAAGGTGTAGAATTCAGAAGAAAGGAGCCAATTCCTGTGAATGTGTTTTTGTTGCCTCCGAGGCGAGGAGTTGCCAGGGTCTGTGGTTTGGCTGTAGAAGCATTTTCTCTTCCATTGTATCTGCATAACAGGCTGGCTGATCCCTCACCAAATTAGTAAGTCTCTGGCAAGGCAGTGGTTTCCCTCTTATTTCACTGCTGCCTTCCCTGAACCTCAGGTTTCCCAAGTCCCTAATGCTTCATGGTGAAAGTCCCCCCAGGTAGCATTATTCTCTCCCCCTTGGTTTCTGCAGACCTTCCCTGTCACCAGAAGACTCAGCCAGGGTCCTCATTGGTAGGGAATTTGCAGCCAGCCTCCTTCTGCCTCTCTTGCTGGAAGATTGCTCAGCAAAGACGGTTAAAGCCACGCTGTGGACCTGGCCTCACGGGAAACTAGGGCCCACGGTCTCTCCATGTGCCCCATGTAGCCTGCAGCTACAAGTGGCCAAGATCTCTGCTTGCATCTCAACCTCTTCTAGAGTTCACTCTATTGACAGTCCAGGAATTTCAAGTCCTCCTATCCAGAAACATAATATATGTCCCTCTTTACTCAAATCTTCTATATCCCTCAATAACCTTTCTTGTTTTCCTCACCAAATCCTGTGCATTTTTCAGTAACTACATTTGTAGGCATACCCCCTTTGAGTTGATCAGGGCCAGCAATCTAAAAAGACGCTGAGATGCCCACTGGCTGCTGGGAGATCCAATGAGGACCTCAGCCAGAACAGCACCCTTTGTTGTCTTTAAACAAGCCTCTTCTCCCCCAGGAAGAAGCAGGACTGTCCTGCAGGTGGTGCGAAGGCCAGCTGCTCGCTTGTGATTTCTGGTTTGTACAGGTCTTCCCTAAGCGTTTGCAGAGAGGACCTGGACATGGCTCCCCACACTACAGCAATGCCAAGAGCAGATGTGGCCACCTGGGCTTGTCACCGCGGTTGGCCAAGGCTGCCTGACTCACTGTACAGAAAATGGGCTGCAGGCAGGTGACAGGAAGTACTTTATCCTCAACTGAGCTTGCTGGGTGCCTGCTTTGCGGAACACCAGCTTCAGCCACAGGTATGGAAGGTCTGATTCATAGGTGACATTTGTATTTTTTGCTAAATTGAGGTTTTAATTTCCAGCACACCTGGTTTTCCATATCCCTGACCCCAATGATCCAGTAATACCTGCCCCGTGAGATCGTGGTAAGGCACAGATGACTTCTCCAGGAGCTGTGCAAATGCAAGGCATTACACTTTTACTCTAAGACTAGTAATAAATGTCCATAAATACCTTATTTCAAGATGACGATTACTGATTCAGCGCTTACCTGCAGACAGACCCCGAGAGATTCTGTAGCACGAGGAAATGATGGCAACACAAAACAAGAACAGCGCTAGTTCGTATTTATCGATCGTGTATGTCGGGCCAGGCGCTGTGCGAAGGCCTTCCTATAAAGTATCTCATTTAATCATCAGGCAGGTAATAATATTCATAGATTTTTACCAAAGGAAAAAAAAATCAAGCTTAGCAAGTTTTAGTAACTTTGCCAAGGTCTCATAGCTTCTCAGTGGCAGAGATGGGATTCAAATTCAAAGTACAAAAGACCTGAGCCTCGCTCCCAAGAAGCTTCCAAACTATCATGAAAAATAAAACATTTACAAATAAGACATAGTCACTGAAAAAATAAATAAAATTCATACATTTACAAATAAAGTAATAGATGGTATGTTATGGATAATAACTTTTTACATGGTGGTAAAATACACTGAATTTTCCAGGAATGCAAGTGTCGATACCTCATAAATCAATGGACTTTTATATTCAAGTAGTATCCTGACTCTTATTTGATTTAGGTGCAATTTGAGAACTACAAATTCTCTTTTTAAAGATTTTATTTATTTATTTTTAGAGAGAAAAGAAAGGAGGGAGGATGAGAAATGTCAATATGAAAGAGAAGCATCAATCAGTTGCCTCTCATGTGCCCCCAGCTGGGGTCCGACTTGGCCCACAACCCAGGCATGTGCCCTGACCAGGAACTGAATGACATTTTGGCTTGCAGGTCAACACCCAACCAACTGAGCCACACCAGTCAGGACGAGAACTACAAATTTCTGTTCTTTTAAATTTTTTCTCCCTCAGCACAGATGCATGAGAAATAAGTCCGTGTAGTAGAAATATTTAATATACAACACATTGAATTATACCCTGAGCATATATTTATAAGGCAAGGTTTATGAAAGACCAATCTTTAGTTAATAGACCACATACCTCAAAATGATGGCTGCTTACACCTGAATTTCTCAGATAGGGGAGCTACAGATTGATCTCAGATTCTCCAGAAAATGCTTACATTTTGTGTCTCTGGTATAATGACCGCCTAAAAGAAACTAAACAAGCATATTCTGGATTAGCCAGGCAACCACCTTCTAATGGTTTCTGCTCATACTTGCATAGGTCTAGGTTCTGTAATTCAATAGATTCATTCATTGCTCACCATCAATATTTTTATCACAGTTTTTCCTGTCCTCTTGCAATTGGATATACTTTTATTATCTAGTAGATTTCTCAAGAAGGGCTCGCTAGAACTATATTCCCTGAGTTCTTACATGTTCAAAACAGGTAGTTGCCTTTGTAAGAGAATGAAAGATTGTCTGGATAAGGAAAAAATCTGTAGATCACATTTTTTACTAGGAGGATTTTGGAATTATCGTTCCACTGTTTTCTAGCAAAAAATGTTGCTGTGGAGAAGCCTAAGGTCATCTGACTTATTTCTTACAGGTGACTTGATCTTGTTGCTCGAATGAGAAAACACCACAGAGGCTCTGCATAATAAAAATTTACATAAGCAATTTGAAAAACTCAAATAATGTGACAGACATGTCTTGTATCAATTTTTAAAAATGGTTTAGATTAGATCACAAAACAACACCCAATTCTGTCATATATATAAGAACATAACTAAAATTTTAAAATCTTCATGAAGGTTAAGTATAAAAGAATGGCAAAATGTCCAAAAGAAAGAAATCATAGGTTCTGATCATTAACTTCAGACAATATTCAAAGGCGTCTTTGTATATATGAAGTACAGAATGTCTACATGAGGACCATTTCTGCCCGTTTTCTCTGGAACCCAGATTACCTTTTCACTAAGTTCGCTCAAGTCAGTTATTTAAGGAAAGTTTTATTAGATTATGTCAGTAAGTTTCTTGGTCCTTCAATAATTCATTAGTTGGATCTCCTTTCCCTGTCTTCCAAGTCCATCATTTTCTCTCTATTTTAAAATTCTCAAACTTAGATAAAAAGTACTGCCTTATTTTTGTTTTAACATTATTTATTTTTACTTTTTAAAAGCTTGATCATTTTTAAATAAACATGTCTTTTTTCTGTACTTCATAAGCTTAAAATGATACTACAGATAATGAGACTATTGTTTAAAACCCACACATCTATTCATAGAAGGACAAAACTCATTTCACAGGAGGTAAAAGGGGAGAGTCTCTCCCTAGAAGTGCAATTGCTGTATTGTGCAGTAAGAATATGTTTAGTTTTGTAAGAAGCTGCCAAATTGTACCCACTTTGCATTTTCATCAATGATAAGTGGGAATTCCCGTTGCTCCATGTCCTCACCAGCATTTCGTCTTGTCAGTGTTTTGAATTTTGGCTTTTCTAACAAGTGCGTAGTGCTGTCTTACAGTTTTAATGTCATAATTTGTCAACTAGACTGCGGCGTTTTTTTGGAGCTTGTGCTTCCTTTGATATTTGTTTTTCCTGTTCCTTTCCTTCTTCCTTCATGCAACACCTTTTGCATATTACAAGATCTCATCATGGCTCCTTTCTTATTACTTTTTATAGAAACAGGTGATGTTTTCCTCTATCAGTTTTTGCTTTCTTACTCCTGTTACTTCCTTGTGTTAGTCAACAATTTATGCTGAAAATGGTGACATAGAAAGAAAGAGAAAGACAGGGCAACCCATAGTTCCTTTTCTTTTCAGTCGCTCCTTACTTACCAGGAAACCAAAGGTGGAGACTGTAGGTAGAATGTGTGCATATCAAGGGTAAAGTGAAAACAGCTGAGTTAGTTGTGTGCTGTGTCTCTACTGTCCTGGTAAAAACAAAATATATCTGCATGTTCACACTACAAATATAAACTGTGATTTCAATGATTATGCATATAACTCAAGTGCTCTTATATTTAAGCCTTTAAAACAGGCACTGCCCGATAATACACAGATGAATGGTAAAAGTCATGTCGATTGGTATTACATTTTAACTTTTCTTTACTTAGAATGTTAAACAGTAAATTAAAAAACATCATGACAAGTGGAGAGAGAGACCACAGGAGAAAGGGAAAAGCCTTATAGTTGAGGATTTTCAATAGCACTTCCCCCCTGATTTTTGAATAAGGGCCGTGCAGTTTTATTTTGCACAGGGCCTGACAACTCAGGCAGCTAGCCCTACACAAGAGGTTAACACTGAAAACACCATGAAGATTACCTCTCTCAATCCCTTCATCAGACAAGGAAGAGGAGACCCAGAGAGGTGAAATGACATCTTATTTAGGAAATTAAGAAGGGGGGACAGGATGGACTGAACCTTCTCCATCCTCAGACCCACAGTAGTTGAACTGGGGTTTCACTACAACATGCAAAATCCACAGAGATGCACACTTCCTCAACCTGTCCCTGTCCAGAGTCTCCATCATTCACGCCCTCCCGAGATAACCCCAGGGCCCTTAGCCAGCCTTATCTCCTGGGCTCCGGGGGTGGTGGAGCCAAAATCCCAGCATTCTCTGCTGCATATTTTGGCCCCATTTCTACCATCCTGGATCCCCCGCTAGGCATCACTCCCACACATTCAACAGCCAAACAAGATCCTACACCACCCCTGGATGCCTGGGGACTTTCAATGGACTTGTGCTCTATGGAGAACCTTTGGTTTCAAGCACGTGCACAAAGCGTTCCCATGTTTGGGAAATGAACTTTTAGAGAGTCCTGATGGACTGGACTGAATTTGCCTCCTCGGGACGAATTTCTTCCTTCCTACAAGGATAGTATAGAAGGGGAAAAGAAGAAAATGCTAGAACTGAACTGGGAAAGATGTGATTTGTTTTTCCTACTGCTCTGCTAAAATCCTTCCTGTGAGGCTTAGAAATGTTGATTTGAAAAGAATTAACATATTTTTTTTCCCAGAGCAACTGGTTGAATAACACATATAACAGGTCGCTTATTAGATGTCATGTCACCTGATATTCTAGCCAGTACCGCGCAACACACACGTTTTTTTCACTTCTTCAGAGAATGAGAAGAAAATGGACACCTTTTTTCAAATTGTATGAGGGTAAAATGACTTTACACTCCCCTATGGCCATCGAGCCTAAAGCACTCCCAAAACACGGCAAAGCGACGTTTGAAAGGTCACCGTGTACCGTTCATGATGTTGAACTCCACCCTGCCTTCCCTTCAGCCACACTAAAACCTAGACCAGCGATATTCAACCTTGTTCATCTCATGGCACACATAAGCTAATTACTAAACTTCTGTGGCACACCAAAAAACCTATTTTTGCCAATCTGACAAAAATAGAAATAATTTTGGTTCACTCACACTGGGCGGCTGTTGTTGTGTTGGCCGTTGTCATTTTTTATGGATAATCTAAGGGAAATAAAGTCAGTGCCGCTGACTAAACAGTCAGGTGTTGCAGGTTTTAAAAGTCCTTGGGGCTCACCAGCAGAAAATCGCTGCCCAGAAAGGACATTTTCTTTGAAGGATAGGTTTTCTGGGACTTCTTCACGTTGCCTGGAAAGCATTCCTTTCCGTATGAAACCTCTTGGGCACAGGCCACAGCTGGCTGTGGAGTGGCAAAGGGCATCGGGACTGGGGTTGCACCCCAGGGTCACCACACCCTCCCCAGCTTTCAGGCTGCTCAGGCTTTCTGGGGAAAGTCCTTTCCAGCCACCACCAGCCACAAGCTTTACAAAAAACCAAAAAACAAACACCAAAAAAGCACAGCCTCTGGCTTCCATGCTGTGGGGGTTGCTTCAGGAGCTCTGCCCCCTGACCCCATGGCCCTGCATGAAGCCCACCCCTCACATGCAGCCCTCCCAAAGGACACTTCAAGCTGGTTGGGTTATCTCTTTCCACCAGCTCCTGCCTGCTGGACTTTTAGTTTCTCGTTTGCTTCCCGAGATTTCTGCAAGGATTCAGAACTCAGTCCTCTTGCCCAGATCTCCTGCTCTTGCTCAAACCAGTTCAAATGCATCTGGCCCTCCAGGGCCTCTTCATCACTCTTAGGCCGTCCTAGAGCATCGAAGCAAGCTCTGGATTCTAGTCCACTATCTTGCTCCTGCGTTTGCTTCTGCCACTGAACTGGAACTCAGGGACGATGACTTGGTTCCTATGCTCCTCCCTTGCACCCAAACCCTTTGTGCAGGACTGGTATATGGCCCACATTATTAGGTGTCCAGTAATGGCTGGCTGTACACATTCCAAGTCCCCCCTGCAAGCAGAGCATTCCTTGTTAACATACCTGCAAAAACTCAGTAAAAACACAGGTGGTGCTCACATTGTTTTCGGTTGCAGAAGTGCCTTCCAGTGCGTTTTCAGAACCCCTTCTCCATCTCTGCAAAGGCCACAGGGAGGCTGTCACTCAGGGGCTCTGAGACCTCATGTGGGCTGCTCCACCCCACTGTGGGGCACTAGGGGCTGTTGTTGAGCTTTGAGCAAATCCTGGGATTATTTATCATTGAAAATCAGCCTCCGAGAGCCTTCAGAGCCATGAAGGAGTTTATTATTCCCCACCCCCACATGCTTCCTCCCTGTCCTCTTGCCTCGCCCTCTGGTCTGACATCCCGCCACACTCATGGCAGGCTCCCCAGCTCTCTCGGGCCTCAGAGCACCTGTGCTTGGCAAGAGGCCTCCTTCCCAGGGCTTTGTTCCAGGAGTCAAGAATCGCAGACCACCCTGCATGCCACATATATCCTTCTGACTAAGATGGAGCATCAGAGAGAGAATGGCCAGCTAAGGCAGAATCTTGATGCAACTGACTGACTTATTCCAGACTCGCCTCAGCAGGGGTCTGCAGAAGTCAGGAGAAGGAAGGGAGGCCACTGCTAGGGCCTTGGCAGGAGCTTAGTCCTATTTCCCACCCCCAACTCCCACCCTTCCTCCTCCATACTCTTGCCCTGAGCCTGACCCTCCCTCCAACACAGCAAGCTCTTAGGCCTCTACGGGGCACAGACTGAGGCCAGAGGACTAAGAAAGAGTAATAACAAGGAATGTTAGAGCTGGAGAGGCTGAAAAAGATCTTCTGAGCCAGCGAATGTAAAACTATTTTAGCCGTAGAGCCCTTTCTTCGAAAGAACCTTACCAGAGAACACAATGAACAAAACCAGTAAAAAGCTGGAAAGAACAGCGCACACTTACATGTGCTTCTGGTTTTGCTTCTTCTCCTGGGCCAAGGTGTTTTCACTCCACTCTCCTCCTTAGCGCCCTTCCGCTCCAGAGGCACCTGACATCTCAGAGCCCAGCCACAGTGTGCCATCTGGAAATGGCGTTCCTGGGAAGTTGTAGAACACAGGCATGTTGATGAGTGCGTTAGTCGGACTATTCTTTCTTGCAATTGGTAGAAACCCAATACAGGCAAACTTAATTAAAGTGGGGCTTTATTGGAAGGATATTGGAGCACTCACACATGTATCTGGGCTCTCAGTGCCTAGAATTGGGCTTCAATGCCATGAAGATCCTTCTCAATCTGTCTCTTCTCCCTCCTTACCTCGGCTTGGCTTTCTTCTCTCAGACAGAGAAGGGTTTTCCCATTGTGACTGAACATAGCCTCTGAAACTCTAGATCCCCATCCATCCTCCCTCCCTCCCTGAGTCACATGTCTTCACCACTAGCTCTTCTTGGAACAATTCTTGGAAAGGCCTCTGATTGGCCCACATTCGGTCATCTTCCTATCCCCGAACCAATCACTGTAGCCCAAGAGATGAACCCATGCCTGAAACACTGCCCTAACCCTAAAAAATGAGCCCCATGAGTTCAAGTTCAAGCATTAGAGACTGGGAGAGGAGAAGGTTGAAGAGCCCCCCAGACCACCCACAGAGGGCGCCGTCTATACTCCCTCTGCACACTACCCTACCCAACCAGAGCTAAACCCAAACATTAGCTGGAAGCATGTGTTCCTTTTAAACTTAATTCAACTTGAAAAGCCTCTTCATCTTATCTTGTGCGAGTGAACAAGGGAGAGTGTGTTAGTTCGCTGGTGCAATAAATAACCTCTCATTATGAGAAATGTGATGCCTCCGTCTGCTAAGCCATTTGGTAACAATAACCTGACATTACAGAAGCTTTTCTTGTGAGACCAGAGATATCTGAGCCACTTCCCTTTTCAAACAACTCTAGCTAATGGCTTTCCCTGCTATTAGTGGAATGAGTCCAAGGTAGCTTTGATTTGTGGTCATTTGATTGGGTCCTGACAGGGGAGGCTCAGCTCTGCGAGGAGAAATAATCGCCTGGGAACATTGCAGAGCGATACGATTCCTGTGGAGTTGGAGGGACCACAAATTTGGAGAAACTTAAGTCCCCTGGAGAGATGAAAATATTTGTAAAGGCTTCTCAGTCCCATGCTGGCCCCTTCCTCACTCTGACAGCTCACTTGGGCCCCCTCTGCCTCTTCCATTTGCCTGACATTGGGAATGTTTTCTTAAAGAGAAGGGGGTTCTTCCCGGATCCTACCACACGGAGCCCGAAGCCATTTAGAAAGCGATCCACCGCACAGCCCGGCTAACAGGTCAAACCACCATATCCTTAGGCAAAATGTCAATCTTTGGAGCCCCTGAAAACTGTCCATGAATTTCAGACTCTGACTCCGGCCACTGTAGAGCCATTCCAGTGGGACGGCAACTGTGGGTGAGGCCGCTAAATAGACTTTCTCTTACTGAAAGGAAGAGAGACACCATTTTGTGTTGTAAAGTTACAGGACTGCCTACATGCTTCTGGACTAATCTGTCTGGGGGGTGTCTGGTACCATTCGGTCTAAAAGAGAATGATAATGGAGCTCAACACTGCGCTAAGCACATGGCACACAGGCTGGGAGAGAGGACATCAACGGGACACTGTTTGTCTTGACACCGGAAACCTAGTTTCACTCTTAGCACCCTCACAATGAAAGGCCACCTTGGGCTTGGAAGGGACTTTTCTCTTTAATAAATTTGATTGGGGAGTAATTTTAGATTTATGGGAAAAGTTGTACATAGAGGACATAATAATTCACCTATACTCTTCACCCACCGATGTTAAGGCCTTTCATCACTGCGCCATGTTTGTCTAAATCAGGAAATTAACCCCGGTTCAGCACCATGAGCTAAGCTCCGGATTTCACCGGTTTTTTCCACTGATGTTCCGCCATCCTACATGGCAGGTGGTCGTCACGTCTCTCTAGGCCCTTCTGACCTCTGACAGGTTTCCAGTCTTGCCTTGCTCATCATGACCTTGACAGTTTTGAAGGGTACTGGTCAGGCATCTCATCAAATGTCCCTTGATCTGGGTTGTCTGATGTCGTCTCAGAATAGGCACAGTTATGGGGTTTGAGGAAGAAAACCCAGAGATGAAGTACTGGGAGGAATTTTGTAAAGAACGGGTAGCTGCCTTCAAACCAAATCATGTTTTGCTTGTTACATCTGTATTTTTAAGAAATTTTGTGCCTATTTTGTGCTGAATTATTTTTAATTCAGGTTTCCACATTCCATGTCAGCCAGAGGCAGGTGCTAAGAAGTGATGGCCCTCCATGAGGTATGTCTTCTTAGGGTCCCACCAGTCCCGTGGCCTCCCCAGCTCTGAGGCCCAGCGCCAGCTGCCATTAATTATCATGTCCATGGTTTTGGTTTTCTAACAGAAAAGAGGTGTCTTCTATTACCACCGAAATGGCCACAGGCGACCCCATGCTTCCAGACAAAGGAAAGCAAAAACAAGAAATGGGGTGAGTTGAATCTCAAGTAGACCGCATTTATTGTAACAACAGGAAAGGGCATGAATGCACAGTCTGAAAGCTGCGTGTGATTCTCGATGACTATTGTTCATGTGACACAGTCCTCACTGCTTGTTCGGCAGCAGAAAGGAGGCTTGGGGGTCAAAAGGGAAGCCAATTATAAGGGAAGTAGATGCGGAATGGAAAGGTTGGTGAAAGCTTCACCTGCCCTGGCTTCCTCCCAAGATGCTTCCCCAGGCCAAATTTATGTCACTACCAAGGGATGACCCTGGCACCTATCTGGACACAGCCATCCAGCTGTGTCTGCACAGATGGGCCTACTGTGGGCAGGAACTTCTAGTGCAGCCAATTCCACCTTGGAAGAGGATCCTCCAAGAGAGAGAGGGTCTTCCCCATCTTCGGCATCCTCCCTAAGATACAGGCCTGCTGCAGGTTCAGCAAGGGTCTGATTTCTTCTCTGCGCCCTCATCCCTGCCCTCTATGAGTCAAATATCTCCTGTCACATGAGCTACAATTCTGAGTCCCAACTACCCTGCCCCAGGCCAAGTGATGACAGGTTCCCAACTTCTGCTCATCCTCATCCTCCTTCCCTTTCCCATCCCAGCCCATCACCTCAGCCTTGAAGGCTTTAGGCTCTGTAGACTATAACCACACCAGTGTTTCCATGGTGACCAAGCCAAGTCTGCAAGTGTCCAAGCACCCGACTAATGGGATGAGCCCTACCCAAAGCATCACTGGAGCAAACCTGGCAGGAGAGGGCCCTCAGGTGAAAGGAGTGAGAACTGCACCAGGAGTCAGGATCTAGATCTAGTCTTGATTCCAGTGCTGTGTGATGTCAGGCAACTCACCTGGCCTCTCTGAGCCTGAGTTATCTCAGCTACCAAATCGGGTGACACTTTCACCTGCAGCGGCAACCTTCTGATTTCTGATTTCTGTGATGTGTAAAGATAACCAAGCCACTGAACAAGCTTCCTGAGTTGTTCACTTTACTCTCAAGCCCAAGTTATGTCCTTCCTTGTACATCCACAGCCGCCCACCTTCCAACCCTCTCCATCAGTGCACTTACATCCTATTCCCTGCCTATGTGTTAACCCTGCACCCCTACTCCTAATAGAATTGCCTTGTGTGCAACATAGTCGTATTGGAATACGGGGTCTGTACAGTGCACCTATTCCTGCACTTGGTATAGGGCATGTCAATAAATGTTTGTTGAATGAACAAATTAATCAAGCAAGCAAGAAAACAATACACTGTATATAAAAATGCTTTGTAAACTATCAGGCTTTATGTCAATGTGAAGGGTTAGGGTTGGTACCTGCCTAGGTCCTGGGTGGCTGACCTAACATAACCAGCTGTCCTCTCAGAGAACCTGTTGGGCCCTCAGCCAATGACTGTTACTTGGCCCTGCCTTCTGGTCAAAGCTGATTGGACCAGAGGTTGGCATCTAACTTAAACTTGTCAATCTATTGGCTGACAAGCCACCAATCAGATTCTTCCTTTTCCCACTAAACTGAACTATCACAGAAATTTTAAAAATCATAAGATGAAGATAGGGGACTGAACTGAAATGCTATATAGAGCCAGGACAGGGGCATCCACATTGGTCCATTACAAACACGAGAAGGCACCAAAGAGAGAGAGGAGATGAAGAAATAGAGACAAGAGAGATCATCTGGGCCTTAGAATTGGAGAGGACAATCTCAGTTCCCGACATTCTAGTTGCATTTCTAGCCTGGCTGCACTTTGTGTCTTGTGCTTAGATGTCTCAGAGGTTTTCCCTTGGCATCGTATAATAAATCCCGCTTTGCTGATGCTGGGTAGGGGGTAGGGGCTGGAATATCTGTTCCTGATACCCAAATAATCTTTCATTGAGACACTGGGCAAACAAGACACAGCCTCTTACTAACAAGTGCAAACTTGCCTATGGAGAGGAGGAAGAGGATCCCATAAGGGAGGAGGCATGAACACCCATCTGAGGCAGAGGTTGGTCAGAGGCTCCACTCTGCTCCAGGACAGACCCTGAATCCCACAGCTGGTAATGGGAGTCCTAACTCTCTGAGGAAGCTCGAAAATACTTCTCTTAAATGAACAGAGGAAGCTGAGCCATAAGCTAAAAAACAAACAAAAAAACGTTCCAAAGAAATAAAGCTTCAGCCCGGCATGTTATTGCCACAGCTGAGGGCCAATAGTTAGTGGCCAGACCTTAAGTCCTCCCGACCCTTCTGTGGAGATTGGCTGGCTCTGAGCAGCTGTGAATCCACCAAACCAGGAGCTGGCCCAGCTCACAGTGGGTAAAAGTGCAA